>NC_069509.1:119344079-119669704 GCF_027579735.1 Bombina bombina
CAGATGACTGCAACACGTTTCCAAAAAGTTGGAACAGGGGCAATTTAGGACTAATAGCGATGTGATAAGTTGAAATAAGAAGGTGATGTGAAATAGGTGAGGCAATCATCAAATCATAGTATATAAGGAGCCTCCAAAAAAGGCCTAGTCCTTCGAGAGCCAGGATGGATCAAGGCTCGTCAATCTGCCAACAGATACATCAGCGAATAATCCAACACTTTGAGAACAACATTCTCCAAAGACAAATCAATAGGATTTTGGGCATTTCACCTTCTACAGTGCACAATATAATTAAAAGATTCAAGGAATCCGGTCAAATCTCATGCGTAAAGGGCAAGGCCGAGAACCACTTCTGAATGCGCATGATCTTCAATCCCTCAGATGTTACTGTCTCAAAAACCGTCATGAGTCTGTAATTGATATCCTGACATGGACTCAGGAATACATTGGTAAACCTTTGTCAGTCAACACCATTCACTGCTGCATTTACAGATGCAAGCTAAGGCTTTACTATGCAAAGCAGAATCCATACATCAACACTGTCCAGAAGCACCTTAGACTTCTCTGGGCTCAGTCTCATCTGAGATGGACAGTAGCACAGTGGAATCATGTTTTGTTGTCAGACTAGTCAACATTTCAAAACGTTTTTTGAAAATACAGCCATTGTGTTCTCCGGCCAAAGAGGAAAAGGACCATCCAAGCTTTTTTCAGCGTCAGGTCCAAAAGCCAGCGTCTGTGATCGTATGGGTGTGTGTCAGTGCCTATGGCATGGGTAACTTGCACATCTGTGAAGGCACCATTAATGCAGAAAGATATGTATACATTTGAAGCAGCATATGCTGCCATCCAGATGTCATCTTTTCCAGGGATGTCCCTGCATTTTCCAGCAGGACAACCCCAAACCACATTCTGCCCAGATTACAAGCGCATGGTTGCATAAGCAGAGAGTGCGGGTGCTAGCCTGACCTGCCTGCAGCCCTAACCTGTCTCTGATTGAGAATGTATGGTGCATTATAAAGTGTAAAATAAGGCAATGAAGGCCCTGAACAGTTGCACAGTTGAAGACATGCATAATGAATGAATGGGGGAAACTTCTGCTTGTGAAACTTAACCAAATGGTGTCTTCAGTGCCTAAATGCTAAAGAAATGCTATTAAAAGAAAAGGTGATGTTACACAGTGGTAAACAGTTGACTGTCCCAAATTTTTAGAATGTGTTGCAGTCATCAGATTTGAAATGAGTGTATATTTTTAAAAATACATTAAATTCACAAAGTAAAATATCAAATAATGTGTTAATAATGTGTTTACAATATAGTACAGGGTGAAATACATTTTCAAATTACTCTTTTTGTTTGTTTTTTTGCATTTTCATACTGCCCCAACTTTTTCAAAATTAGGGTTGTACTTTGTATACTATTTAAAGAACCTATAACCACAAATATTACAAATGTATGTATGTATTTCAAATTACTTCCTATTAATTCCACTACAATGTTCATTTGGTTAAAAAGTGGGTCTTGTCAACATAAAAGAAAGGCATAAACCGCAATTCTGGTGGTTTGTTATTAGGTAATAACGATCCAACAGAATATGCATATCTAATCATCATTCTTTGGATAAATTCTAAAGTTCAATCCTCTCAGTAATTTAAAAACAATTAAGAATAATAATGTAATGCAAGCAAATATAAACTACTTTGGCTTGTTTTTACACAATTTACACTGCTTTCCTTTCTACTTCAGGTCCTCGCATAAAGAGGCAGTAAACTGGAATGTAATTAAAATATATATACATTTAAAAAAAATCATATCTGCCAAAAGGGCACCTACCATTTGTATATTGAGGAGCAAACATTTCTGCATGGTTTTAAATATATAATTTCTACAGCATTGTAAAATAATCATAAATACACTGCTGCATATTGCTAAAAAATTGTTTTTATGAACCCCTGGCCCCACCATAAAACTTATATAGAAAAATGTGTATTAACTGGCACTGTGCAAGTTAAGGTGGAATTAAACACAATGTCTTACTCGAGTACATAAATGAATAGTCTACAAATTCACAAATACGTATCTCTGCGGTTTCCCAGATAAGTCCATTAAGTACTCAGTAACTATAATATGCATAGTGTTACATTTACAAGTCACATATACCTATAGATGGCATAATTATAAATAAGCCCACGATAACGTCAAATGGGCGGACCAACAATTACAGCACTATGACAGAGGCGGAGATAACAACACACCCACCATACCCTGAATATTTATTGGTTAATAATAAGTAAAGGAGGAATATTACGATTAGCCATTTGATAGGGTTAGAAGTGATGATGCCTCAAAGTAGGTGTGACCTTTAGAGCTTAAATAGCGAGGACTTGGATCTAGCATTTAGGTATTGTCAAATTTAAGACAACTTCACATTGACAAAGGTCCGTTTATGGTCCTAAATGCATTTGTGCTATTTTATGTTTGTGTGTCTGTAATTAGTGCCAGGAAGCCACACTTCCAGACCGACGCTGAGGTATCCGGATTATCGGCCGGGAATACATGGAATGTGCATCAATGTGAGCTAACTGGTTTAGGATTGTAAATGATCATATTTGTATCTGCAGTTGAGCATATATATAGGGTATCAGGGCAACCTTTATACTCACAACTGCAGTTATTGTGGTTAAATTTAATCAATTTATTTTCTGATATATCTTACTGGCTGAGAATCTAAATTATTACCCAAACCTGGAAGTTTTTAATGGAATAAAATTAAATAAAGGTATATATTTCATAGTGGATGATAGTGCCCCTTAAACCTCTATTCCCTTTCTCGTATCCTTTTCTCTTTGTAATTTGATTTCCCACCATACAACTACCACACTGAATTTACAATCTGAAATTGCACAAATAAATAACAAAACATTTACTAAGTAAGTCCTACCTCCTCTGCAAATGAAAGTGATCTGCCATCTGATTCAGGCACACACTGTACAAACAAAGTGCCAAGTCTGTCTCACACTGTGCATAGTGGTTTAGTGCACACTCAGAAATCCTCTCAAATGCTAATACTTTACTCCTTGTAATGATATTTCCCTACGCTCCCCACTCTCAATAGCACATTATTTATTTTTTAAATAAAAGTTGTGCTTGCCTCATGGGGCCCCACTGGGCCCCTGACAGGAGTCACCCTATTCATCCCCTGATTGCGGCCCTGCTCACTGGTTTATCTCCTTAAAAACAGTTGTCTATATTAAATATGTTATGCAAACTGTCAAGAAAGTTTAGGTCGACAAGAAGTATTTTGGATTTTCAAGCTGCAAACCAGATTACCTAAAGGTTTTAACTCAGATTATGACCTTATAAATTATTGGTAGATTTGACAATTTTGGAGCAGGTCCCATTCACAAGATTCAAGCCCATGACTATTAGCTTAGTTAGACAAACACACACATTCATAGTGTATTCTAAATGCAAGAATATTGACAAGAAACAGATGTATAGGCCTAAACAATGTGAGATCAAACTACTATAAGCCTATCTCTTGTATTGGTTAATAGGTTCAAAATATGTTCAAAGGCCTAAACAATGTGAGATCAATCTACTACAAGCCTATCTCTTGTATTGGTTAATAGGTTCAAAATATGTTCAAAGGCCTAAACAATATGAGATCAATCTACTACAAGCCTATCTCTTGTATTGGTTAATAGGTTCAAAATATGTTCAAAGGCCTAAACAATATGAGATCAATCTACTACAAGCCTATCTCTTGTATTGGTTAATAGGTTCAAAATAGGTTCAAAGGCCTAAACAATATGAGATCAATCTACTACAAGCCTATCTCTTGTATTGGTTAATAGGTTCAAAATAGGTTCAAAGAATTAAAGGTAAGAAGGCATTCTAGTACTGACATGATACAACTCTGTCCTTTATACAAGAGTAATGTTGTGTGGCTATTACATACATAAGAGACTGAATCTTGTTATTTCAAAAAGTGTTAGCCCTAATGTTAGAAAATAAGTAGAACTTTAAATGATTTATCAACCAAAAGCTTAGTTGGTACACATTGAATGGGCACATTTAGACATCTGAGAGTTAGCCACTAAGCCGTTAAGCACAGCTGTATAAAGTCAGTGTCTGGAATTAATACTTATGGATGTGTATATATTAGGCTTTCATAGGCTTTGAGTAATTATGGATGTATATTGTGCATTTTATGGATACCTTGTCATCTTGGTAATAATTGCATTGTATTTACTTGTATTTACTCATCAATAATCACAGGTGTGATTTAGTGGCGCTTTAGTTCTGGAGATGAGCAGTTTATGGGTTAATAGCTGTGTATCATGTGACAATTAGTCATTAATCAGTGTATAACCAATCAGGAGAGGTCTGTTTCTTTTAAAAGACAGTAATTTCATTGTGATAAGCAGCAGCTTTTGAGAACGGCTACCTAGCCGAAACGCGTCAGTTGCTATTTGCTGACCACTCCGTAATGTAACTCCTTATTGTTCCTATATATGAACTTTTAATTTGACACCATATGGTGTAAATAAAGGATACTTTTATTTATTTATACATCTCTCAGTCGGTGCTCCTTTCTTTCTTGGCTCGCTTCTATATTAAATATGAGCAGCATCTAAAAACTGCACAACAGCTCAGCACAGGGTGGAAATGGCTTAGCAGTTAAAGGGAAAGTCTAGCCAACATTACTTTTTCATGATTTAGATGGGGAATGCAATTTTAAACAACTTTCCAATTTACTTTTATCATCAAATTTGCTTTGTTCCCTTGGTATTCTTTGTTAAAAGCTAAACCTACCTATGTAGGCTCATATGCTAATTTATAAGCCCTTGAAGGAACGCCTATTATCTCAGTGCATTTCAACAGTTTTCACAGCTAGACAGTACTGGTTCATGTGTGCCATATAGTTAACATTGTGCTCACTCCCGTTGAGTTACCTAGGCATCAGCTCTGTTCGGCTAAGTAAAAGATAATGGGGTAGTCTGCAGAAGCTTAGATAAAAGGTAATTACAGAGCTAAAAATTATATAAATATAAGTGTTGCTTATGCAAAACTGGTTAATGGGTAATAAAGGGATTATCTATCTTTATAAACAATAAACAATCTGGAGTAGACTGTCCCTTTAAAGAGTTAAAGGGACATTTTACACTAGATTTTTCATTGGATACATGTTTTTTAGATGATCCATTTATGTAACCCATCTGGGAGTGTTATTATAACAATGTATAGTTTTGCTTATTTATAAATAACATTGCAATGATTTTCAGACTCCTAAACAAACCCCGACAGTGTTAGATGTATACGTGCTTTTACAGGCTCTTGATGGCTCCTGTTTATTATCTGTCTTTTCATATGCAGGGAAGGGGGAGTGTCTGCTCTTTCTGCTTTCCCAACCCCTTTCAGTGGGTGTCCCAGCCTAACCTCATTCACAGTGCTAAACTGGGAGCTTCTTAGTAAGTTTTTAAAAGGTTTTATACTGGATAAGTTTTTAAAAGGTTTTATACTGGATTTTTTAAATCAGTATCTGTGCATATCTTCTTTATAGTAGTGTCTATTCCATGCAGTTATTTTATAATTGGTGTACACTGTCCCTTTAAAGGGACACTGAACCCAAATGTTTTATTTTGTGATTCAGATAGAGCATGCAATTTTAAGCAACATTCTAATTTACTCCTATTATCAATTTTTCTTCATTCTCTTGCTATCTTTATTTAAAAAAGAAGGCATCTAAGCTAAGGAGCCAGCCAATTTTTGGTTCAGATACCTGGACAGCACTTGTTTATTGGTGGGTAAATTTATCCACCAATCAGCAAGAACAACCCAGGTTGTTCACCAAAAATCTAAACTTACATTCTTGCTTTTCAAATAAAGATACCAAGAGAATGAAGAAAATATGATAATATGAGTAAATTTGAAAGTTGCTTAAAATTGCATGCTGTATCTGAATCATGAAAAATAAAATGGGTTCAGTGTCCCTTTAAGTTTTCAAGAGCCCTATTATTTTTTACATGAAAATGTATTTCAGATTGTTGCAAGCTGCCATATTCTCTCAGTTAATGATGTTAACTCATAACCGAGCAAACGTTACATTGAGTTGATACAGTATATTTTGCTAAAATAGGATGTCTTACTTTTCAGAAAGATTAGGCTTGTGTCATAATGTCATTCTAATAACTAACACAAGAGTATTATACAATTTTGTATGGGTAAAAAAAATATATTTGTAATGTTTTTCCTTCTTATTACACATTTCCCATAACAGTCACAAGGGAATCACTGAGATAAAACCATGTAGGATCACGTGGACCGACTAAAGCAATCTGCTTTTCCTCAGAGATGTACTCAGAGAATCTGCTTCATTATTAGTTCTTCACATCTGTCAAACTAATACTAAGATTCACAAATCCTGTCTTATCCATGTGCCTGTATGCTGCCCTATTACAGCTGTAATATTAAATAGACAATAGCATAGAATCACCAAATTTTAGTGAATCCTTAACCCTTTGAGTGCTAAGCACTTTCCCACCTGGGTGCTAAGATTTTTTAATGTTTTGTTTTTTTTAATTTTTTGAACAATTTTTTTTAACTTTTTTGTTTTTGTTTTTTTCAGACCCTCAAGTCTTACACTGTTGGAAAGGTTAGGCGATTACCTTTTGAGATACAGGCTTCTAAGCAGCATGCCCCCTGCTCCTATACTTAACATTGTTAAGTATAAATAAAGTTGCGCAGTGACGTCATTACGTTATTGCGCGTGACGTCACCATGCAAAACGGGAAGCCCCGGTGATACATGTCACTCTACAGGCACGAGTACCAGGGTAGGAATGGATGGGAGCCCCCAGATCTCCCTCAAGGTGGGAGAGTGCTAGTGACGGCTCTAAACTGTCATTAGCACCAGAGTGGGAGACTCTGTGACAGCTCAGAGCCGTCATTAGCACTCAAAAGGTTAAAGGGATATGAAACTCCAAATTCTTCTTTTATGATTCAGATAGCGTACAATTTTAACAGGGGTCAAGTCCTCCAAAAAAAAGTGTGGGAACTCACAAAGACTTCCACCCCCAAACAATATTGTTGTATGCACACACACACACTGTATTTATATGTATATAATCTACACAATTTGGTTAATGAAAGCTAATTAAATCCAATGAATGGTTGCCTTTGGACCTGAGACTCCTCTTCTGTAACAGAGTCTCACCCACTTAAGGTGCAAAAGTCCTATTTCTGCTGAGGGGAGCTAAATTACCCCAAACAAGCCACACAGAAATGTAAGCACTGTGTGTTCCACACAGTGTGGGGTGATCACACAGTAGGACCGCTAACAGGCTTGCATTTAGTGTATTGTAGGAAGTGTTACTGCCCATTACTAGATGATCTCACTGTCCCTCTAACCAGACTGTGCCCCAGCTCCTCCCACCAGCAGCAGCAGTGTTTACTGAAGTGTTTCTGTTCTCTGTCCAATGAGAACTTTGTTCCACCTGCAAAAATAGTGCAGGAACTCCGTTCCCATGCATTCCCGCTCAACTTGACCCCTGAATTTTAAACTACCTAGGTATGCTCCTAAACCAAAGACACCAAGAGAACAAAGCACATTAGATAATAGAAGTGAATTGGAAAGATGTTTAAAATTGTATGTTCTATCTGAATCTTGAAAGAAAAGTTTTTGGTTTCAAGTCCCTTTAACTGAGGCAACCTATCTAATCCCTGGCTTGTCTTGTTTTTTAAGTCTGAATTTATTTAAAAATGCCCCAAATTCTCTTTTAAAAGACACATTTTAGGGCCAGATAACAAGTGGAGCATTATTTAATGCTCCCTCTTGAGCGTTACCTGTGCTAGAAGTATGCTTTTTGCACTTATCGGGTTGCACTTGTATTACATTGTATTATTATTAAGTACAAAGTAAACTGTTTTCGCTTGCATGCTAACCGCAGGAAAAAGGTCGAACTTACAATATCTCTCTCACAATAACCTATTCCCCCATAGAAGTCAATAGATAAAACAAAAAGTGGAAAAAAAACCTAACACTCTACTTGCGCACTAATCCGATCGCATATTCTCAAGAGCTCTAACCCGACATAAAAATATGAATATTTCACATTCCAATGTTCTTTATATGGAAGAATATGTTCTATTTATTCATAAATGCATATTTCTACATATATCTGATGGTATTTTGCACAAATATATATATATATATATATATACAGTAGATAGATATATACAGATATAGATATATATATATAGGAATATCTATTTATAAATACTTAGAACATATTCTGCTATATGCAGAACCTTGGAATAGGAAATATTTATATATATACAGTATATTTATTATAACTATTGCATAAATATGTTTGTTCATGCTTTCATCTACTTAACTGCAAAGCGCACTTATAATGCACTTACATATATACGTCTATATATGTGTACCTATGTATTTATGTGTTTATATGTGTATATATGTCATTTAATACATATATACACATATAAATACATAAATACATATGTACATACACATATATATACAGTATATAAATGTGTGTGTGTATATATATATATATATAAATAAATGTATATACACACATACATATACATCTTTAGACATGTATATGCATGTATCTCTATGTTAAAGACCTTTGTCTGCCTTTTTTTTCCTAACACCTGAGACCTCATATCTTTGAGTCCTTATAACTTTTTTTGTGCAATATTTTTTTTAAATTATTTTATTAGATGGTGTTATTATGAATCACCTAGATTACAAGTTTTGCGTTGCGGCCTGTCACTCTGAAAATATGGCATTTTCAGCGTTAAAACAGAACCGCAGCTTTTACAAGTCTTGTCGGTATAGCTGTACCGACACCTTTTAGCCTGTAACACAACGTCAGTCCCGCACACGTAAAAAGGACGTATTTTCATGGGATTCCCATAGCAACGGTATTACGAGTTTTGCGGTGAGGCTAAAAAGTGAGCGTTGCAGCCTAAAATGACAAGATCTGTACCACCATCTAACGTCAGTAGTTATGAGTGTTACGCTACAAAACTGTAACATAAAACTCATAACTAAACTGTTACAAAGTACACTTAACACCCATAAACTACCAATTAACCCCTAAACCGAGGCCCTCCCGCATCGCAAACACTATATTAAGACTATTAACCCCTAATCTGCTGCTCCCGACATCGCTGCCACTAAAAAAATGTATTAACCCCTATTCCGCCGCTCCCCGACATTGTTGCCACTATAATAAACTTATTAACCCCTAAACCGCCGCCCTCTCACATCGCAAACATTATTTAAATATTATTAACCCCTAATCTGCCGTCCGCCCACACCGCCACTATAATACACCTATTAACCCCTAAACCGTAAGCCCCCCACAACGAAATATACTAAAATAAACTATTAACCCCTAAACCAAAAGCCCCCCCAACGAAATAAACTAATTTAAACTAGTAACCCCTAAACCTAATGACCCCCTAACTTTATATTAAAATTACAATTTCCCTAGCTTAAATTAAATAAAAATTTACCTGTCAAATTAAAAAAAATAATTTTAAACTAACAATTAAACTATTATAATTATAAAACTAACCACCAATTAAATAAAACTAAACTACCAATAAAAAATCCTAACACTACTCTAAAAATTAAAAAAAATAAAAACAAACTAAATTACAGAAAAAACAAACACTAAATTATGAAAAATAACAAACAAATTATCAAAAATAAAAAGAATAACACCTAATCTAATAGCCCTATCAAAATAAAAAAGCCCCCCCAAAATAAAAAAAAACCCTAGCCTACAATAAACTACCAATGGCCTTAAAAGGGCCTTTTGTGGGGCATTGTCCCAAAGATATCAGCTCTTTTATCTGTAAAAAAAAACCAGTAAAACCCACCACTCAACCAACCCCCCCAAATAAAAAAAAAACTATCTAAAATAACCTAAGCTAAACATTGACCTGAAAAGGGCATTTGTATGGGCATTGCCCTTTAAAAGGACATTTAGCGCTTTTATATTGCCCAAACCCTAATCTTAAAAAAAAAAAAAAAAATACCCAAAAAACCTTTAAAAACCTAACACTAACCCCCGACGATCCACTTACAGTTTGTTAAAGACCCGCTTGAAGGATCCATCCAGCCGGCGAAGTCATCATCCATATGGCAAGAAGTCTTCATCCAGGCAGCCAATTCTATCTTCATCCAGCCGGCGAAGTCTTCATTCATGCGGCAAGAAGTCTTCATCTAGGCGGCCTCTTCGATCTTCATCCAGCCGGCACAGAGCGGGTCCATCCTGTAGGCATCCAACGCGGAGCATCCTCTTCATACGGTCGCCGCCGTACTCTGAATCTTCAATGCAAGAGATGCGTTGGCTGTAAAATTTGAATCAGATAATAGGAATTAGGGCTGCTAAAATCCTATTGGCTATTCAAATCAGCCAATAGGATTTAAGCAGCTCTCATTCTATTGGCTAATTCGAATTAGCCAATAGAATGAGAGCTGCATAAATCCTATTGGTTTAAACTGTATTTTTATTTCCACATAGACATCAATGGGGCTGCGTTACGGAACTTTTGTTTCCCGCAATCCCAGACGTTAGGATTTTTTCTAACCCGGTCTCCCCATTGATGTCTATGGGGAAATCCTGCACGAGCACGTCTAAGCAGCTCTCTGATTTTGTGCGGTAGGGAGCTCAACACAACCATATCGCACGCAAAAGGCGTATGTTTGAAAACTTGTAATGGCAGCGCTATAGGAAATTAAATAACATAGCTTTTGTTGCATTCGTTAATTTCTATATAGCGCTCGAAACTTGTAATCTAGCTGACAATAAGTGTACTTTGTAATGTATTTTTGATGTGTTTTGTGACACTTTTGTTTTGCGAAACCATGAACTACAGCTCTGAGGATGCGCATTGACTTCAATTGCGCTCAAGTGATCACGTTTACTTTCAACTTGTAATACAAGCGAAAAACCCGACACATGCAGACAACTGCGATAAACCCCTTATAGATCGAGCGTAACTGTTAGCTCTCCACTAGTAATCTGGCCATTAGTTTTTAGAGAAAAAAAAAATCTACCACTTCCATTATTTTATTTCTATTGAAAATGTAATAAATTGAATGACAGGCTACAATACATGCATATTTTCAAATTTTCAGAATCAAAACTTTTTAAGTCCTACATTTTGAATTAGTTCTCAAAATGCAGAATTTAGAATGCAATACCTGCAATCAATTTTTTTTTTAGTTTGTTTTAGTTTTTTAGAGAGAAATAAGCTAACTCTGAAGATTAATTGTATTTCATTTGAAACTATACTACTATTTTATATCCAAAACATTTCTCCAATAAAGTCTAGGGATTTTGATCCAACTACAACCACTCACAGCTGCTACAAATGTCAGCATATTCCCTATGTCATATGGCAAACCAATTTATGTTATCATGCAATGCTTTTCACACATCAATTGTGCTTCATCCAGGACAAGATATTCTAATTCCTTACCTAATAAAGGCCATCTTTAAGTGCTATCTTTTATTTATTTAATTTTTTTACCATTTTAACCCTTTCAGTCAAGGTATTTTCTATTATGGTCCAAATAGGGTATATAAGACTGCTTGATAGGAGATATGTTACTCTGCCTTCCGGATGTCAGGATTATACAACGGTCCTCAAGCTGGGTGATGCCATTTGACAAAGGTGTCTGTGGACACCGAAACGTCATGGGACTATGCTTTTAACTTTTTTTCAATAAAAGTTATTTTTTACCTAAATCCAGTGAGTGCTGTCTTTGCCCTGGACTGTTTATATCTGACACATGCACCCTTGTATATGCTTACCACAACCTGGGGTTAAAGAGTGCTTATCCTTTACTTGAATTGTATATATATATATGTATAAAACCCTTTATCCAAACTGCTTGAGGCTGGAAAAGGTTTGGATTTCAGAATAGTTTGGGAATATATATATACACATATATATATATATATATATATATATATATATATACAAAGAGAGAGTGCACTCGCCAGGACTTTTCAGATATTTATTCCAAATATGTGAATGTTTTCGGGGAACCCCCGAAAACGTTGACATATTTGGAATACATTTCTGAAAAGTCCTGGCGAGTGCACTCTCTCTTTGTTTCTATTTGCCTATCTGTTGCACCCTGGGCACCTGTGACTTGATTTCTGGAGTGCTTGTCTACTTTGAACTTATATATATATATATATATATATATATATATATGTAGCAAACTCCTAGAAGTAAATCCACCCTCCTGAGTCATCCGCCTGGGTGCAGAAATGAAATTAATATTTTGCAAACAAATGCAGTCTCAGGTCTTCTTAATAGTGAGTCAAAAAAACAAAATGTATTGACGTTTTGGGGTTCACACAGACCCCTTCATCATTCATCACACATCAAGAGGGGAGGATTTATCAATGTGGATAGTGTAACCATGTGACCATCTGTTATATTTACTTGTGTAACACCAAAAATAGCAATGGTTAATGGGTCAGGTATGACATATGGCTAGTCCTAAAATGAATAAGCACAGTGTTACTGGCAGATTAGTCACTATACAAATAAATACCTTCTATGAGGTTCATTGTAAAATCACTCATCATCTATTGGATGTGTTATAATGTGACGTTTCAGAAAGGGTAAGGATCAGGATGTTATACCAATCTGTTACATATTTAGCACATCTAATGTATCAATACAAAACCAAATCAGAACTTTATTAAATAGCATTAGAGTGGTGTTGTAATTAACAACCTTATTATCAATGCTGCTATATATGTTAGGTACTATCCAATCCTCATTGTGGAAATGTCATATATAGAAATCACTAGTTCCTACCCGGTAGACACATTCTCATCAATATTTTAAACACCTTTGACATCCCTTATGGGTTAGTGTACTGTCCGGTGATCGCTAGTTGTATTAAAGAGAGTATGGGGATGTATTTTAAAGTTGAACCACAATTTGTTATCTTTAAAAGTACCATTTAGTAGAATAAAGAGTAGTCAATGTATGTGTTAAGTCCCCTTGGAGCAAATGTGCCTAATCTATGAATCCATTGGGTTTCTCTCTTAAGCAATTCCTCATCCCTATTACCTCCTCTTTTCAGAGGAGGTATTCTACCAATCACCATAGCACGTAACATGGCACTGTGTGCCCCATTTCCATAAAATGTCTAACTACCGGCTGATCGCTTTTTCTATCTTTTATAGCCAATCTGAGAGCACTTTTATGGTTAGCCAGTCTTTCTTTGAAGGGGGTACTTGCTTTAACTATATAAAATTTCCCACATGGACAGGTGAGGAAATAAACTATGTAATCAGATGTACATGTGAGTCTGTGTCTGATATTGTACTTTTTAGTTTTAAAGGGGTGACTAAATGTTGTATCAGAGAATAGTGTTTCAAGTCACACAATTTCCACATTTATAACAACCTGGCTTACCCTTAGGTAGCCAGGTTGTATGTTCCAGGCTGATGTCATGTTTGACAAGCATGGTTCTCAAACTTTGCCCTTTCCTATATACCATTCTGGGCGTTCTCATCCCCATGAAGAGTAGTGTTGTGTATTCAGATAATAGATGCCAATTTTTGTCAGTGCTTTCCTGATTGTGTTACTGGCTGGGGTATATGTGGCTATAACATTGAAATTGGTTTTGCCCTCCTTCAGGGGTTTTGTTTTATAAATAAACGTTTCCTGGTCCAAATTTGAAATATCAGCCCAAATTGTGTCAATTTCCCTTGCTCTGTACCCCTATCCAAAAATCTTTTTCTCATAGTTAAATATTGTGTTTCCTTATTACTTTGTTCTGTATTGTTACATATGACCCTAAGTAGTTGGAATTTAAGAATACCTCTTTTTAGCTGAGGTGGGTGATAACTTTGATACATTAGTAGGGTATTCCTGTCAGTTGGTTTAGAGTAAAGCTTAGTGTACAGTACAATTTAAGTGCCATTTGTTTGTTTGTAAATACAGAGATCCAAAAAATAAAGTTCAACATCACTACTCTCCATTTTAAACTGAATATTTTGTTCATTCAAATTTAAATGAGTATACCATTGTTGGAGTTATGTTACAGAGTCCCCCCACACCATAAAGACATCATCAATATATCTTTGATACATTAATATATTAGAATTTTCTTGATTATAAATTTATTTTCGTACCCTGCCATAAATAAATTGGCTTATAAGGATGCCATGGGAGAACCCATGGCGGTTCCCACCAATTGTAAGAAAAATGTATTTTCAAATCTAAAATAATTATGTGTTAAACACATTTAGAGGAGATCAAGTACAAATTCAATGGGCGGTCCTAAATACTCGGGGTCAGACTTTAAGCCCTCTCTAATTGCTTCAACCCCTAGATCATGGGGGATAATAGTGTATAGACTTATTACATCTAAACTTACTAGGATTACCTGTTCAGGAAATGTAGTTTCTTTAAGCATTTTGATGAGACTTATAGAGTCCAATAGGTACGATTTTGTTTTCTTAACAGTATCCTGTAAGTGGAAGTATACGTATTGGACTATACCTTGGTAAAGTGATCTAATAGCGAAGACTATAGGCCTCCCAGGGGGTCTTATTAAATCTTTATGGATTTTAGGAACTGTATATATATTGGGATATTTAGGCTAATCATTAGTAAGGAATTTGAGAATAGTTTCATAAATAAAGCCCTGTTCAAGAGCTAATTGTAATAGAGTATCTAGGGCAGATTTATATTCCCATGTTGGATTTTTTGTCAATTTTTTAAATGTCTTGTAATTTAACTAGTCAAGGAGTTCAGTTTTGTAATAGTCACAATCTAATATTACTATGGCTCCACCCTTATCTGCAGAGTGGATGACTATGGATGTATCTTTCTTAAGTTCCTGTAGGACTTGACATTCTACACTGTTCATATTAGACTTGTATTTTTCATCTGTTACATGTTGATTTAAAGTTGCTCTGGTACAGATGGACATGTATGTTTTAAATAGTGGGGTGTGTAATATTGGGCTTAAACTTAGATTTTGTTTTAAATGTATTAATAGGGAGTGTGGTTGGAGCTGACTTAAAATTATCTTTTAATTTAAGTTATTGTTGAAACCTGTTAAGGTCTACCTGATGTGCAAATTCATCGTGTCTAGGGATAGGGACATAGCCAAGAACTTTATTTAAAAGTTTTTCCTGTTACTCACTAACAGCTAGATTCCAATTTTGAGTGCTATAGGGAAATTAACGACGCCACAAAAGCGTAGTTATTTCACCTCCCTATAGTGCTGCTATTACAGGTTTTGAAAAACCCAGCTTGTGCGGGCGATATAGTGGCGTTGAGCTCCATACCTCACCTAAATACAAGCGCTGTTTTGACGTGCTCATGCACAATTTTCCCATAGACATCAATGGGGAGAGTGGGCTAAAAAAAAAGCCTAACACCTGCGATCGCGGAATGAAAAGCTCCGTAACGCAGCCCCATTGATGTCTATGGGGAAAGAAATTGTTATGTTTAAACCTAACACCCTAACATAAAAACCACATCTAAACACCCCTAATCTGCCGCCCTCGACATCGTCGTGACCTACATTACAGTTATTAACCCCTAATCTGCCTCCCCTAACATCACCGCCACCTACATTACAGTTATTAACCCCTAATCTGCTGCCCCTATGATTGCTGCCACCTAAATAAAACTATTAACCCCTAATCTGCCGCTCCCGATATCGCCACCCCCTAAATACATTTATTAACCGCTAGTCTGCCGCCCCTAACATCGCCGCCACCTACATTACAGTCATTAACCCCTAATCTGCTGGCCCTAACATTGCTGCCACCTACCTACACTTATTAGCTCCTAATCTGCCGCCTCCAAATTCACCGCCACTATACTAACGTTATTAACCCCTAAACCTCTGGCATCCCACATCACTAACACTACATAAATATATTAACCCCTAAACCTAACCCTAACGTAACCCTAAGCATAACCCAAACCCTAACGTAACCGGAAACCTAACCCTAAAACCCCCTAATTTAAATATAATTAAAATAAATTGAAATAAAACTTACAATTATTACCTAAATAATTCCTATTTAAAACTAAACACAAACTTACCTTTAAAATAAAGCCTTATCTAGCTGCAATATAACTAATAGTTATATTGTAGCTAGCTTAGGTTTTATTTTTATTTCACAGGTAAGTTTGTATTTATTTTAAACTAGGTAGACTAGTTAGTAAATAGTTATTAACTATTTACTAACTACCTAGTTAAAATAAATACAAACTTACCTGTAAAATAAAACCTTACCTGCCTTACACTAAAACCTAACATTACAATAAAATAAATTAATCAAATACAATTATCTAAATTACAAAAAAAATAAATATTAAATTACATAAAATAAAAAACAAAATTATCAAAAATAAAAACAAATTACTCCTAATCTAATAGCCCTATCAAAATAAAAAAGCCCCCCTCCCCCCCCCCCCAAAAAAAAAAAAAACCCTAGCCTACACTAAACTGCCAATAGCCCTTAAAAGGGCCTTTTGGGGGGCATTGCCCCAAAGAAATCAGCTCTTTTACCTGTAAAAAAATTACAAACAAACCCCCAACAGTAAAACCCACCACCCACACAACCAAACCCCCCAAATAAAATTCTATCTAAATAAACCTAACACCAAACTCGTAATCTATTTGTAAGTGTTTTGCCACTAAGATTAACTATTACACTCTCAATATCCTGATGTGTTATTTTGTCATGATACCCCTCCCCCTTCAGATGTGGTTTCTGTATCTTTTTTTAAGTCCTTTTTTGCAATCTTAGGTGGTTTATTTTGTGATCTAGTTTGTATTATTTGTTTATCTTGTGTGGTATTGCTACTGGATTGTGCATTATCAGGTTCAATAGAGTCACCACTAGTGTCCACTGTTTATATATTCCTTTGTGTTTGTCTATCTTTGAATCTTATTCTATATCCTATGGCTCTGCCACTCAACCAAGGATATACTTTTTTGTCCTTGTAGTCCATTTCTACAGTGTGAAGTTTTTTTTTTAATTTTTAAACTAATTAATTCCTGTTTATACTTATCCAGCTGTGTTTTTAGTTTTGTTAACCAATCTTCATTGGTATCCTCTCTAAGGCCATACATTTTTTCACTCTCAATGTTTTCAATTTCTGTTTTAGTGTTTCTTTTTGAACGAGTTACTTCCTCAATAACCAATAAAATCCAATCTAGTGAACACTTATTGGCTATTCCACACCATTTTTTTTGCAAAATTAATTGTTATTCCTCCCTATAGTAGGAAGGTTTCTCAAACAAAAACCAACAGGGATAATTTTTTTCTTAAAATAATCAACAAGATAACTTGAGTGCAAATTATAATCTATTTCTTTACGTTTTAAATTCAACAATCTGTGATACAAATTAAGGGGAGTCTCTCCTATACACAAATAAAGAGTCATCATCATTATCCACCCCTACAGTCCCAGAGCCTGGGTGTGCAGTGAATGTATCCATGATACCTTGAGTTGATAAAAACACTGTAATCCAAGTGCTGTGTCTCAAGAATATAAAACCAAGAAATGGTAACAACCAAATTACAAAAGGCAGTCCTGGAGTTGTCAGGATTTATCCAATCTCAAAGTGAGGTTGCAATGAAACAAATCTTTAAGACTTGAGTAATAGTGTTCCAAATTCATGCACTCACTATCAGCATTATTTCAATTGCCCGGGTGTCTCCTCCATTGTATATTCATATAAAAAACTTGAGGTATGAGGGCACTCACAGGACTTAGTAAAGTAGAAATTATGTATTCATCAATAAATCACCTAATCAAAGAATGTAGGTCGACGTTTCAGCTTATAACTTAAGCCATTTTCAAGACCATCTAAAATACAGACAATACATTATATTGTTATATATCAGAAATATACATAATTTATACAGATTTTTTTTTTTTTACAAATATACAAAAATGTATTACTAACACCCATAAAACTCATCACCTATTTGAATTCTAATATATCCTCAAGAGGTTAATCCCACAGAGATAAAAAAAAAAATATTCTACAATGAGGATCGGGATAGTACCTAACATATATAGCGGCATTGATAACAACGTTGCAAATTACAACACCGCTCTAATGCTATTTAATCAAGCTCTAATTTGATTTTGCATTGATACATTATATGTGCTAAATATGTAACAGATTGGTATAACATCCTAATCCTTCCCCTTTCTGAAATGTCACATTATGACACATCCAATAGATGAGTGATTTTACAATGAACCTCATAGAAGGTATTCATTTGTATAATGACTAATCTGCCAGTGACAATGTGCTTATTAATTTTAGGACTAGCGATATGTCATACTAGACCCATTAACCATTGCTATTTTTGGTGTTACACAAGTAAATATAACAGATGGTCACACGGTTTTACGCTATCCACATTGATAAATCCTCCCATTTTGATGTGTCATATGAGGCTATATCCAATGAGGTTTGAGTGGTTAATTTAAAGTACTGCCCTGTATGAAATGACCGTAAGCAGTTTCCCAATGGCAATTGAGACTCCGAACTTGTGAACAATAACATTCAAAGGTATGCCAATATGACTACAACATTTCTTTATGTTACAAATTCCTACAAATATGCGTTATGCAGCATTCTGCTACATTGCAAAAATCATTGCAAATTAATTATTTGTATATAATGTATGGTTATATGCCAATATAAGCTTGAGTTGAACGGACTAAACACTGATAGTCTAAATAAGAGTGTTTGTTTTTTTACCTCTGTGGGATTAACCCCTTGAGGATATATTAGAATTCACATAGGTGATGAGTTTTATGGGTGTTAGTAATACATTTTTGTATATTTGTATTTTAGTTTTTTCTGTATAAATGATGTATATTTCTGATATACAACAATATAATGTATTGTTTGTATTTTAGATGGTGTTGAAGATGGCTTATGTTATAAGCTGAAACGTCGACCTACATTCTTTGATGAAGTGATTTTTTGATGAATAAATAATTTCTACTTTACTAAGTCCTGTCAGTGCTCTCATACCTGACGTTTTTTATATGACTATACAATGGAGGAGACACTCAGGCAATTGAAATAATGCTGGTAGTGAGTACATGAATTTGGAACACTATATATATATATATATATATATATATATATATAAATGTAAACAAGGTAGAAAGGAAGCACACAAGAACACCTACATAGTGCAAATGAATTTATTTAAACAAACACAAACACACGTGTTGAAAAAAAACCCTGTAGGGTGTCTACTCACAAGATCAAACCTCAAACAATGTGAGGCACATAAAGATCAAAGCATACAGCTGCAGTTCACTGTTCACTGTTATCGATATAATAGTCACGGCTCCTTTACTAGCAGAGTTGCTGGCAGAGATGTTGGCAGAAAGGCTGCAATAATTACCATAACACTGCTGTTCTCCAGGAAGCAATGCTGTTCCACATTTGTATTAAGTTGTGTATCTCAATCCGAGAAAGTCCACAGAAAGCCAATAAAAAAGTCTTGAAGACCGCTCACACAGAGCACACAAGTACAGCTGATCGCTGGTAACTGACGTAAGGTAGGCATGGCCTTATGCGTTTCACGGTTGCGTCATCGCTTCATCAGGGAATTGTCCACACCCACTGGAGACTTCCCTTAAATACGATCATGCTGAGTCTAAACCGCCCACCTTCACGTCAGAATTTCATTGAAGTTACTAAAAAACATGGAAATGCAAAGTACATTATAAAATCAGGGATAAATAAATGAATTTAAACTTAATAGCACTTTAAAAATATATATATATATCCTGCATCATAAAGCTGTATAGAAAATGAGGAGAGGCTAAAACGCTAATCTAGTTAAAATGCCTGTATATCTACCTCTCTGTTTAAACCATAAGGTTCCAAAGTTTTTAATGTATGTATCCAGAAGGTTTCACGTTTGCGTAATTGTAGCAGTCTATTACCCCTTCTTTTGTCCAATACAACCTGCTCTATAGCTTTAAATTTTAAATCTGCTGTACTTCTTTTGTGTACATCTCCAAAGTGGTCATATACACCGTGGGAAACATCTCCAGAGGTGATATTGTTAATGTGTTCATTTATCTTTCTCTTTAGTGTACGTTTTGTTCTCCCCAAGTATTGTTTACCACAGTTACACTCCAGGAGGTACATAACAAATTTGGATTGACAATTTAAAAATGATTTAATAGGAAAACATTTATTGTTGGTGTTTGATCATATCTCTTTATTGTTAGGATCTGCAAACTGGCACACACTGCAGTTCTTCCTTTTACACTTGTAAAAACCTTTGTCTGTGTTAGAACTCATTTCTCTCAGGGCACTAGGGGCCACTACATTTTTTAGTGATCTATTTTTCTTAAAAATAACTTTGGATTTGTCCTCTAAGACCCCATTTAAAACTGGGTCCTCTTTCAGGACATGCTAGTGTTTACGTATTTTTTTCTCAATTTTGTTGGCCGAGTTGTTATATTTAGTTAAGAATAAATTGTTGTAATGTCTGGAAAGAAGACAAAATAGAAGTTGGACCACAGCTGCTGATATATGATTTTGAAAGGTTGTTGCTAAGTATGTAGCAGGAAATTACATGAGCATTACCCCGGTGTAACAAGTAAAATCCCAGCACACACACATGAAGCAGTTTGTTATATGATAAGCAAGTTGCAGCAGATTGAACTATGGCTGACGCAGCTAATATTAAGTAAGGTTTTCAGCAGTGTATCTTGCCTCCTTGAAATCACAGGTAGAAAATATGAAATACAATACATATGCGCAAAATGAGAATAAACGGCCAAAAATAAGGTAACTGAATCAGCTGAGGGTCAGGCAAAACAAAGTGTCAGAAAAAAAAGGAACAAGTACCTTGATATGGAATAAACACTAAAGTCAGATTGGCAAAAACTTATGAGAGATCCTCTTAGTAATGGTACCTTTAGCGGGCTGTAGTAGAGAGTGAACCGCAGCAGCGGTGTCAGCGGTGTGAGCAGAGAGTGCTGGCTTGTGGCGGCTGAATACGGCGTGTGACGTCACAGAGGCCAAGTTCCGGATTAGCGTAGCAGGTCTGTGAGGAGCTAGGAAGGCACAGGCTGTCAGTATCCGAACTGAGTGATCTCCAAGCAGGTTGGGAGGTTTGGGTGGAGCTTGGGTGGACAGAAAATCAATACCAAGCACTGACTTAAGGTTGAGGGATGTATTTAAAGGAATTTGTAATAAAAACTTAAAGGGACAGTAGTATACAATAACGGTGAATTGCATATGTGTGACAGGATACCCCCTCCAAGGAGCGGCACCGAAGCTCAAGATCGAGGCCGATCAGGAAACCTCTGATGGAATCGGGATATCAGTCTGGGTGCGGAGATGTTAGAAGAAGGTTCCCAAGAGTTATGTTCCAAAGGGTAGTTTTTCCATTTAATAAGATATTGCAACACACCCCTCGATAGTCTGCTGTCCAAAATATCCTCAACCTCATATTCCAGGTTAGGGTCCACAGATACAGGAGGCAAAGTGGCATCTAAGCCACAGTCACGAACATGGCGGTAGGGTTTCAAAAGGGAGACGTGGAAGGTAGGATGTATTTTTAAGGTGGTTGGCAGAGTGAGGCGAACTGCGTTACAATTTATGATCTTTTGTATAGGAAAAGGTCCTATGAAGAGTGGTGAGAGTTTCCTAGATGGCGTGGATAATCGAAGATTCTTGGTGGAGAGCCATACGAGATCTCCAACAGAGTATGCAGGTGGAGGTGTACGGCGTAAGTCATAGTATCTTTTCTGTATGAGTTTTGCTTCTTCAATGGCATGTTTAACAGTAGTGAAATTTGAATCCATGGTGGAGGTTAGGTCTGATATGTGAGGATGGTTTGCGGCTAAGTCTGGGAGATATTGGAATTTCGGATGGAAACCATAGTTGGTATAGAAGGGTGTCTGTTTAGTGGTTGAGTGTATAGTATTGTTGAAGACGAATTCAGCAAAGTGTAACTGTTGGGACCAAGAATGTTGGTTATTATGACAAAATGTTTGTAGGAACTGCTCCACCCATTGGTTGCACCTCTCTGTCTGTCCGTTTGTCTGAGGATGATATGAAGAAGACAGGGATTTGTCAATGGAGAACTGTTTACAGAAAGCAGACCATAAAGAGCTAGTGAACTGAGACCCACGGTCAGTTAATATTTTACTAGGAAGTCCATGTAGTTTAATGACATTCACAAGCAATAAATGGATGGTCTCAGCAGCAGTTGGGAGCTTGTGATAAGGTATCAAGTGGAGCATTTTACTAAACAGATCTACTACAACAAGTATAGTTGTGTTTTTGTCTGATTTTGGCAGATCTACTATATAGTCCAAGGCGATTTCTTGCCAGGGTTTATCTGGAGTAGGTGTGGTAAGCAGGAGTCCGAAGGGAGGCCTCTTACTTCTTTTTGAGATGGTACAGGCTCGACAGGTGTTTATGAACTGAGTAACATCAGGAAGGATGGTAGGCCACCAGTATGACCTCTGTAAGAGTTCTTTCGTTTTTTGCAACCCACAATGTCCACCAAGAGGTGAGTCATGTGCAGAGCGTAGAAGTTAGTCACGTAGAGAAGGGGGAATGTAAAACTTCTGGTTGTGGCAATAAACTCTGTCGTTATTCCTTCGTAAGAGATGTAGAGGTTTTAATGGATCTTTGATTTGTTCGGACCGTAGAAGCGGTAGGGAATCTATCAAGAAGAGAAGGAAATTATTTTCTGGGATAACGTGCCGGTTAAAGGTATGATCTACCAATGTGTGTGGTATCCGAGAGAGAGCATCTGCTTTGCCATTTTTGCTCGCAGGTCTGTAAGTGATGAGGAAGTTGAAGCGTGATAGGAAGAGATTCCAGTGGACTTGGCGGGCAGAAAGCATTCTAGTGGATTTAAGAAACTGTAGATTCCTGTGGTCAGTGTAAACAATGGTAGGTGTTGAGGCTCCTTCAAGTAGGTGTCTCCATTGTTCGAAAGCAGCCTTTATGGCAAGGAGCTCCTTCTCACCCACCGGGTAATGTCTTTCTGCAGAGGTCAAGGACCTAGAGTAGTAAGCTACTGGGTGCAGTGGTTGTTGGTGAGACTCTCTTTGCGACAGGATGGCTCCAAGAGCGAAGTCTGAGGCATCTACTTCAAGGGTGAATGGGAGTTCGGTGTTAGGATACCTGAGGATAGGAGCAGATGTGAAACTTGTCTTCAATTTGTTGAAAGCTTCTTGGGTGGTGTTGGACCAGACAAATTTGATATTTTGTTTTGTGAGATCAGTGAGTGGTTTTGCCAGAGTAGAATAGTTCCTAATAAATTTTCTGTAAAAGTTGGCGAAACCAAGAAAACTTTGAACTTGTTTTCTAGTTGTGGAAACAGGCCAATCTAATACTGTTTTGATCTTATTTTCGTCCATGCGTATTCCCATATCAGATATAATGTAGCCCAGGAAGGGAATACTGTTTACGTGGAACGTACATTTTTCGGCCTTCACAAATAATGAATTGTCTCGTAGACGTGTAAGAAACTGACGGACATGCATCTTGTGCTCGGCGAGGGTCTTTGAGAAAATTAAAATGTCGTCCAAGTAGATAACGACGTAAGTGTCTAGCACATCTTTGAAGATGTCATTGATCAGGTGCTGGAAGGTGGCAGGGGCATTGCAGAGACCGAATGGCATAACTACATATTCGTATAACCCATAACGGGTACGAAATGCAGTCAGCCATTCGTCTCCTGCCCGCATCCTGATCAAGTTGTACGCGCCCCTAAGATCTAACTTGGTGAAGATCTTAGAGCCTACCAACCGCTCAATTAGTTCCGGAATCAGCGGTAAGGGGTAACGGTTTTTATGGTTATTTTATTTAACTGCCTATAATCCACTATAGGTCTTAAAGAACCGTCCTTATTCTTTACAAAGAAGATACCTGCTGCAGCAGGGGAGGTTGATGGCCTGATGAAGCCTTTTTTTAAGTTTTCGTCGATGTAGGATCTGAGGTGTAGTAATTCCGGTTTGGAGAGAGGGAATATGTGACCACATGGTATGACTGCTCCAGGTAGTAAATCTATGGGGCAGTCATATGGCCTGTGTGGAGGAAGAGTTTCAGATTGGGTTTTACTAAATACATCTTTGAACTCTGCATAGTCCATAGGTACATTTGACTGTAAACTCTCTGAGGTGTTTTGTAGAAGTAGATGTGGGTAGCAGGTAGTTTTGCAATACTCAGAGTTAAATTGTAAGGAGAGTGAGGACCATGATATCAAGGGATCATGTTGCCGAAGCCACTGTAGCCCTAATATCAAAGGAAAATCAGGAGACGTAATAACGTCAAATTTAATATACTCCCTGTGATGGCATTCTGTTGACATTAAGATGGGAATGGTTTCGAAGGTAACTGGACCAGTGGAGAGAACCTTACCATCAATCCCCCTTAAGTAGACAAGAGACAGTTTCTTATGCAGGGGTATTTTATTAATTTTACAGAAAGAAACGTCTATGTAAGAGAGAGAGGCACCAGAGTCAATGATCCCTTGAAGTGTCCCCCGAGTTTGGTCCCACTGTAAGACAAGAGGAATTTTACAGTAATGAGCAGATTTGAGAATGCTTTTTATTGAGGAAGTGGGAGTAAGCAACTTACCCTTTCTTTGACGGGTTAAGTTGGGACAGTCTCTGACCCCATGGTCTTCTGATGCGCAGTACATGCAAAGATTATTTGTGCGACGCCTTAACTTTTCCTGGGAGCTCAGAGGACCTCGTAGAAAGGCGATATCCATAGGTTCAGCTGGGGGTTTTGAATGTGTTGTGGGTGGAGTTGATGTGGATTTTGCCTATAGGGTGAGTCGTGACTACTTCTTTCATGATGTCTTTCCCTAAGCCTCCTATATATGCAAATACTGAGATCTATGAGTTGTTCAAGAGTAGGGGGTATTTGGGTACGTGATAGTTCATCCTTAATGGCTTCTGACAACCCTAGGCGAAATTGGTTTCGCAGAGACAAGTTGTTCCATTGGGTGTCAGGAGCCCACCTTTTAAATTCGGAGATATATTCCTCAACCTCTCTTTTCCTCTGCTTTAGGGACCTCATAGCTGTTTCAGCCGTCTGTTGTTTAAAGGGGTCATCATAGATTTGTGCTAGGGCAGAGAAAAAGGAGTCTAAGGAATTAAGGATGTCATCGTTGTGCTCTAAAAAAGTGTTTGCCCATGCTCTGGGCTCTGCTCTTAAGTAAGAGATGGTGGTCATAACCTTTATCCTATCATTAGGATAGGTATATGGTTTGAGGGTAAACAACAGGTAGCATGAATTCTTAAATTCTCTGAAAGTTTTTCTATCACCTGTAAAAGGTTCAGGAGCACTAATTTGGGGTTCCTGGGGAGGGGGTTTTCTATCCACTACCTCCTTTATGTATGTTTTTAAATTATCATTCTCTAATTTGAGTGCTGTGAGCCCTTCAGTTAACATATCTACTTTAGTGCTTAATGTTTGCATATGAGCTGACATATCAGTTGGGTCCATTTTATCAGGGCTTGGTATTCCTGTAATGTCTGGAAAGAAGATAAAATAGAAGTTGGACCACAGCTGCTGATATATGATTTTGAAAGGTTGTTGCTAAGTATGTAGCAGGAAATTACATGAGCATTACCCCGGTGTAACAAGTAAAATCCCAGCACACACACATGAAGCAGTTTGTTATATGATAAGCAAGTTGCAGCAGATTGAACTATGGCTGACGCAGCTAATATTAAGTAAGATTTTCAGCAGTGTATCTTGCCTCCTTGAAATCACAGGTAGAAAATATGAAATACAATACATATGCGCAAAATGAGAATAAACGGCCCAAAATAAGGTAACTGAATCAGCTGAGGGTCAGGCAAAACAAAGTGTCAGAAAAAAAAGGAACAAGTACCTTGATATGGAATAAACACTAAAGTCAGATTGGCAAAAACTTATGAGAGATCCTCTTAGTAATGGTACCTTTAGCGGGCTGTAGTAGAGAGTGAACCACAGCAGCGGTGTCAGCAGAGAGTGCTGGCTTGTGGCGGCTGAATACGGCGTGTGACGTCACAGAGGCCAAGTTCCGGATTAGCGTAGCAGGTCTGTGAGGAGCTAGGAAGGCACAGGCTGTCAGTATCCGAACTGAGTGATCTCCAAGCAGGTTGGGAGGTTTGGGTGGAGCTTGGGTGGACAGAAAATCAATACCAAGCACTGACTTAAGGTTGAGGGAGGTATTTAAAGGAATTTGTAATAAAAACTTAAAGGGACAGTAGTATACAATAACGGTGAATTGCATATGTGTGACAATTGTTTCTCCTTTGTAACAATGTATTTGTCCTATTCTGGTTGCCTTTAAGGAGAGTCTTCCTATCTTATAATAAGATGGATATATTTGGATATATATATATATATATATATATATATATATATATACACTCACACACACACACATTACAAGACTGTAATGCGCCTTGATTAAACACCTTTTTTAAAAAAAAAAAAAAAAAAAAAAATTATTTTTAAATATTTTTTTTATTGAGGTAATGAGTAACATCAGCATAATAGGAAACATGCCCAGGAACGGAGCAAAAGAAATAAGAGTAGTTATACAATTCACATATCAAATAAGCTTGAGATAAGACATTAGGGTACCAGTATAACAGTTATAATAATTATGGCTGACCAGCAGAAGTGCCATATATATATAAATGAGGGTTGCTATTATACAATATAGTAGGCCCATTAGTAAGAAAACCGCTACTGATATGGGTCATAATACTATTTCTGGTATTGTGATTACAAAATATAAACTAATTTATGGTGAGTATGTGTAACTGGGGCATATGATAATGAAACCTCGATTTTTATATCAAGTGTCTAATGGTCCCTACATTAACAAAAATCTAATGATGGTGGGAAGTAGGGAGTTAGCTTTAGTCTGGCCACTCATGGGCCAAAGGGTATGGCGGAGAAGTTCAGCGGACATGAGCCGCTTAATAAGAGAAGAGGGGGGGGAAGGGGGGCATGTCCTTCTAGATCAAATGTGAATGTCCTCCTCAATGTAAAATAGCCAGTATTAGACTGAGATATATAAATATCCTGAGCGTTAGTCTTATTAAAATTTATATATTAACTTGTGTTGGGTTCATAAAAGGGTGTTGGTGTTTTTTAATGTGTTGATGGTGTTACTCTAGCAATGGTAGAGATGAAGATCTAGATATACTATGTATCTAAAGGAGGAGGATGAGCTGGGACAATAACAAGCACAGATAAGGGATCTTATAATCGCTTGTGAGATGGTATACAAAATACAATACAATTACCTAGGTCCATGATCTATTATGAATGGAATAAAATGTTGTTAACATTGTACGAGCGTCTCATGGCAGCGATACTCATATATGATGTAAGAAGGGCCTATGATATTGATCTGTGTTTAAATTTAAATCTGCCAGATTGTATGTTAAAAATTATGTGATATAGGGGATTATGATTGGTCTAATTGTGTGAACAGATTATCTCTAAGTGGCACTGCCGCTCAGGCCCATATATGAGCCAGAGACAAGAGTGTAAAAGTTAACCGCAAGTTATGTAAGCTAAGCTCCTGAAGTTAGAAAATTAATATTAGTATGAGTAGGTTAAATAAGTTCAGCTGAGAGTTTATTTTTCTAGAGGACTCAGTGTTTCTGGAGTGGAAGATAAAGCTAATTCTAGAGCTATATACCTAAGTTTACCCAATATAACCTCGTTATGTTGAAAGTAATACTAAATCTTGTGATATCTACAGAATGGATCTGGCAGAAATTTTTATGAATAAATAATATGAAGACTAGGAAAAGGTGTATAAATATTTGTAGGCATGATGTGTGACGTTCTTCTATTTAACTTGCTTCAAAAAGGTTATTAGAGAAAGTAGGACTAAACATATACTAGTATACACTAAGGAACAATCACACAATAAAAATAATTCTCCTACTAAGACATCACCAGGAGTATGTAAAACTGTTAGGCGTAGTAGTTGTTCCATGTCTCAAATAACTCAAAACAGATCATCCTGAGTGAACTTCATGTGGGTTAGTGCAGATTAGAACATAAGACATATTGAAGGTTTAAGGGAGAACTAATGACAAACCCCTATACTAGAGAAATACAATTAGTTCATGTTATATGGTACGGTCAGTTAGTCTCAGTAATCATATTGAGCACTTCTGTCTTCTGTTAGCAATTGTTATTAGCAAGTGATAAGGTAAACCCACCACAATAAATCTGGCACTTAATATTAGAACTGCTTGTAGCTATTGGAACGCATTAACATCTACATTTAAGAGTAATGAACTAAAGTCTAACATTCAACCTAAGTAAGAGACATATACCGTCCAAATAAAGTAGCACAGTCTCAAACAGTAAAATCAAACTAAAAAGTCCTCATTTGAATGTTTATAACGGTCGTGATGGGACTTTATGGTATAAACTCCCATGTTACTGGGTGTGAGCAGTATCACAGTTACCCTATTCCATTCCGAGTGGCTATGGGCTCAGGGTTAGTACAGTATGGATGACAGTTTGGGTAAAAAAGAAGAGGGCATCCACGGAGGTGGAATTCAATCCGCAACCAGCTCACCCAATCTAGGTAGCAGAGAGGCATGTGAGTTTCCCATATTATACTCGGAAGAACTGCCGAGCTCAAAGAGGAAAGTGCAACAATGCCGCCAAGCCTTGAATCGATGTAACTGACCATCTGTTGACCAGAGCGGTCAGCCGCAGCCGCCCGGACCAATGATGATCCGTCTTCTCATGTGTAGGGAAACAAATCTGTGGCGAGGCTCCTCCATGCACCCTCTCAGCAGCTGGTGTCTTCATGTATAGCTCCGCTATAAGTAGTGTGTGGCTTTTAGCTGATTCGGTCGTAGAGGGTAATGATAGTGGAGTGCTATGCGATTGATACTTCTCTGCTAGAGCCACCATACTAAGCTCCATGCGCTTCGTCCCATGTGACTTAGATCTTACTAATGCTTTTAGATGAGCAAAGTTATTATCCATTTTTGGGGACAGAGCGGTCAAGAGGTCTTGGATCGTTTCAGTAGGTATCTCACCCATGTCCACATGTATGCTACCATCCATACTCAGCCGTAAATTAGACCTGCTTTACCCGGGAGACCGGGGGAGGGACTAGGGCTGATGATAAAAGGCCGCCGCCTCACCTAGTGAATTGCCCAGATTAGAGCTCCATAGGATGCAGTCTTCGCATGAGTGGTATCATTCAAATCTGTTGGGTTTCAATTTGTGGTTTCTGCTGGTTACAAATCTAATCTCTGGAAAGTTTGGTAGATAATCGGCGGATTATCTATTTGGCTTCTGGAACCTCTAATTTTGCGACCAGTTATGGCCGACATCCGGACGCGCCCCACACTTTTTTTTTTTTTTAAACAAAACAAAAAATACTACAAAGTCCACAAGAACTTATGTAGGGAATATAAGAGAGAAACTCTTATAGAAAATACTCATATCTAAAACCTATACCTACCACCACCAAAATTACTAAATAATTTTAATGTCAGCAAATGGCAATGTTAAAAACTAAATAAAACATCTCAAAAATATATTTCTCATGGAATTCGTTAAAAAAGTAAATAGATAAAAAAAGGAAAAGAGATTGTTTTGTCCTTTAATAAATTATAATGCCACTTATTGCAGGTATCTATTTCTTTAATCTTTTATGCCACATAGATGTGTAGTGCTGTTTGGGAACCAACTTTAGTGGTGCTGTTTGGGAACCAGCTTGTGCTCTAAATAATGTACAGTGGCTGTGGTCCTGAACTTGGAGTAGCGTCTACAGCTCAGCTCCTGTGCTGTACTGGGCTAAAGGGACATAAAACCTAAAAAATGTCTTTCATAATTCACATAGAACATACAATTTTAAACAACTTTCTAATTTACTTCTATTATCAAATGCTCTTTGTTTAACTTAATATGTTTTGTTAAAAAGCTGGAAGGTAAGCTCAGTAGAGTGCATGTGTCTGCAGCAGTTTTACAACAATGTTATACATTAGCAAGAGCACTATTACCTGTCAGGTTGTGCTCCAGACGTGCACATTTCCTATAAGGATATCTCTTCAACAAAAAATCACATGAGAATAAAGCAAATTTGATAATGGAAGTAATTTGGAAACATGTTTAAATTTGTATTCTCTATCTGAATTATGAAAGAAAAAAAATTGGGTTTCATGTCCCTTTAAGGAAGGTGGTAGCACCCAACCACCAGTTCTTGAGAACCTGTGAAATTTTAGGAACCAAGAATCAGTGAGAAATGAACAAATGTTTAGATCTTGACTGAAAAGATTGTGACTATGAAAATGATTCTCTAAGATTTCCCATCTTAGAGAGAAATATACCACAGACCCTCACACAGATAAATCTCACTCAGTTTTCTTAAAAAAATGGGCTGTACCCAGAAGTCCTGGTGAGCAGCGATGTTGCTTCCCATTGAAAGTAATGACACTCTCTAGAATGGAGAATCTTAAGGGGATAGTGAATGTGTAGAAAGTACAATTCGTTTGGTCGAACGAATAGTCCTGTGGACATTCGTTTTGGACAAATGAATATCGATAAGGACGAAAACCATTTTAAATTTGTTAAATTAATGTTATTTCTGATTTTTGAATGTTACTTTCATTTTCAAATGTTCATAATAAGACTAAATATCCACATCAAAATTTCAACTGCAACATTTGATTTAACAAATACTATTCATACAATATTGCATAATTTGAATATTACATTTAAAGAGAGCATTAGAAATACTATTACAAATATATTGATTTGAATTATTCTATTTCGAGTATTGCATAATTCAAATATTCAATTTAAAGGGATAGTCTATACAACATTAAACTTCATGATTCAGATAGAGCATGCCATTTTAAGCAACTTTCTAATTTGCTCCTATTATCATTTTTTCTTTATTCTCTTGATACCTTTATTTAAAAAAGCAAGAATTTAAGCTTAGGAGCCAGCCATTTTTGTTTCAAGCACTACCCAAGTGCTGCACCAAAAATGGGCCGGCTCCTAAGCAGTGCTGCACCAAAAATGGGCCGGCTCCTAAGCTTAAATTCAAATAAAGATACCAAGAGAACAAAGAAAAATTGATAATAGGAGTAAATTAGAAAGTTGCTTAAAATTGTATGTTCTATCTGAATCATGAAAGTTGAATTTTTACTAGACTGTCCCTTTAAAGATAGCAATATAAATACTATTACATTAAATGAATGTTAGAATGTTGTACAAACATTCGTAGTTCGAAACGAATGACTGTGTTAAATTTTGTTTCATTTTTCAAATGTTGTAAAACATTCACCCATCCCTAGCACCCTGCACAAAACAAATAGCTTGTTTTCCATTGCACTTTACCTGGCATTGGTTTCTATTACATATCTTTTAATATCAGAGCAATAAGTGCATTGTCTATTTTAAGACCTAATCGCCAGCTTACATTTGGTGAGATGAAACAGCGAGCCTTGCAGGCATAACATGATTAGAGAATATGATGAGACCCATGAGAGCGATTCAGAAATGCCCAAGAAATATCCCTGTTCTGCTCACTCACTAAGGTTATAAGACTGCTTTTACAGTAGAAAAATAAATACAAATACAATTTTGCACTTTTGTGGTACAATTTTAACTTTGTATTACATTTAACATGTTGTATATGTAATATGATTTTTACTGTGTCCTGCCAAGACCGCAGCATTAAATAGTGAATCTGTATGAAGTAAACTGGATTTACTGTTTACTTGAAGCTGCAGTTGGATATCCCGGATAACTGCACTTGCGCAGTTTTGCATCTAATTTGACAGTCGTCATGGGAGCGTGCTACACACAAATTACATAGGACATTTGTTGCATCCCCTATTGGCTGCACCAGATGCAAATCAAACTATTGAAATTATATTTTTTACATGGCCTGACAATAGTTAAGGGGGGGGGGGATAAAAGATATTTATTATTGAAATAGAAATATTAAAAATGATAATGAGAGTCTAAATGTATATTTAGGGATAAAAGCTGTAATATAGTGAAACGTAGTTATGAATAATTTACCATCACTTTACTTTTGACACTTGGCAATCATAATCACAATATACCAAACACTTTTTTCAAAATAGAATGTTTGGTATATAGTGCAATTGCAATATTTACTTCTAATATTGCCGTCACACTTGAACAAACGTGTCATTAATAGAGAACTCATTTGGTACAGTGAGTCGAGATATTATAACTAAACACATACAGTATAGGGTTGAACAATTTCTAAAAACAAGTTTTACATGTGCAAAGTTAAAAATAAATGTGTTGTAAAACTAAAAAAGCAAAAGCTTTGGTATTCTGTGTGATATTAATATCCTATAGAAAAATATCTTCCTAAAAAGAAAAGATGCCAAAAGTTAAAAATACATAGTTTTATAAATTAAACTAAAAATATACAATTGGCACTTAGTTAAGAATAAAGGGAGTGGCACTTAGATAAGAATTAAGGGAGTATGATGTGTGTAAAATGTATAGATTACATTTGCCATATGGCATCAGTTGTTTAAGTAACAAGGAGAATATTCATTATATTTCTCCTGACATATTTTTACTGTGAAAAACACTTAATGTAGCTTAATATGAATTATTTTGCTGTGGTAACTGTTATCTATCAGGGTTAAACCCACCCATTATAGGCAATTGTCAATGCCATCCTAACACCTATAATAAATAACAACACAATCAGAGCTGGGGTGAAGACCATACATGGTTGCATTTAATTTAACATATATAACGACATGGAAAAAAAGGAATCTAAACTTTTTTATTGTAGAAAAATTTAAAATAGGGAAGCAGTGCAATATTTCCTATAACTAATACCAAGCAATAGTAGGACAGGGTTCACAATAATTAAATTCTCTGCGGAGCCCCTTCCAAGTTCTGTCCTATAGCAGGCCCATGAGGAGAGGCATGACAAGCTCCGACCTGCTGCATCTTGCCCTCCCCATTAGCTTGACCCTCACTCTAACAAGCACCAGATAAAAGTTTGGGCCCTGACACTGCCAAAAGAAAAATCCCAACCTAAAGGAGGGATAACTCTTGCCCCCACCCTAAAAAGACAAATGAGGACAAAGTGACTCCCTAATAAGAAAATCAAGACCCACATCAGAGAGGTGAATCTCCATCTGAACAATATAGATGTCTCCAGTCCCCTTAACTATAAGCATGCCGCACCACAAATACCCCAGCGAGCACCACGGCTCTCCCCAGCTCATTGTTGATCTGCTTTCTGATGCAGTAAGCTGCTGTATGACAAACCGAACTCCTCCTGGCACTATCATGCAGGACCAACTTAGCTTCACACCATGGGATCCTAATACTAAGCTATCTAACATCAGCCTTCATGATGTTAATAAGGTCTAGCGCTGGAGCAGTGCCCAAATCATTATTCTCCAAATGGAGAATAACAATGTGTGGCCTTCCCCACCTAAGTAGCACCTACTAAATGATTGTTGGCAAGTCGGCCCAACTCATGTCTCATCTGCCAATTTAAATAATCAAAGCCTGAGAAGGACTGGATCCCAAGTTCTGTCATCTTGGCATCGACAATACCCTGATGGAGGACCAATGGATGTAGGCAAACAAAAAACTAACCACCTGCAAACCTAGCACAAAAAAAAATTAAACATTTTATACCTTTCTGGAATGAATGCGGCAATCTTCGTAACATTTAAACCAGCCCTGTCCTAAAACTTTCCAGAACTGATGCCTTGATAAGGAGGGTCCATCCTCATGCATCAGAGACTTATGTGAAGACCCTACTCTAGCCCTTACAATAGGCACTTATCAAGTTAACAGGACAAACACCTTGATCTTGCTGATCTGGTAAAGACACCCATTCACCTCTTGCAAACCGATCTTTTTTATACCTGGGTTCAAAGAGCCCCCTCAAAAAACCACAAATGGAGCAGCTGAACCCCACTACCCAATGAATGTTTTGAAGGGGTCACAACTCCCTAATCCAGAGGGCCCCATAAATAGAGCAAATTAAGCCTTGAAAAATAGCGGCTCATAACCAGAAATACACACAGACTCCAACATAGCTAAAAACTGTGACCAGTTGCTGCATGGTAATAGGTTCTCTCAAGTCTGAAGCCTTCATCTTAGACCTGCCCCAGCAATGCACAATCATCAAAAGACTATTTTATGGATCTAACTGCAGGATCAATCATGTCATTGACCGACCTTCCCTTAGGATAGGAAAGGTGCTGAATGGGGCGATACTTCCCTTGTTACATCTTTGAAACCACCCCAAGAGGGGAGATCACCATATAAGGAAGAGGAGAATCCTTAATGGAACAGCCACCCTGCCAAGCTGAGATCTCAAAAATATTCACATACATATTTTCCTAACTATTTTGAATTTTAAGTGAACGTGCAGGAAATTCATTAAACAAGGATAGGTATCCCCATAGGCAGCAACCTTCCTCGCAGGACCTACTCCAATGACTTGCAAGCCCCTCCATGGCCTCATTGTTGCCAAACAGCCAGTGAGGGTCCCCTAACACTGGTGCATTATCCACATTCTTTTCCCTAGAACCTTGACCCTTATGCTTCTCCTGTGCAGCCACTAACTGCTTCATCACCAAAAACATCCTCTTTTGAGAATTCCCTGCAAACTCTAAGGAACTGTTGTTGTCAGAAGAAGAACATCCTGAAGAGTCATTATCATTCGTCAGTGTCAGTGTGCCAGGAATCAGACTGAGACGAGAAGTGCAAAAATAATCACACCTTTATTCATAGCAAAAAATAATAAAAAGTCCACAAGTCAAATAACAAGCCAGGAGTCAAAACCAGAGCTGGTAGTCAGACGAGCCGAGTCAGGAGCCAAAGCGAATAGACAGACGAGCCGGAATCAGGAACAAGGAAAACAGCAGAGTCAGGAACAAGCCAGGGATCAGGAACCAAGAAGGACGTCAGGCAGCCAGGTAATACACAGGAACTCTCACAAACAGGTCTGAGACAACGCAAAGGCAAAGCATACTGAACAGAGGCCCTTTAAATTATAAGTGATGACATCACAATTCTGAGACTGCATCCTGTCTCACATGGATGATGCACACCAATCTGGCCATAAAAGGAAGTGTAGGAAATGAGCAGCATCCCCCACAATGCACCATAGTCAGGAAGAGAGGTGAGTAAAATGGCTGCCAGCAGCACATGGCAAACAACAGGGAAAAAACCCTGACAGTCAGTCCTCCGGCATACAGAGCCAACTCACCATGTCCAGAAGGCCTCACTACAGCTGCCGTGCCTGATTTTGAAGGCTCTTGCTCCTGCAAAACTTCCACCTTCTCCATCGAGGGTTTAATGACAACAGCCATCCTTTGCTGACTAATAGGATGCTGCCAACCACCACCGCTATTCTTTTATAACATAGATAAAGAGGATGGAGTGCGATAGGCTCGTGAGCGAGAATGCAGAACCCAAAACCCTATCCACGCAAGCATGCACCACCTCAACCTGCATTGCATCCTCTTGTATTCCAAAAGGGGGAATATCCTTTGATGTCTCACCACACACCATCTGCAACCCTGCCCCCTGCTACTGATACTCACCTGGACTCCATCCGCCTCATACCAGGGCCTCCACTCACCCCAGCTACATCCACACCTGGGCTAGAAGCCACTCTCACCCCTGTCCCCCTCCTACTGACACATCCATGTGCTCAAAATGGCCTCCACTCATGCAGCACCGTCAACACCAAAGCCATAAGTCCCCATCCCTCCCCTGGTACCTCTCTTACCCACCCTCCCTGCACTCACGCCAGAGTCCTGGACCCCTCCGTACCAGCCGCCTGAGAATCCAAACTAAGGCCACAGCATCCCCCGCACTCCCACAGTGACACCACTGTGGTCAGATAGCTGGGGCTGCCTTGTATGGATTACATTGTGACTTACTCAGTTTGTATCATCAGCAACAAAATATGACCCTCCGCTGGCTATAAAAGCAGGAGCACTGCTTGAATTTAAGTGCAAGGAACATATCTAGTCAAGTTCCTTTTGACTGCTGTCGATAAAAATATCTATAAAACAATATTAGCTTTTACTAAATGCATTTCTGCTAACCGAAATATTTTGCAAAAATTATCCCATTAAAAATTAAATTTGGAGTGTTAACAATATAATCACCCTAGCATTTGCTGCAAGTTGATCACTATTACATTTATAGTTAGTGGCATATTTTGGCCCAGAAAATTGTCTTGCCCCTCACCCAACAAATTTTATATCATTTTTTTTTCTCTTTCAAATGTTTTGCACATCTGAGCATAACTAGCATCTAAAACTGCTTAAAGGGACATTATACACTAGATTTTTCTTTGCATGCTAAATGTTTTGTAGATGGTCCATTTATATAGACTATACAGTTTTTTTTTGCTTATTTTTAAATAACATTTTGCTGATTTTCATACTCCTAACCAAGCCCCAAAGTTTTAGGAGAATACTGATGTATACCTACTCCAGCTTGCTCCTGTTTGTGTAAAGATTCTTTTCATATGCAGAGGAAGGGGGGTTCTGCTTTTTTTTTGCTATAAAACCACTTTCAGTGGATGTTCCAGCTAACCTTTTTAACAGTGCTAAAATGGAAGCTTTTAAGTAAGTTTTTAAACGTTTTTTTTACTGGATTTTTAGATTAGTATCTGTACATATTAGTCTTTATAGTAGTGTCTATTACATGCAATTAAATTAAAATTGGTGTATACTGTCCCTTTAAAAAAGCTAAAAAAAAATGATTTGCAATGCGAAGTCTGCCTTAAGCTGCTATGGTGTGAGCTATTCATATATTCATTCAATTTCTATGAAGATTTTTGAACTAATTAATAATCTTTCTATAGCAGTGAATTCATTATGTCATCCTTTGTCTTAGCTCACAACAGGACATAATTTAATATGCAAAATTGGGGAAGACTGATTGACTTCTGATAAATCAACAAAAGATGCAGAGAAAGAGAACAGATTTCCATTGTTAAAAAATACAAAAAAGATTCTAATTAAATATTAGAAAACCTTGAAATGAAAGTGAACAAACAAGACTTAGCAGCTGGTGCAGCACTTTAGATACTGTCAGCATATGGAAGCCTTAATCTACTCAGCTGCCAATTGCTGAAATTTCACTCTGAAATGAATTTTGTTAGAGTACTGATGTCACAAGTCTCAAGCATTTGAAAGAAGGTTTGGGTTGATGTCAATGATTATCACCCAATCAGAATCTACACAATGAGCAAACATTCATAAATCATTTATTGATTGCTTGACATTTAAACACAGTGCGGTAACTTCTGTAAATGTGGCTGAAAATAAATTAACACTGTTCTTCTATATGTACATGAAAAACAAATTTAATTTGGGCTGCTAAGCCATTTCCCACCTGTATGCTAAGCTGGTTTTGAGCTTTTGGTTGCAGTTCACATTCACACACTTTTAGAAGTAGTTTTTGTGTGAATAACCTATACAAACTATATATTGTTTTTTTTCAGCAGACTCTGCAGATGCAAAATATATCATTATTATATGTGTATTTGTTATCATGTTTGAGAAATAAAGCAAAACATTAAAAAAGTGTATATTTTTACTCCTGACTCAATAATTAACTGTATGCAATTTTATCAAAACCTGTGTGGATAAATATTTGTAGTAGATAACCTGTATAAATTAAGTAAAAACTGAGAACATTTCACTGTGTTTTTCTACTGTTTTATTGCCGGGATGTCAATTTAGTATATAATCAAAAACAGGGTTTTTAAATTGAATATTCTGTTACTGGCATTTAAACAGGTCTAGCCGCCAGGAAAGTTAAGAAATGGCAGGCAACTAAACTATAAATTTTTAGAAACTACTCTCCCAGGTCTATCAGATGAGGGTTTATTTGTATTTATATCTGAAAACTGGAGTATGTAACAAATAAGTTAATATTGCACTTGTTTAAAAAACAAAACGTTTTCTGAGCAAAGTGCACTGTTTGGTTATATACTGCGCACTCCAATTTTGTGCTTTATATACATGTAGCCCCTTATTTGATGCACCAAGGGGTGTACTTTCCAAAAAATGTGCACTTTATTTACTGTAGCTTAACTTCCCAGTTGGCTACAGCTGTCTAATTGCAGACATCACCCCTAAAAATTAATTATTTTAGACTTTTTTTTATGCTGTCATGTCAGCAATTAACCAGCTCTAGCCACATGGGAAGTTAAAAAGGGTACATAAAGTACACATTTGTATAAAGTACACCCTTTTGGGCATCAAATGAAGGGCTACATGTATATTCAAGCACAAAAGTGGTGTGCGTAAAAATTAATTAAATATGGTGCATTGGTTAGAAAATATTTTTTTCTAAGTAAAGTTACATGTTCAGCTATTTCTTACGCGCTCAAATTTTGCGCTATATATACATGTAGCCACTTATTTGATGCGCCAAGGGGTGTACTTTCCAAAAATGTTCACCAGGGACAAAACTGCTGTCAGAATCTTCTCTAGCAGATCTAACATCATCAGAGAAGGAAACAAAGTCAGAGTTCATAAGAAATTCAACTGCTTCCTCGTCACTCATCAGACGCTCAGCCATAATTCTCTTTACAAAGTGAATAGATATTTTAAAAGAAATTATGCTGCTAGAAAAGGTATAATTTTTATTGCAAAAAAATAAGCTTCTTTGCAGTAAAAATACAGGGGTTTTAAAAGACGATGAGAGCTGCACAAAGAGGGTGTTTTTTAAGCACCTTCCAAGGGCTCTAAAAGACTGATTAGATTTATATATATATATATATATATATATATATATATATATATATATATATATATATATATATATATATATATTAATAAAAGCATCTCTCTAACATTGATTAATTTATCACATGATCCAGGTGTTCGGTATCCGTATAGTAAGGGAATGTAATTTTTCTTAGCTAGGTGATCACTCCGGTAAAGCTCGTTACCACGGTGATCATTTAGCTAATATACTTAAATTGATATTTTTTTTAAAAACAGGGACTAATTTATTTTAGGGAATTCTATTTTGGGGATCTCTAGGCAATTTTGATCTTTATTTATGTGCCTTTAGAGACCCCCTTATTTTTTAAATAATTTTTTAATGTGTTTTTTTTTACTTTTTAATTTTTTACTACACTTTAGATACTTACACCATTGTAAAAGTGAGGCGATTACCTTTCCAATGGTGGGTCTTGGGATCTGTAGCTGCTTAGATGCTCAAGATACGGGCATGTAAGCAGCATGCCCCATCTCTATATAACTGTCAATTGACAGTTGTAAATAAAGTTGTGTGATGACATCATCGCGTCAATGCGTGATGATGTCATCATGCTCCTTGTGAAGCCCCGAGCCTGATCTTCAATATGATTGCAAGATAGAATGGGTGGATTGGGGGCCCTTCGGCCCCCATCAAGATTAGTAAATCCTAGCGACAGCATGGAGCGGTCATTAGCACCTGAGGGTGAAACTTAGCGACGGCTCCATGCCGTCGTTAGCACTCAAAGGGTTCAAGGGACTTGAACCCTTAAAACCCTTTGTTTTCATTATTCAGATAGATTATACATTTTTTAACAACTTTCTAATTTACTTTTGTTATCAATTTTGCTTCATTCTCTTGGCATCTTTTATTGATGAAGAAGCAATGAAAATGGGCATACAAGTTCAGCCACCAATCAGCTGCTATCTCTAAGCTCCTGAGCCTATCTAGATATGTTTGTTAACAAAGGATACCAAGAGAATAAAGCAAATTAGATATCATGAAAATACATGTCCCTTTAATAATACTATCTGCTTGTTTGAAAGGGTGGCTTTAAGGGGGCAGTAATACAATTTTGTTCTTGACTTTATCTTAATGAAGACATTTTGTGCAAGAACTGCAGTTTTTTATTTATTTTTAAACTGTTTTTCTTGTTCTAAATAATACTTGCGGAGTGTGGCACTGGTCACAACTGGAACAGTTTTTATAAGCGAATACACACACATTAGCATGCTTATACTGTACTCTTTGATAGAGATGTGCATTTGTTTTCATACAAATGCACATTCGCAAAGAAAATCGAAAATGTACTTTGTTTTAGCAAAACGAATATCTGAACGAATGCACCAACGAAAATTAATAAACACTGACAAAATTCAAAGGATCAAATAGTCAGCGATCAGCCAGTTTATAAAAACACAAGATAACAGCTCCTTGGTGAAAAATGTAACACCTGCAAACTTTATTTGCTCAAAATTAAAACACATTTTATTTTCTCAACGCGTTTCAGCAGCTCATGACGCCTTTCTCAAGAGCATAAAACTTCATCAAAATAGCTTTAGATGGATTTTTATGGAAAAGCTTTATATGAAACTGAAATTATTTGTAGCTTAGTTGTCAAGTTTGATAGCAACTTTTTTGTTGATAATGTAGTATATTGGTACTACAATGTGGAAATTTGGCTAATAACTACGCTCTCCTTCAGTGTCAGGGTTAAAGTTTGTTACTTAGTCTGGGATACAAATTACAGATGGGTGTAAAACCAAATGACTAATACAAATATCATAATCGTCGTCGTCAGAAGTATCTCAGTGTACAGTAACCTTTAATAGTTTAATTTTTCTATTTATTTTCAAATAAAATAAAATTTTTATACATCAGTCCAATTGATTTTCTGTCTTTGAATTGACCTTTAGAAACATTTAAAGCTGCAGATTATATAGATTGAAAAATAGAAATACTGTAAGGCCCTATGTCATATCAATAAGGATCATTGTAAAATGCTGACAAACATGTCATTGGATAAACTTTTAAACAAGATTTAATAACAGCACTTGACAGGTATTTATTTTCTATTACTAAAACTAGCAAAACTTTATTCCTTTAAAATGAAAGCATAGCTCAACACTATTTTTTTTTTACTTTTTATACTGTTTTCTTCTTCTATGAATGAACTTTCAATTTAGGCAGAATTCAAACTAAAATGGTCTATTCATAATGCCCAGAAAAGGGAAAATGTTTATATTCATTTCTTTTTTTTTAACCTTGATATATCTTTATGGAGACTCATATGATGTCATCTTCTATGTGAAGAACATTGGAATGTAAAATACTCATAACTAAGTTCAGGTTTAGCATTGTAGGCTTAGGCGGTGATGGGTTAGCGAGTGAGCGATAAGTGTTAGTTTTCTTTGTTAAGTGCGTTTATTAAAAGACTCCCTGAAATTCTAAACAATGTTTCAATAAAGTCAATTAATAAGCATACATCACTTCAATTATTTCATAATTATCAGGTTAAAACTAATGAAAACATTCATCACATTATTATATTCTCAATAACTGTGTGTTCAAGCCATCGATAATCAAAAATGCTACGAGGTGGCAAAATATTCAAAGAGATTTGTCTCTATGTCGAGCGAGCCTGTCGGAAAATTCCAAGTTCCCAACATAGCGGCATCAAGAGAGGCATTTACTATACATGTCATTGGTCAGAGATGCTGGCTTAGACAACACCCAGTAGTAAACGATCCCTTGCATATTACTACCGTCTGCCTTATCGCTAAACCAAAGTACCACAAGATTGCAAACTAACACTAAACTAATAAACATCTAAACTGCCACATACCCACGCAAGTCGCTAACTATTAACCTCTAAACCACCATATAGCCACTGCAAGTACTATCCTATTAACCATTATGCCGTTACATACCCACCACTATTATCTATCTATTAACCCCTATGCGACCACATACCCACAGCTATTATCTATCTATTAACCATTATGCTGCCACATACCCACTGCTAGTATCTATCTCTTAACCCCTATGCTGCCACATACCCACCGCAATAAACTATTATCCCCTATGTCTCAAACTATTAACCCCTATGCCACCATTTACCCCAAATGCAAACTAACCTATCACCTAAGCCACCCTCTAAACTAACGCCCCTCTAAACAAAACTCCCCCTTACACTAACCCCACTAAATTAAAAAAAAACTCTAAGTTACAGAAAAAAAAGCTACAGTATCCAATAATAATAATAAGCTACAGTATCCAAAAAAAACATTATACCTAACACTAAACTACATGGCCCATAAAAGGGACTTTTGTAGGGCATTGCCCAAACGTGACTTTTAGCTTATTGCAAAAAAAATAAAATAAAATAAAAATAAAAAAAAATATATATATATATATATATATTACAAAACCCCCATCATTAAAGAAACCCCCCAAAATAACAAAATCTAACTTTAAAAAACTAAACTAGAAAAGAAAATTAAAAATAACAAACCCTATTTTTAAAAATAAAAACCCACCCCAAAAAAAGCCCTAACTAATCCCAAAGGTGTTACTCACAGTTTATGGGGATTCCTGCTCCTCTCAACTCAAGCCAATGATAGGCCCTCTTCATCAAGGCTCCAGGTATCTGATGCCCATCTTAGTGGGGGCCGGATGTTGGCAGCCTCTTCCACCATCTCCGCTCCGCAGCCTTCTTCAATGCTGGGGTCCTCTTCATCCAGTCTCCAGACACTGGTGACTCATCCAATAGAAAAGGAATATTATAATTTAAATTTTAAAAAAGTTCTTGCTATTGACTTATTCAAATCAGCCAATAGAAATTGACTGATTTAAAATCAGCCAATCAGAATTAAGTGGTACACCTATATAATGGGGTTCCGCGCTTCCGGGATTTCAGTGTGCCGCAGTGACCTGATGAAGACCAGGGCTCCCTGAAGAGAGCGGAAGACCATATGATTTCGAAGCGAGGTGGTGGAAGAGGCTGTGAAAATCTATATCTGCAGTCGTGAAGATGGCCCCCCGGTGCCTGGAGCCTGGATAAAAAGGGCCCCGGCATTGAAAAAGAAGATTGCGGAGTGTTAGTGTAGTTGTGGTTCTAGTTTGCATTGGGAGGTTGCAGATTAGGCCTTAATCTCATAACCAACCCCCATGCCTGTATGGGGGTTTATTAGGTGATTATTGATAGTTACCATTTAATAGGCCTTAATTAACTAAGCACCCCCCATACCTTAAGTGCATTTATCTATAGTTTTTTAAAATTATGCAATCTTATGTATGATGTGTATTATTATTTTTTAAACTTTTTATTTTTGTTGAGGAGAGAATAACATATACAAACAGTCAGATCAGACGGTTACAATTTACCATTGTCTAAAAAGAGGAAAAACAATGTGAAACAACCTATAAAGACATCAATACATCAGAGAACGACCTGACAGGTTAATCCGGATATCTCAATTTTTTGATAAGTTCATAGTATCCTCGAACAAACAGGCCCACACGAGGGACCAGGAACAGCAATGGACCATTGAGGATATGTTGACACAGTTCATAATAAAAAGTCCAACTTCAGTATGTGTTAAGTAGAGGCAGGCTTTAGATTCCACATATACTGTCGAATGTAAAGTACAAAGAGGGCACCAGAATTAGTCAGTGACAATCACCACCAACACAGTGGACTGAGACATACATTGTGCCATAAGAATCCTCAGCTGCCAATGTGAGTCTAGTTGATATTATCATAAAACATTTGTAGTAACAATTATAGTAGTAAAACTATCAGTTCAGATAAGAATAGTTATCGTGCCGCCCATGGCTACCGGAACCACTGGTGGGTCCAAACACTTCGTAGGTTAGAAGAGGGCACATGAAATAGCAATTTCAATTTAGGACATTCAGAGAAAACTGGAGATCAAACTCAACTGGAACAATCTTTAGGTTAAAGGTTAAGTAAAGAGAGAAAAAAAGAAAAAAATGCAACTGATAAACTATATGCAACAACGAGAATATATGCAAACACAGCTAAATATTCTGTGTTAGGGCCCAAAGAGCAACCAGGGCTCTTTGGACAGGGCAGAGGATGCGTAACTCTGCCAAAAGAGCGATGGGGGGGATAATGCGGGGAATGGCTTACTTGTTCTTTACCGCACTAGGGCTATGAATAACTAAATTCTTAATCTCTAATAAATTTTGAGAGAGTGGGATAAAGCAGTAATGTTAGAAGCTACTACAGAAAATACTTACTAGTGAGATATATAGGGGCTCAATAGTACCAGAAGGAGTAACTCATTCCTGATAGAAATAATATAGTGCACAATGGAATTAGTGGTTACTACATGGGAGACGGCTTAAAGGTTGACATATTAGTCACATATAATCTCACAAATATACCTTTGATGTCACCTGGCAACAAAAGATTTATAAGTCTACAGGGCTTCTGGACATATCAAAACTGGGCCACAGCTTGTGCAGGGAACCACAACTCTCTTTAGGTGACTGTACACGAATATGATATAATACAAAGTAGTCGCAATTACTTAAGGTGCATGCCAGCCATACTAACCCTATAACTATATGAAACTGTTTCTATGGTGCAACACCTGAAAAAAAAAATCAGACATGTTGTAAGGTATGGCCGCATGGAGGCAAATCAAGCTGAATGCGCAAAATAAACATGGGTTAAAATGTCCCTCTTCCTACTACAGCAATATAGTATTAATAGCTAGTGCTATGTTCAGTTAAGAGGTCCAGACAGTCCCTAAAATAAGTTAATAAAGCAAATAGTATGTTCTTGTTAGAATCCCATATCAGATTCATGAGGGGTCATCTGATCCTGGACCTTTATATGTGTACATACGAGCAAAACTTCTCAACATCTATCAATAAAATACCTAGAATTCAGCTAGTACAGCTCTAATCTATCTAACCAGTAGTTTTAAAATATGTAGGTATTCAAAAGGTTTTGCGTGATATGTATTCAACTGCAGAAATTTCAAGAAAATATAGACAAACTATAGTACAAATTGCCTATCTATGAGACACTGTCACAGTAGTTTTAAGCTTATATGGACTCAAAGCATTATATAGGAAATGGTAAGAAATATAGTACACATAACAAAAGTTAAATCCCTCTTGTGCCGCCATAGGCTGCAAGGTAGGGAACTCATCGCAGAAAATAAGGAATAATTCCTTTGTTTGAGTCAATGGGTATTGTCCACAGAGACATAGCTGCATTAATGTATATATGTCTGTAAGGGCCGGGTAGTCAAGTATCCTAGGACCCACAGTGAAGTCATCAAACTAACCCACTCCAGCTCGCCATCTTTTGCGTACAGTCTGGACACCTGGAAGCACTGTGCTGCCCCGGGAAAGCTGATCAATGTGAGTCGCAGATGAGTCTTCAAGGTAAGTCCCGATTTCCAGCCAAATGACCGCTCCTCTGTACATAGACAGGGCAGCATTAGTGCGGGAGGAGAAGTGTCCCAGCAGCAACAGATCAGGCAGCTCACGTAAGTTCTCCCCTAATACCATCTCAGCTCCCGCACCCCCCACCCTCCAAAGAGCTAGCAGCAGCTCCCTGGATAGGGGCTAAGGGAGGCAAGAAGGGCTCATAAGGATCCAGCTGTACCCAAACCTGCAGGCTCGCAACAGAGCGCAGGCTCCTTCCCAAAAGTACTTCGTTACACCGGTTAGGCAGATCTATTCTCGTCCCCCTTTGGGTCCCAGGGAACTCCCTCTCTGATGCAGGTTGACTGGTGGCATTCGTTTGGGTAGGTTCCTCAAGGATGGTGGGGGCCACAGGAGGTTTATCTCTTTCCGTGTTCGGGTGTCTGCTAACCGATATAAGCCGGTCCAATCGGCAAAGCAAATTGCGGCTAGGCCACACCTTGTATCCCGGGCCGCAAACTGGGGAAGTGCTCCTGGATCTTGCTTCAGTTAGGGGAGAGTTTCATCCCCACTATGTATGGGCTCTCAGGTCAAAAGTAACCCCAAGAAAGTATATAGTAAAGACAGGAGCTTCTATCATATTGATGTGTATTATTTTAACTATTGTATATAAAGTAATATGCATTTATTTTTCCTTGTGTTTTTTTTATTTGAAAGATAAATATGTATTTTAAAATGTATTTTTATGTTACAAAAGTCATTAGTATTACAATTGTTTTATTACATAACAGCCATGCAGTTATGTGATAATATAAGTATAATGCAACTGTATTTTATAACATCAATATCTATTTTAAAAATATTTTTATATTTACAATAATAAATGCATAAAGCAAGAATATCTACATTTAAATTTATATATCCAATACTTAAAACTAATGTGAATTATATATGACCATGCATTTTATTTCAAAGATTATAGATATACAGGTGGCCCTCGGTTTACGACAGTTCAATTTGCGCCGTTTCAGAATAACGCCCTTTTTTTTGCTATTAAAAAGCATTGACTGCTATTGCAAGCATTAGCACATGCATACATTAAAATAGCCAGTAGGTGGAGCTGTCCGCTTGTCTTGTAGCAAACACATGCAAAGAAAAGCAAGCCAGACATGATCAATGGATCAGCTTTCAAAGGAACAAGATCTAGCAGCCACTTCCCTTAGCTGCAGACTCAATGCTGAGAAGTGTTTGCAGAAAAAGGCAAGTAAAAAAAACGTTTTTGTTCATTAAACTTAGATTGATGATGATACAGTCTGTGTTTGTGTGATAATTTTATTAGGTGCGGTTAGCAAATGTTTTTGTTTATTAAACTTAGTTTGATGATGATACAATCTATTTTATTAGGTTAATAATGCTGTTTCACATTTAAAGTCTTAATTTCAAAGCTTTAAAAATAATGTATTAGGTGTTACTTATGTCAATTTTGAGAGGGGCCTGGAACCTAAATCCCTCACTTCCCATTGACTTACATTATAAACTGGGTTTCAATTTACAACGGTTTCAATTTACAACCATTCCTTCTGGAACCTAACCCTGGCGTAAACTGAGGGCTACCTGTAATGTAAAATGTAATATTGTTATGTCCATGGAATATTTCTTTATCAGACCAATCCTAGCCAGTAGTCTTCTTATCCCAGCATCAAGAGGAACGATAATGGAAAATTCCAGGACAAAATATTCCATAGCATATATATATATATATATATATATATATATATATATATAAAAATATATATATATATATATATATATATATATATATATGTATATAATATCCCAAAATGGACCAGCACATCAAACAGTCTTTACAGCAGCCAGGGTGCACTTTAAAAGTAATCCACGAATCCAGAAGAAAAAAAGCCACTCACTGTTCACATAAAACGTAGCTTTTAATGTATATCCAAAAGTTAAAACGACATAACGTTTCGGTGTTTACAAAACACCTTTGTCAAATGTCATAAAGTTATAGACAACCTAATGCCCAACAACTCACCTATCATACCCCAACACTCGCAGACTTATAAACACCATCGTTTACACTCCTGTATGCGATCCACTGGTTACGTTGTGACGTCATGACGTCATTACGTTACGTGACCACATGGTATCACGCCGCCCAATCACGCCGAGTCCGGTGACCATAGAAACCGGTACACAATGCCTCCGTGACAGCACCGGGCTAGTAAGTTCCTGCTACATATGCAAAAATATGCAGGCATAAAAGCCCAAAATAATCATTAATGTATTAGGCGTCACGTAATGGCCCGAAGTTATTGGCCTCAGTAACAAATACTGATCTCAATACAGATCACAATGCAGGAGTGTAAAATATTAAAAACATTTAAACTAAATTAAAGTGCAATTAAGGTTAAAGTTAAAAAATCAGACATGGACAGCAGGGGCATGAAGAAAGAACAATCTATATGCTTAATTAATCTAAGTTCATATATGCATATACATTTTCATATCTTTCATATCTTGGACCAAAACAGATCCAACTTGCATGTATAGGATACATTGTTCCCCCCTTTTATTTATTATCGTGTCACCTGGAGTATGTATAGAAACCCGTGGGTACCCACTAGGATGAAAACCCATGTGAATAGTGCCAGGTAGCTTAGCATACGTCCATAGTTGGTAGATACAGATGAAGTTTATTTGTTATAGAACGGTCAACCGGTTGCTGTGGTTACCGGACTCGGCGTGATTGGGCGGCGTGAAACCATGTGGTCACGTAACGTAATGACGTCATGACGTCACATCGTAACCTGTGGATCACATACAGGAGTGTAAACGATGGTGTATATAAGTCTGCGAGTGTTGGGGTATGATAGGTGAGTTGTTGGGCATTAGGTTGTCTATAACTTTATGACATTTGACAAAGGTGTTTTGTAAACACCGAAACGTTATGTCGTTTTAACTTTTGGATATACATTAAAAGCTACGTTTTATGTGAACAGTGAGTGCCTTTTTTTCTTCTGGATTCACACATATATATATATATATTTAAATCGGGTTTCACTCGAGCGAATATTTTTATTTTCAACTTGTAAGCGCAACCCGACTCGCACAAAAACTTAACTCCTATCAAAGTTAATGTTTGAGCGAGAGCGGTAATTACTGCTCTACTTGTAATCTAGACCTTTATATCCACACTTTATAGTTCTTAAATTTGCATCAGTTCACCTTTAAAAAAATCCAACATTTATGATTATATATCAATCAATCACTATTCTTTATAAAAACCTATCAAAATATTTATCTGCAAGAAAATCCCATAAACTTTAAAGGGACAGGATATCCAAATGTTGATGCATTTGAAAGTGATGCAGCATAACTGTAAAAATCTGAAAAAATATCACCTGAATACCTCTATGTAAAAAAGGAAGATATTTTACCTCAAATTATTTTCGCATTTACTTTCAACTTATAATACGAGCGTCCCTCCGAGGTATGCAGACTGCCGTGATCAACCTGATAATGCTTGCGCATAATTGTTAGCACACCACTCGTCATCTGGCCATTAGTGTTTATGTGGATGTATTTGACTCCACTTTAGAGGCCACAGTACTTCAATATCAACTAGTAGTATAACGTGTTATTTGCTGTACTTAGGAAATAAGGACTCTTTTTCAGTCACAATTCCCCTATAAATATAATACTTTAGGTGTCAAAGACAGGGGTACGAGACCTCCATAACTACCATTTTTTGCAGGTGATGGCTATAACCATTGGTTCCCCATTCCTATTACTTTTTGTTAAATAAATAAATGTTATAAAATGTACCATTAAAAAATACGTGGTTTGTCACGCTACCCTTAGACTGGTGAACAAAGCTCTTCTGCTCAGGAGAACTACACAATGATGTCGCCCTAACTAAGGAGAGAACGGCGAGGACAAAATCATGTCTTCCTCCCCATTCAGATATACAAATGGTACATTTTATAGCACGTATTTTGCACAACATGCTCTATTAAAACTATAATGACTATGAGGGGTTTTCAAACTATTTTATGGCAGTATGTAAATATACTTCCTATGTCATTAGAATATTGTAATACATTATTTATGATGTACTCTTACTTATAGAACATAATGTTTGATTGCAGATTGCAGATAAGAACCATCTAATATGTGTGTGTTCATATCTAATATATAGGTTTATTAATCTTCAAAATGGATTTAAGCATATTACAGGTAGTACCAAATATTTTAATTTAGTTTTAGTTATTTTTCCATGCATCGCATTCCTTTACTGTAAGGAAATGAATGCATAAATTACCTCTAACATACCCTCCAATTTCTAAATGTATTAAATATCTCTAAATATATTTAAACTGTTTTTGTTATATCTATCTATCATCAATATATCTATCATCTATCTATCATCAATAAATCTATCATATATCTATCTATCATCTATCTATCTATTTATCTATCTATATATCTATCTCTGTCTGTCTATCTATAATTAGATCAAATTCCATTATAGTAGACCTCTTTTAAACAGAGACTATTTTATGGCCTTTTAAGTTAAATGCTTTACCTCCAGATTCCTTTGTATACTGCAGTGCTACCATTGAAAGATGTAATTAAAACAATAATTTGCTATATTGTATGACACACACACCTAATGTGATAAAGACACTATTTACTTACGACAATTCGCTTCTACAAATTAGAAAATACCCTTAGAACTTTTGCTATATTAGTTGGATGATAAAAACATCATAATTTTACGCTGGACATCTGGCTAAATTGTCTCCAGAAATACTTGGATATAAATACGAAAGAGTATAACAAAGTCATGTTTAATACTATATTAATATATTTTGACACTCATCTGTGTCTTGATGTGTGATAGCTATTGTTGGCTAACTACCCTAGTATAAAATTTAGCTCAGCAGACAATGATTTATATCAGTTGGTGGCACGTTTTTATTTGTGATGAAAAATCCTGCTGGCTACAATAGCTTTTTAATCTACAGGAGGGAAGATGATGAGCTGTATAAATGAATGGAGTAAATAAGTAATTAGTAAGTAAAATGGGTTAACCTATGACCCTCTCCCTCTTGGGTGGGAGAATAATATATAAAAAGAAAATTACCTTTGCATGTTCATAATTTAAAGTGAATTAATTCAAAGGGAGAATCAGCAGAATCAAAATTATTCCACATTTCAGAAATGGCTTGAAAAGGTAAAAAGGATTTCATTACAATGTAAAGTCAGTTAAAACAAAATCATTATTAAAGGCACAATCTAGTCAAAATTAAACTTTCATGATTCAGATAGGGCATACAATTACAACAATTACAACTTTCCAATTTAGAAAAACCATCAAATTGTTGCACTCTTGAATTTAGTCATTTTTAATAATTAGGTAAACAGTGTGCTGGCAGTCATAATAAAACAAAAGGAAAGTGCAGTGTTTGTGCACCAGAACCTGTGTCGGAATGAAAACTGTAAAATAAACTCTCTCACTGAACGGTTATTTAGGATTAATTCCTTGTACACATCCGTTGAATCCGTCAACTTTAAAACAAATAAGAACTTACTTGTTGAGAAAACAAACAGCATCCTCGATGCAAGCAGCTTCCATTGCTGCAGTTTCATTGCGGTAATGATTTCCGGGACAAGGGGTCAAGAGGTCAGGGAGACAAGCTCCGTCTCTGGGCAGGGAGAGCATTGTGGAAAGTATAGTCCATATAGAACACAAAGTACAAGAATAAATCCAGCCCGGCTCCTCCACAGATAGCGATACTAACGAAATGCGTCAGATGTAAGGGGGTGCCATGCCTCTGTCTGTTTTTAGTGCACATGTAGCCATTTGGCTTTGCTGTAATTTTTTAGATTCACTCAAATAAAGTTGTTATTGCTATCTGTGGAGGAGCTGGGCTGGATTTGTTCTTGTACTTTTTGTTCTATATAGCCATGATAAAAACCATTAGGCAAAAAAGAGCAATTAAAAATTAAGATTGCTTAAGAATGACTAAGGCCTCACTAAAGCTGTGTGAATACAACAAGGTTTTTTTTTGGTGATAGCTACCCAATCACCAAAAACAAAAACACAAAGCTGTGCTTATAACCATAATAACACACACATGGAGTAAGGGACATATAAATGGTTAAAAGACAGTAAATCTGTGAAATAGGCACTTAGTGCTATACCTCTATATAACTCCGAACTGGCCACATCCAATACTAATGTCCTTGAATATACAACAGAGCATTTAGTGCAACTGCACGTTCCAACAACAAGGGTAATGATTGCTGCACTTATATCTCAGTAGTGGTGAGCTGTATAAGGTAGGAATCAGTTCACTTTCTGCAGATAATTATTAATGCTGTGTTTCTCTACATATATTGCTGCATTCAGCACATTTACTTGCCACTGAAGCACCTTCGTGCAGCATCCAAATGTTCCATGTGACAGCCAATTGTAATCTGTGTCTTGAACTTTTCATCCAAATACGCAGTTGCTCACAATGCAAATACCTTGTGCGGCAAACTCATATCTCTTTTGTATTTACTCCGATGTCTTTGATTCTCAAAGTTGGACAGATAGCGTGACCACCTTTAGTTACTCATAGTGTGCCGGATGATGATGTCCCTTTTTGGTAGGATAAGGGAAAAATTATAAAAAAATCCCACCTTGGATACTGCAGAATACAGGGAGGCTTTTGAAAATCTTGTGTCACTTTTGGATGACCAAGATGATCTAAATTCTAAAGAAGTTTCTATAAAATTACTTTTGAAATCTAAGTCAAACTAAATGCCTCCACTGTCATCTGCCCCTCATGTACTTTCATTTGTGAAATGCGTAGAAAATGACATTGAGCAAATTCAATTTACAGGAATTGTTAGTGACAACCATAGTAAATGTCAGAGACAGGCTCTATCAGAGCTCTCTGCAAGCCCTGACAAGGGCTTTAATCTTGTGATAATGGACCAAGATTTATACATACAGGAAGTGAAGAGAATTTTGGATGATCCCTCACAATACGTCATAGTTTTTAGGCTAGATTTTGAGAGATCACGTGATGAATTATTATTCCTGTTAAATGACGCAAGAAAGTCAGGTCTGTTATCACGCAAAGAATTTGACTTTATGTACAGAGAATTCCCAATTATCCCCACTTTCTATTGTATCCCTAAGTTACACAAAAATCTTGCAAAACCTCCAGGTAGGCCAATAGTATCTGACATTGGAGGTCCTACTAAAGGTATTAGCCAATACATTGATGATTTTTAAAGGTAATTTTTATCAACATTAAAATTTTATGAATAAGATAGAAACAATGTTTTACGTAAACTTTATAATATACAACTTAGCGAAAATATTCTTTTTGTAGCATTGGATGTTGAGACTCTGTACTCCTCAATTCCTCATGAAGTAGAGTTGCAAGAGGCCAGATATTTTTTGGAATGAGGGGTACAGATTATCAGCAACATAATTGAATTAGTGCTAACACTGCTTGAGTTTGTTATTAAGAATAATATTTTTTGTTTTGATGGAAAATTCTATAAGCAGTTTAGAGGCACAGCCATTAGAGAAACATGCACACCCACCTATGCCCGTTTACACCTAGGCTTGTTGGAGCTATGGAAAGTATTCCGTGGCATGGCAGAATGGGTGGACATGCATGTTGTCCTATGGCTGCGCTATGTTGATGACATTCTGATTCTTTGGGATGGAAGTGAGGAGGTGGTAGAGGCATTTGTGGCTAAATTGAATGAAAATAAATATAATATCTTATTTACCCATCAAGTGAGCAGTGAAGAGATTACATTTTTAGATCTCAAAATTAAAAAATCAAATGGAATAATAGTAAAAGAAGTTTTCAGAAAAGACACAGCCACTAATTGTCTCTTTCACATCACTAGTAATGAGTAATCTAGTCCCCTGAGGGACTAAATGGAGGAATTCCAGTAGGACAGTTCCTATGGCTGAAAAGGAATTGCTCCACTGAGTCCTCTTTTCAGAGACAAGCGCAGGATCTGGCAAGCAGATTTAAGAGGAGGGCTATTCCAATAGAGCAAACAAAAAAGCTTGAACTAGAGCCCTTAATACAAGTAGGCAATAACTACTTTATAGATCTAGGAAGCAACTGTAAGAAAAGTAGAATCAGGTATGACTTCTAACCCCTACAATTGTCATTGGGGAAAAATCCAGAGAATTATGCGCAAACATTGGCCAATAATTTTGGCTGACAATACATTGCATGATAGCCTTCCAAAGGCACCACTTATAACTGCAAAGAGGGCACCTAGTCTAAGAGACAAACTAGTTAACTCTGAGTAGTGAGCCTGCAAAAAAATGGTTAGAGGACATCCAGGTGACGAGAAGTCTTCAACCAGGCGGCGACATCTTCATCCATCACAGGGGCGTCTTCTATCTTCATCCCGGTGTAGCGGCGAAGACATCCAGTGCGGAGCATCCTCTTCATACGATCCCAGCCGTACACTGTTGGGGGGACTTTGTATTTTTTTTTTACAGGTAAAAGAGCTGTTTAACTTAGGGCAATGCCCTACAAAAGGCCCTTTTAAGGGCTATTAGTAGTTTATTGTAGGCTAGGGGGTGTTTTTATTTTGGGTGGGCTTTTTTATTTTTATAGGGCTATTAGATTAGGTGTAATTTTTTTTATTTTTGATAATTTAATTTATTATTTTTTGTAAGCTTAATGTTTTTTATTTTTCGTAATTTTAGATTTTATAAATTTCTTCGTAGTGTTAGGTTTTTAAATTTGTAATTTAGTATTTTTAATTGGTAGTATTTTTTATTTTATTAGAATAGTAAGGTTAGGTTAATTTATAGTTTAATTAGGTTTATTTTTATTTTACAGGTAAGTTTTTATTTATTTAAATATAGTTATATTGTAATTTTAATTTAAAGTTAGGGGGGTGTTAGGTTTAGGGGTTAATAGTTTAATTTAGTGTTTTGTATTGTGGGGGGCCGGCGGTTTAGGGGTTAATAGGTTTATTTAGTTGTGGAGATGTGGGGGGCCAGAAGTTTAGGGGTTGATAGGTTTATTTAGTTGCAGAGATGTGGGAGGCCGGAGGTTTAGGGGTTAATAGTGTCAGGGAGTGGTGGAATAGGGGTTAATAACTATATTTTAGTGGTGGTGATGTTAGGGAGCGGCGGATTAGGGGGTTAATAACTTTTATTGATGTTGGCGATGTCGGGAGCGGCAGATTAGGAATTAATAACTATATTTAGGTGTCAGCGATGTCAGGGGCAGCAGATTAGTGGTGTTTAGACTTGGGGTTTATGTTAGGGTGTTAGATTTAAACGTAACTTTTTTTTCCCCATAGACATCAATGGGGTTGCATTACGGAGATTTTTCATTCCGCACTTCAGGTATTAGTTTTTTTCTAACACCTTCTCCCCATTGATGTCTATGGGGGAAAGCGTGCATGAGCACGTCAAAGCAGCCCTTGGCTTTTGTGCGGTATGGAGCTTAACGCCACCATATCGCACGCACAAGGAGGCTTTTCAGTAACTCGTAATGACAGTGCTATGGAGGGTGAAATAACGCAAGTTTTTTGGCATTAGTTTTGCACCCTGTTTAGCGCAAAACTTGTAATCTAGGTGATTGTGAGGCAAAAATTAAAGCATACAGTGTATTGTGTTTATATAATGAATGAAAAGATGTCGAGAGAAATGCACAAGATAAAGTAATGAATAACACAGGGGTTAAGGGAGCTCTTCAGAGAGTCGTTACTCAAGCAACATGCAGCATGTGGGAGGGCTTATGACTTGGCCAAAAACTGATGGTGTGAAAATCCAGCATAGAGGTTAGATACAAGCACTGAGTATACAAAGCAATTGGGGTATATACCTTCCCATATCGCTAATACAATGTATCCCCAAATAGAATAATGTTGACAATTAAACCGCCAGACTATACATATTGTGGTACAGTGGATGTAATGATCCGCTATGAACTGTAGTCTCACAGAAAACCTAGGTAGAAGTCCATAGACACTGTGGGAGTACTAGCCAATCTGGGCAGTGCAAATCAGTCCAACAAGTGTTAACTCTCTATGAATCAGTGAGCAGTCCCAGGTCAAAAACAAGTAATGTGTACCTTATATGCGATGTCTAAAGATGTCCACTGTCAAATTGCTGAAACATCCGTATGTGGCTGCAGCCTGGCTTTTCCGCGTCTTCTCAGCGTCTCCTCTTCAAACACACGCTGCTCGGCTCCTATGCTGCTCCCCCTGGATCCGCTCTGTGTCAAATTCCTTTGTCAGCTCTCGTGGGGTATAAGAAAAAAGTGCAATGTGATGGAGTCCCTGTAGTCCACGGATACAGTAATAAAAAAATATGACCGGAAACGTGTTTATGACTATGGTCTTAGTGACCGAAACCGGTCAAACTTTTCTTGCCTCATTTATCCCTATAGTCTTTGTCATTTTATTGGATGACTAATAAATATTTTTTTATTTTTTAACCGTTCTGGTTACTAGCACTACTTTTTTCTCAAGGGGTATTGGAATATATTTTTTATTAGTGTATTGTGTTATTTTGAAATACTGTTTAAGGAGATGCTGAGAAGATATACCCTTCCAAATAAAGTTATCACATTTTAAGTATGAGTAGTGATCACTTGTTCAAATATGGTATATATAATTTTAAACATCTGTGTAGTTGAAACTCACCACCCTATAAAAGCGGGGGTTTGGACTAAATCAAGTATCTGATGAAGCCTTGGCCAAACCCCTTGGTGGGAGGGTCAAAACATGTCATCATCCGGCACACTATGAGTCACTAAAGGTGGTCACGCTATCTGTCCAATGTTGAGAATCAAATACACATTAGTAAATACAAAAGAGATATGAGTTTGCCGCACAAGGTATTTACATTGTGAGGAACTACATATTTGGATGGAAAGTTCAAGCCACATCAGGCAGATTACAATTGGCTGTCACGTGGAGCAAATGGATGCTGCACGGAGGAACTTCAGTGGCAAGCATTAATAATTATCTGCAGGAAATTGCTTTCCACAAAGGAAGGTTTTACTAAGGAACTGATTGCTACCTTATACAGCTTTATTCATTACACTTGTTGTTGGAATGTTCAGTTGCACTAAGTGCTCCGTTGTATATTCAAGAACATTAGTATTGGAGGCAGACAGTTCTTAGTCTTATAGAGGGTGCATGTAGCACTAAGTGCCTCTTTCACAGATTTACTGTCTTTTAACCATTTATATGTCCCTTACTCCTTGTGTGCATTATTATGGTTATAAGCACAGCTTTGTGTTTTTGTTTTTGATGATTGGGTATCTGTACTCTCAAACAATAAGAATCCTGTTGTTTGCACACAGCTTTAGTGAGGCCTTGGTAATTCTTTAGCAAACTTAATTTTGAATTGCTCGTTTCTTGCCTAATGGTTTGCAAACTTTCCAATTTACTTTTATCATCAAATTTGCTTAGTTCATGTGTGCCATATAGATAAGTGTGCTCACTCATTTGGAATTACTTATGAGAGGGCACTGATTGGATAAAAGGCAAGTCTGTGAAAAGAACTAAAATAAGGGGCAGTCTGCAGAGGCTTAGGTGGATATTTATCAATTTGTCAACCGCAAATACATTGGAATTCCGCAGCGTAATTGTGGCGAGCTTGATTCGACCTAGTTATCAAAACCTACAGACCAGCAAAAGTTGAAATATGTGATGTAACATACGATCCACCGGTCTCAATCCAACACAGATCGATGCTTACGTCATTACAGATGTTCCGAATACACATTCGGCACTATTTGACACTTTTTAAAAGTTATCAAATAGTTAACAGGTATGCTTGAGGCTATTCTGGCCAGGCGTACATGGTTTTCAATCCCCCATCCTGGAGGCCGCGGATGCCATAGGAATCAATGGGAGTCTGAAAGCAGGGAAAGCTTATGTTCGATGCTGCCAGATATCCCATTGATTTATATGGTTGAAAATCAGTAACGTTTACACCTAACACCCTAACATAAACCCCGAGTCTAAACAGCCCTAATCTGCCACCCTGACATTCCTGCAACCTAAATAAAATTTATTAACCCCTATCCCGCTGCTCCCGGGCCCTGCCGCAACCTAAATAAAGTTATTAACCCCTATCTCGCCGCTCCTGGACCCCATCGCCACCTAAATAAACGTATTAACCCCTAAACCTCTGGCCTCCCACATCACTAACATTAACTATACCAATTAACCCCTAAACTGCCAGCCCCCCACATCGCCATAAACTAAATTAAGCTATTAACCCCTAAACCTAACAACCCACTAACTTTACAACAAAATTACAACATCCCTATCTGATAGGGAAAAATTAGCTCAATTGAATCTAACAATAACTATAGAGGAAGTTAAGGCTGCCATAGAAAGAACAAAGATCAGGAAAGCCCCAGGACCGGATGGGATCTCAGCAGAATGGTATAAGATATTGAAAGTAGAATTAGTTGATATTTTGTCTGAGATATTTAATCTATATTATGTGCAAAATAGAATGCAATCGCTATATTTCACGGACTCAGTAATTACTCTGATACATAAAAAAGGTAAACAGGCAGAGGATATGGGTTCGTACAGACCCATATCGCTACTTAACAATGATTATAAGCTATTAATGGATATTATTGCTGATAGGCTCAAGAAGGTTGTAGGTGATATAATTCACCCAGACCAGACCGGATTTATGCCGGGGCGGAATGTAGCTAGAAATATACGCAGGGTACTATTAACTATTGAGCATTACCATAACAAATTATATAAAACAGGAATACACGATAAAACAGATCTTAATTACAATAGACGCGGAAAAGGCGTTTGATTCCATAATTTGGGATCATATGACTACTACCTTATTACAGTTCGGATTTTCGGGTAACTTGGTAAACCTAATTAAATTGATATATAAAACACCTAGATCACAAATACTAGTAAATGGGGGGTTCACACCTTATATAATTTTACAAAAAGGGACCAGGCAGGGACGCCCTTTATCCCCACTTCTTTTTAATATCGCACTAGAGCCTCTTGCAATATATTTTAGAGAGAAATTAACTGGTATCAAATTGGGAGACCATAATGTGGTTATTTCATTATATGCTGACAATATTATTCTCTTTCTTAGTAACTCTAAAATTAGTATTCCAATGAGTCTGGAGATTATTAATCAGTTCAGCAAATTTACGGGGTATAAAGTTAATAATCAGAAGTCGGAAATTCTATGGATTAATAAAAATAAAAATAGCTACACTAAACATCCGTATAGGGAAGTGGCGAATATTAGATATTTTGGAATCATATTGGGAAATGACCCACGTGGCTGGTATAATCTTAATTATGCTGATTATTTTTCTAAATTCCACACTGAACTACAAAGATGGAATATGTATTTTCTTTCCCTTTCTGCTAAAACTATGCTTATTAAGACAATCGTCTTCCCGCATTTGTTGTTTCTGTTGCAAAACTTGCCATTGTTTATTACAAGGCAAGATATTATCAAGTATAATAAGGCATGTACCAAGTTTATTTGGGGTAAGATGAGACCACGGGTGTCCTTAGGCAGATTAACTATACCCAAAAAATATGGGGGTATGGCCTTGCCAAATATACGTTATTATAATTGGATAGCGATGTTAAAATATGGGATAGATTGGTTACTTGAGGATCAGTATATCACTTATTACGATATAGAGACAGAATTAATAACACCTTTTAGTCTAAAATCTGCCCTGCACCATACCTATGCTAAGTTACCAGAGAATATTAAACAGATATCAACAATTTCAAACATAATTCTGGCCTGGCAAAAATATTGCAATATAATGGGGGTGGACTAATATCTCCCGATCATGGGAACTCCTGCCTTTTCTCCAGGGCAATACAATGTAGTTTTTAGAGAATGGCAAAAACAAGGAATTTAATCTTTTAACAGCTTTTGATAGAAGGTACAAATAAGGTACAACTTTACAGTGAAATATAAAAAAAATATCATCTCCCCCAAAAGAACTTTTATGCCTATTTGCAGGCCAGAAGTTTTATCACAGCGCTGTCTCAATCAAGTGAGCTAGGATGGAACTTACAAGAGTTAGAGGCGGGGTTTAAACTTTATAAAGCTGGCATTAGATCACTATCATACTGGTATAACATTTTATATGCAAAATTAAGGTCTAATCATATAAGGGAAATTAGGGTGAAGCTCCAAAAATATTTTCCAAATATACAGGAAGATGAGGTCATGAAAAGTATAAGTTTAAGTGTGTCAGCAACAACAATAATTAGTTGGAGGCAAACTCATTGGAGAATTATTAATAATTACTATTTAACTCCTGATAGACTGAATAAATGGGCAAGTGAAGACTCTAAAATCTGTTGTTACAAATGTAGGGCTGGAAGGGCAGATCTATTACATTGCTTGTGGTCATGCCCCAAGATTAGACAATTTTGGGGAAAGGTCAATCAATGGATAAATAAATACGTGGGGACAAGGATTGAACTTACCGCAAGTATGATCTTTTTCCTTCACCAAGGCTCGATATGGTCAGGAGATCGGCAGTTAGTCAACACCTCTATAATGGCGGCACAAAATTTAATATTTAAAAAATGGAAATTAAGGAAAGCTCCTGTTCTGGGTGAATTTATTAATTTAATCAACTTACAAATGAGAACTGAGCTATATGATAATAAATTGAGAAATGAGACAAACCTCAGAATATATTTCAATAAATGGTTAAAATTAATTTTGGATTGGCCATTAGACATACAAAGGCAATTTATATCTCCGTTAAAAAATCTAGTATCCTTCTTAACATTGGTCCTGGAAGAAAGGATACCGTATCAATGGGTAGAGGCCAGGGAAGGAATTGTTTAATTCGGGGTTGTATCAAACATGGACTAGTAAAAGTCCTTTTTACATTCTCTTCCTTTGATTTTTTTTTTTTTTTTTTTTTTTTTTTTGTTGTTTGTCGTATCTTGGGTTTGTGTTTATATGTGTAGATTTGAGGTAAAAAATTTGTTTGAAAATCCAGTATTGTGTACTAATATGAAGCGCTACTGATTTGTTATTAAGTATGTAATCATGCAGGTCTATGATGTAACCATATTCTGTGTGATATTTTGGCCCTGCGTGGCGCAAATGATAAAGAGCGTGTTGTTCTTTTTTTTTTCCTTTTTGTAACACTGTACACTACTGGTTATAAATAAATATTAAAAAAAAAAAATCCCTATCTTATAATAAATTAAAACTTACATTTAGAATTAAAATAAACTATATTAAACTATTAATTAACCTACCCTAACCATTATACTAAAATTACATTAAACTAGTAATTAAATTAACTATATTACATATTAAAAAACCCTAACCCTACTCAAATTATTTAAATCTACTATTAAAAATGACTAAATTACAAAAACAAACAAACACTTACGGCTAGATTTAGAGTTTTGTCGGTAATGACCCGCGTAGCTAATGCTGGATTTTTTCCCCCCGCACCTTTTAAATACCGTTCACAGAAGGGCTGCGTTAGGCTCCAAAAAGGGAGCATAGAACATAATTTACTGCCACTGCAACTCTCAATACCAGCGGTGCTTACGGACGCGGCCAGCTTCAAAAACGTGCTCGTGCACGATTCCCCCATAGGAAACAATGGGGCAGTTTGAGCTGAAAAAAAAACCTAACACCTGCAAAAAAGCAGCGTTCAGCTCCTAACGCAGCCCCATTGTTTCCTATGGGGAAACACTTCCTAAGTCTGCACCTGTAATAACCCAAATAATTATTCTGGAATTGCAATATGTACAAGTATCTTTTTCACATAATATGCTTGAATAATTCTTAATATGAAAAAATGGTGTTTGTCCCTTTAATTCACAACCATTATTTATCTGAGAAACAATGGCAATGATAATAAGGAGTTTAATTTCATAAGACAGAGTAAAGGATAACATATGCTTAGTGTTAGCCTTTGTCACTCTGGTCTCATATAACCAGCTAAGAGAGTATTGCAGAAACATGAGTCTAAACAAGCAAACAAATAAATGAAAGTTAATAAGGATCTTTAAGCTCACCGAGTGCCAGTAATAGATCAGGTTCCGGTGTGCTGAGATACTGTGAGAGAAGCAAGGTTTGATGGAAGTATGCTCACAGAAGTATTGGAGCTGAACGATCCGGTATTGCAAGCTGAACGAACTCAGCGTCAGCGTGGAGGCAAAGAGAGTGTTGGAGCGGCCGCCCGTGACGTCAGAGGAAGTTCCGATGCAGCAGCTGTTGGAGACTTTCCAGGATTCAGAGGTACGAAGTAGCGTAACAGCTACTGAGCAGAGGGTAAACACGGAGAGGCACAGGATACAGTAACAGGCAGCAGCAAGTAGCAAGATATCTGAAACTTGTTCAGGAGTGTCAAAAGTAAGAGAGAGGCTGAGTATAACAGGAGTAACCAGCTAATACCAAGCAATGAAGCTTTAGGCTTCATTGCTTATAAAGGTAGTAAAAACGAAAATGAGGCTAAAGCAGGATCCACTCCTTAAAGAGACAGTACTGTGACAGAGGGCCCCCCCAAGACGAACCACTCCGTGGGTCAAGGTCTTGGACGAGCCGGATGCCGTCTATGAAAAAGGGAAACCAACCGGGGAGCTGACAGATTGGCAGAAGGTTCCCAAGAATCATCCTCCGAGGTATAACCCTTCCAACGGATCAAATATTGCAATTTTCCCGAAACCATTCTTGAATCAAGAATCGATTGAATTTCAAATTCTGTTTCTGGTACAAGTGGTGGTTGGTGAGCAGAAGGCAAAGTGGCCCCTCTCAGGGCGTTATAAGGCTTTAATAAACTTACATGAAAAGTTGGATGAATCTTATAGTGAGAAGGTAAATCAAGGGTAACGGCATTGCTATTAATAATTTTATTGATGGGAAAGGGTCCAATGAAGAATTTGTTCAATTTCCTAGTAGGAGTTGTTAAACGTAAATGTTTTGTGGATAACCATACTAAGTCTCCAGGTGAGTAGTTAGGTGATGGCCTTCTTCGTAGATTATAATAATTCTGTTGTCTCTTCTGAGCAGACCTAATGTTGTCCGATAGAATAGAGAATGTTTCAGCAATTGTGTTGGTAGTATCTGTCACAACCGGACAGGCACTGTCTATTTGAGTGTTGAGATGGAATGTGGGGTGAAAACCATAGTTAGCAAAAAAAGGAGTAATTTGTATGGAGGTGTGGTAGGAGTTGTTGTGAGCGAATTCTGCCAGAGGGAGTAGAGAGGTCCAATTATCCTGATGTTGTGTTACATAACACCTTAAATACTCTTCTAACCATTGATTGGTTCTCTCACATTGCCCATTAGTCTGGGGGTGATAGGCAGTACTTAAGCGTCTTTCGATTTGTAATGCCTTACACAATTTCTTCCATAACCGAGATGTAAATTGCGTTCCCCTGTCTGTTGTTATGGATTGGGGTATTCCATGTAACTTTACAACATGTTGAATTAGTAAGTTAGCAGATTCTAAAGATGTTGGCAATTTATGGAAAGGAATAAAATGAGACATCTTGGTGAATAGGTCTACTACCACCATAATCGTTTTATTACCATCTGAGTATGGTAATTCTACAATAAAATCAGTGGCTATGTGAGTCCATGGTTTGTCTGGAGCGGGTAGAGAGAGTAAATATCCGATTGGTTTTTGTTTGTCTATTTTGGAGGTAGTGCAAGTCTCACAACATTGTATGTAAGTTCTTATATCCTCTTTGGCCACCAGTATGATCTTTTAAGCAATTCTATGGTTCTATGAATTCCAGGGTGTCCACTGAGTTTGCTATCATGCAGGCTTTTTAGTAGGGAATTTCTCCAAGATGGTGGTACGTATAGTCTGTTGGAGAAATAAAATAATCCATCATTACGTTTTTTCAAGCTTTTCCTTTGGAAAAGTGCTATCCAGGAGTTGTTCCTGTTGGAGGTTCCCATCTTGTTAAAAAAGGAGTCCAAGGTTATTCTGTATACAGTTATCAGGAATTACAGTGCCATGATACTTTGAGTTGGTGGGTTTCTCAGGTAATCTTGATAAGATATCTGCTTTAGAATTTTTGGATGCAGGTCTGTATGTAATGATATAAGAAAACCTAGTGAAAAACAGACTCCATCTAACTTGTCTAGAGGTGAGAGTTTTGTGGGTTTTTAGGTATTGTAAATTCCTATGAACAGTATAGATCTAAATAGGAATTTTTGTACCCTCAAGGAGGTGCCTCCAGTGCTCTAATGCTGCTTTCATTGCGAGTAACTCCTTCTCACCGACATGATAATTTAGTTCTGAAATAGTTAAAACCCGTGAGTAGAAAGCTACTGGTTGCATACGTTCTTGTGGTGAATTTCGTTGAGATAGGATAGCACCAATTGCATAGTGAGAAGCATCAACCTCCAGTATATACTGGAGATTGGGATCTGGATATTTAAGAATTGGTGCTGTAGTAAAACTTGTCTTTAGGAACTGGAAGACTTGTTCAGTCTCAGGTGTCCAGTTGAAAGGTCTGTCTGATTTGGTGAGATTTGTTAAGGGTTTTGTTATACCAGCAGAGTTTTTAATGAATTTGCGGTAGAAATTTGAAAACCCAAGGAACTTTTGGATGTCACGTTTATTCCTTGGTGTGGGCCAATCAAGGATAACTTGAATTTTATTGGGTTCCATTGATATGCCACTTGGTGTTATATTATATCCCAGGAATGTAATGTTTTGTGTATGAAATATACATTTTTCAAGCTTAGCATAAAGACTGTGTGCTTTCAATCTGTGTAAAACTGCACGGACATGTTTAACGTGGTCCTGATAATTGGATGAATATATGAGAATGTCATCTAGATATATTACCATGGATGTGTCTAATAAATCCCTGAAAATATCATTTATAAATCGCTGAAATGTGGCTGGGGCGTTACACAGCCCAAAAGGCATGACTGTATATTCATACAGTCCATACCTTGTTCTGAACGCGGTTAGCCACTCATCTCCTGGTCTTATTCGGATGAGGTTATAGGCTCCTCTTTGATCAAGTTTTGTAAAGATGTTTGCGCCTTTAAGCCTCTCAATAAGTTCAGGGATCAAGGGTAGTGGGTATCTGTCTTTGAGTGTTCTTTTGTTTAATTCCCTGTAATCTACTATTGGCCGTAATGTTTGGTCTTTATTTCTGACGAAAAATATGCCTGCTCCAGCCGGAGAGGTTGAGGGTCTTATGAACCCTTTTCTTAAGTTTTCATTAATATAAGTTTTTAAATTCTGTAGTTCTGGTTCTGAAAGTGGGAATATATGTCCATATGGTATGTCAGATCCTGGGATTAAATCTATTGGACAGTCATAAGGACGATGGGGGGGTAGATTTTCTGCCTCTATTTTACTGAAAACCTGTTTTAGATCATGATACTCTAAAGGGAGATTTGACTCAGTTAGTGCTAATATAGGTATCTGTGGATTGCATGTTGTCTTGCAATATTCTGAGCTGAAATCAAATGTACTAGTGGACCAGTTAATTGTGGGTTGATGTGTTTGTAACCATTGTAACCCTAACACTATATGGAAAATTGGAGATTGTATCACATCAAATGTAATGTATTCCCTGTGGGATGTGTGAGTGGTTACCAGGATGGGAATGGTTTGATGTGTTATTGGTCCTGTTTCTAACTGTTTACCATCAATAAGACGCACCATTACAGGTTTGATTTTTGCGATAAGGGGAATTTTATTCAATTTTACATAATTAGTGTCAATGTAACAGGAAAAAGCTCCAGAATCTATGACTGCTTTAGAGTGGAAGAGTCGGTGATCCCACTGTAATGAGACAGGAAGTAAACAGTTAGTCATTTCTGTGGTTAGAGACAAAATTGCAGAATTTGGAAGTTCAGGCTTACCCTTTTTTTGTTTCTTGAGGGATGGGCAAGCTGTAACCTCATGATCTTTAGAGCCACAATAGAGACATAGATGATTTGTCCTACGTCTTAATTTTTCTTCTGGAGACAGGGGTCCTCGGATTACTTCCATGTCCATAGGTTCATCAGTTGAACGTGGTGTGTGTGATGTTAATCTATTTTCTGTCAATTTTGTATGTGAGTCATAGGTAGCTTTTTCTAACTTTCTTTCCATGAGCCTGTGGTCAATCTTAATTGAGAGCTGCATTAATTGCTCAAGATCTTCTGGCAGATCTATTCTCGCAAACTCATCTTTAATTGCCTCTGAGAGGCCAATCCTAAATTGATTTCTAAGGGAAATCTGATTCCAACCTGAATCTTGCTGCCAAATTTTAAACTCCGAAATGTAATCCTCCACTGCCCTTTTTTGCTGTCTGAGAGACCTTAATTTGTTATCAGCTGTTAGCTGTTTGTGTGGATCCTCATATAGAGAGGAAAGGGCTTTAAAAAATTCATCAATGGAGTTCAGTATAGGATCATTCCGTTCGAATAAGCTATCCGCCCATGCACTAGGCTCTCCTCTGAGGTAGGACATGACAGTTAATACCTTTATTTTGTCAGTACTAAAAGTTTTAGGCTTCAAAGTGATAAAAAGTATACATGAATTTAAGAACTGCCTGAAAAATTTTCGGTCTCCAGAAATTTTTTCTGGAGGACTTACAGGTGGTTCATTAATAGTTTCTGTTTGGGGTTGTATGGGTTTTAAACTATCTTGTATGATTTTTCTAAGTGTCTGATTCTCAACCTGCAACTCCCTAAGACCAACATTTAACTGATCTACTTTTTGATCTAATGTTGCAACATAATTTGAGAGTTCCATAGGATCCATCACTATGGTCTTTTTCTTTATGCTTGGTATTTCTGTAATAACCCAAATAATTATTCTGGAATTGCAATATGTACAAGTATCTTTTTCACATAATATGCTTGAATAATTCTTAATATGAAAAAATGGTGTTTGTCCCTTTAATTCACAACCATTATTTATCTGAGAAACAATGGCAATGATAATAAGGAGTTTAATTTCATAAGACAGAGTAAAGGATAACATATGCTTAGTGTTAGCCTTTGTCACTCTGGTCTCATATAACAAGCTAAGAGAGTATGGCAGAAACATGAGTCTAAACAAGCAAACAAATAAATGAAAGTTAATAAGGATCTTTAAGCTCACCGAGTGCCAGTAATAGATCAGGTTCCGGTGTGCTGAGATACTGTGAGAGAAGCAAGGTTTGATGGAAGTATGCTCACAGAAGTATTGGAGCTGAACGATCCGGTATTGCAAGCTGAACGAACTCGGCATCAGCGTGGAGGCAAAGAGAGTGTTGGAGCGGCCGCCCGTGACGTCAGAGGAAGTTCCGATGCAGCAGCTGTTGGAGACTTTCCAGGATTCAGAGGTACGAAGTAGCGTAACAGCTACTGAGCAGAGGGTAAACACGGAGAGGCACAGGATACAGTAACAGGCAGCAGCAAGTAGCAAGATATCTGAAACTTGTTCAGGAGTGTCAAAAGTAAGAGAGAGGCTGAGTATAACAGGAGTAACCAGCTAATACCAAGCAATGAAGCTTTATGCTTCATTGCTTATAAAGGTAGTAAAAACGAAAATGAGGCTAAAGCAGGATCCACTCCTTAAAGAGACAGTACTGTGACAGCACCTAACACCCTAACATGCACCCCGAGTCTAAACACCCCTAACCTTACACTTATTAACCTCTAATCTGCCGCCCCTGCTATCGCTGACACCTGCATATTTTTTAAACCCCTAATCTGCCGCAACCTACGTTATCCCTATGTACCCCTAATCTGCTGCCCCTAACACCGCCGACCCCTATATTATATTTATTAACCCCTAATCTGCCCCCCACAACGTCGCCGCCAGCTACCTACAATAATTAACCCCTAATCTTCCGACCGGACCTCACCGCTACTATAATAAAGTAATTAACCCCTAATCCGCCCCACTCCCGCCTCAATAACCCTATAATAAATAGTATTAACCCCTAACCTATTTAAAACTAAATACTTACCTGTAAAATAAACCCTAATATAGCTACAATATAACGAATAATTATATTGTAGCTATTTTAGGATTAATATTTATTTTACAGGCAACTTTGTAATTATTTTAACCAGGTACAATAGCTATTAAATAGTTAATAACTATTTAATAGATGACAAAGAAAGTATTCCCTGACTGCGTCTAGTGTATCCCAATGTAGCACTTTGGTTTCCTGCACATAACAAAACGAGGCAATCCAGATTCAACACAGTTCAAGCAGAGATAAAATCAGTTCAGTCAATTTTTAGGGAATACCAAGCATTAATCAGCATACACTAACTCCCCATAGTGTGTTTGTTAGTCTAACAATTCTAGTAGGCTCCATACCTTTCTAATATGTTTCATCTGCTGGATGTAAGTGATACATAACAATCATGTTTAGACTTCATATATATGGAATATAATTACACTTTTATGTAAAAAACATAGGGATGGTACAAAAAGGCCTATAAGCTCATGCTTAAACCAATTATCATGTACCCCTGTTAAAGTGCAAATGTTTCTATAAAAAACACATAGGACAAATATTGGTCCCTGAAGCCTAATTTATTCCCCTAAACCAACCCCAAATTAATCCTACAGAATATGTATATATATATATATATATATATATATATATATATATATATATATATATATATATATATATATATATATATATATAATCTATACATCTAAAAAGGACTCCTATTACAGGTTGTACATAGGTTATGGATAAGTCATGATTGTCCAGGATACTTGAGACACTAGGTATAAGAGATGTTCATATGTAAGAGGAGAGGGCCCAAATGCTGGTGAGAGGTAATATTTTGGGTGTATTGGGTAGTATGACTGGTCTGGGTAAGGATACAACTAGAAAACCTGTCAGTGACCGTAGTTAGAATAAAAGGAGTATCTAAAAGTTATGGTCGAACCTAACACATAGATGTTTGGGTTGAGAGAGGAAGAGGACACCGAGCGCAAACTACGTAAAGTGAATATGTAAAGGGCACCAGGTGGACTGGATAGAATGAAACGCCCCAGAGCACTAATATATATAAGGAGTTTAATAGCGCAAGACCCCTGACATCATAGTGTCAGGGGTTTACTGCCAATGATTTATTAGGTAAAATTCTGAGTTGAATCCTTCAGGTATCTGAGTTCTAAGTTTAAAAATCCAATATGCCTCTTGTTTAGCTAAAAGTTTGTCCTTATCACCCCCTCTTGGTGGTTTTCTAATGACCTCAATGGCTCTCCATTTAAATGTATTGACATTGCCTGTGTGTACTTCAATGAAGTGCCTAGAAAGGGCTGAACAAGTTGCTTCATGTTTAATGTAACCCAAGTAATCTCGTATTCTGGTTCGTACATCTCGACTAGTTCTGCCTATATACTGGTGGTGATGTTGTGTACATTCTATCAAATAGATGACATATGATGTTGAACATTTTATCAAGTCTCCCTATGGGTGATGGGGGAAACCAGACGTGGACTCCTTGCCCAGTGTGCTTAGAGGAATGTGGCTGCACCTCACTGACGAGGCCCATAGGAGGCCGAAACGATCATCTGGGGTTGTCATGTTCCTTGTTCAGAGGAGAATTGCCTGGTATTTCGGGGCTGTACTGACCTTACTTGGCAGGATCAGACTGATATACTTCAGGAAAGTTTTCCTCTGTGAAAAGCACACTGGTCTAAAAGAGGCTGCCTCCGGGTGGTAAATCGCCATAGAACAAGCTACTGAGCTGTTGTTCGTTCCTGGTAGAGCGCTTCTCTCTTTGTATGCAAATTATTATGACCCTGGGGAAGTCTCCCTATGGGTGATGGGGGAAACCAGACGTGGACTCCTTGCCCAGTGTGCTTAGAGGAATGTGGCTGCACCTCACTGACGAGGCCCATAGGAGGCCGAAACGATCATCTGGGGTTGTCATGTTCCTTGTTCAGAGGAGAATTGCCTGGTATTTCGGGGCTGGACTGATCTTACTTGGCGGGATCAGACTGATATACTTCAGGAAAGTTTTCTTCTGTGAAAAGCACACTGGTCTAAAAGAGGCTGCCTCCGGGTGGTAAATCGCCATAGAACAAGCCACTGAGCTGTTGTTCGTTCCTGGTAGAGCGCTTCTCTCTTTGTATGCAATGTATATATATATATATATATATATATATATATACACACATATTCTGTAGGATTAATTTGGGGTTGGTTTAGGGGAATAAGTTAGGCTTCAGGAACCAATATTTGTCCTATGTGTTTTTTATAGAAGCATTTGCACTTTAACAGGGGTACATGATACTTGGTTTAAGCATGAGCTTATAGGCCTTTTTGTACCATCCCTATGTTTTTTACATAAAAGCGTAATTATATTCCATATATATGAAGTCTAAACATGATTGTTATGTATCACTTACATCCAGCAGATGAAACACATTAGAAAGGTATGGAGCCTACTAGAATTGCTAGACTAACCAACACATGTTAATATTCATTAGCATTAGCAATTTTGTACAATATTTTGGAAGTGTATCATATAGAAAATATGACTTTTCAAATGAGATATTAAGTGGGATGATGGTAAATCCTTTTAAGTACCTGTGCTGGATTAACCCTTGCTTAGATTATAAACTATATATATTTTAATAATGTAGTTTACTTTGACACTTGTTAAACTGCACATAGTGCAGGACCTCTTATTTACTCATCTAACATGTTTCAATAACATAGCGCTTTGTAAATGAATATACTATCAATGTAAATAGCCATCTGGATTCAGTATTATTCCAGCACTCTAAGAGTTAATCTGTATAGCCCCATACCCCTTTTCAGTTAACCAATTGGAGAATAGTACATCCTTTTTAAATTACCTCATTTCCAAGGTGTAACAGGTTTACAATTACGGCGGATAGCCGAAACTAGTCAGACCTTTCACTGCTGTTCGTGTTTCCTGCTGCTGGAATTTTAAGTTTGTATAATAAAGATGAACTTTTAAACTGGATGAGGCCTGCACTTCTTTTCTTATTGCAACTATTTAATAGCTACCTAGTTAAAATAATTACAAAATTACCTGTAAAATAAATCCTAACCTAAGTTACAATTAAACCTAACACTACACTATCAATAAATTAATTACATAAAATACCAACAAATAAATACAATTAAATAAACTAACTAAAGTACAAAAAATAAAAAAAGAACTAAGTTACAAAAAATAAAAAAATAATTTACAAACATTAGAAAAATATTACAACAATTTTAAGCTAATTACACCTACTCTAAGCCCCCTAATAAAATAACAAAGCCCCCCAAAATAAAAAAAATGCCCTACCCTATTCTAAAATTAATATAGAAAAGCTCTTTTACCTTACCAGCCCTTAAAAGGGCCTTTTGCGGGGCATGCCTCAAAGAAAACAGCTCTTTTGCCTTGTGAAAAAAAACATACAATACCCCCCCCAACATTACAACCCACCACCCACATACCCCTAATCTAACCCAAACCCCCCTTAAATAAACCTAACACCAAGCCCCTGAAGATCATCCTAACTTATCTTCACCACGCCGGGTATCACCGATCGGTCCAGAGGAGACTCCGAAATCTTCATCCAAGCCCAAGTGGGGGCTGAAGACATCCATCATCCGGCTGAAGAGGTCCATTATCGGGCTGAAGTCTTGATCCAAGCGGGCGCTGAAAAGGTCCATCATCGGGCAGAAGTCTTCATCCTATGCGGGCAGAAGAGGAGATCCGGACCGGTAGACATCTTCATCCAAGCGGCATCTTCTATCTTCTTCCATCCGACGATGAGCAGCTCCATCTTCAAGACCTCCGGCACGGATCCATCCTCTTCTTCTGACGTCCTAACACAGAATGAAGGTTCCTTTAAGGGACGTCATCCAAGATGGCGTCCCTCAAATTCCGATTGGCTGATAGGATTCTATCAGCCAATCGGAATTAAGGTAGGAAAATTCTGATTGGCTGATGGAATCAGCCAATCAGATTCAAGTTCAATCCGATTGGCTGATTGGATCAGCCAATCAGATTGAGCTCGCATTCTATTGGCTGATAGGAACAGCCAATAGAATGCGAGCTCAATCTTATTGGCTGATTGGATCAGCCAATCGGATTGAACTTGAATCTGATTGGCTGATTCCATCAGCCAATCAGAATTTTCCTACCTTAATTCCGATTGGCTGATAGAATCCTATCAGCCAATCGGAATTCGAGGGACACCATCTTGGGTGACATCCCTTAAAGGAACCTTCATTCTGTGTTAGGACGTCGGAAGAAGAGGATGGATCCGCACCAGAGGTCTTGAAGATGGAGCCGCTCGTCATCGGATGGAAGAAGATAGAAGATGCCGCTTGGATGAAGATGTCTACCAGTCCAGATCTCCTCTTCTGCCCGCATAGGATGAAGACTTCTGCCTGATGATGGACCTTTTCAGCGCCCGCTTGGATCAAGACTTCAGCCCGATGATGGACCTCTTCAGCCGGATGATGGATGTCTTCAGCCCCCGCTTGGGCTTGGATGAAGATTTCGGAGCCTCCTCTGGACTGATCGGTGATAGCCGGCGTGGTGAAGATAAGGTAGGATGATCTTCAGCTCCCGCTTGGATGATGACTTCAGCCGGATCATGGACCTCTTCAGCTCCCGCTTGGATGATGACTTCAGCCGGATCATGGACCTCTTCAGCCCCCTGCTTGGGCTTGGATCAGGACATCGGAGGAGCTCTTCTGGATCGATTGGTGAACCTGGTATGGTGAAGATAAGGTAGGAAGATCTTCAGGGGCTTAGTGTTAGGTTTATTTAAGGGGGGTTTGGGTTAGATTAGGGGTATGTGGGTGGTGGGTTGTAATGTTGGGGGGGTATTGTATTTTTTTTCACAGGCAAAAGAGCTGATTTCTTTGGGGCATGCCCCACAAAAGGCCCTTTTAAGGGTTGGTAAGGTAAAAGAGCTTTTCTATTTTAATTTTAGAATAGGGTAGGGCATTTTTTTATTTTGGGGGGCTTTGTTATTTTATTAGGGGGCTTAGAGTAGGTGTAATAAAATTGTTGTAATATTTTTCTAATGTTTGTAAATAATTTATTTTTTTGTAACTTAGTTCTTTTTTTATTTTTTGTACTTTAGTTAGTTTATTTAATTGTATTTATTTGTTGGTATTTTATGTAATTAATTTATTGATAGTGTAGTGTTAGGTTTAATTGTAACTTAGGTTAGGATTTATTTTACAGGTAATTTTGTAATTATTTTAACTAGGTAGCTATTAAATAGTTATTAACGATTTAATAGCTATTGTACCTGGTTAAAATAATTACAAAGCGAGTATCGCTATGTCTTATAAAAATATTATGTTTCCAAAGTTATTCTGTTTCAAAAGTAATGTTCCTATATAGATATTCTATTCTTAAAAATTCTGTATTGGGACCAAAATTATTTGTAATGGAATACTCCTTATAGTAAATACGACCACAAGACTGGGTTTTAATATTGTTTCCAATTTTTATTAAGTATAATATAAGGACATAAAATTAATATTTGTAGTGGTTTAGTGACATAAAAATAACTTGACACCGGTGTCGGCTAATAATGTATATAAAATATTTTTAAAAAGTCAGATAAAAATAAAAATAATAGTTACCCAATCTTTATGGTTAACAATTTCTATATTGCATTAAAAATGTATATATACAGTTCAGACGTGTGCTTGATTATTTCTTGATAGGACTTTGTTGTTCCAATTTACCAAACAAATAGCCAGAGTATATGCGATATTTAACACACTATAATATAATACGTGTGAAACAGTACCTTATAGTGTATCTGTTTGATATCACTATGTTACTTGAAACCGGTGGGGTATTTGACCTGGTTTATAATATGCAAGATGGTTTTGCTTATAATATGCAAGATATTGCGGTTAAATATATGCCGCTATGTATGTGGATTCCTTCAATGACCTAGCTCACTATAGTAGCTGTGGGGTCTCTTCAGTGTATGAATACACATGCAGTTAAATATATGCCGCTGGATGTTCCTCTTTGTGGTTGGTAATCAACCTCCTATTTGGGTATAGGCTGGTGTTCCTCTTTGGTTTTCCTTATGGGGTCTCACCTTGATGTAGATGCGGTGCGGTTCCGGTAACCGCTCTGTATCCGTTTCTCTTGCCGGTCAGTGACCAATCTATTTCCTGAAGGGTGGATGGTTCCTGATGATGTCTGCTGCCTGAGGTCTGTGAAGCACCCGCCGGGTTAGGGAGGGATGTTAGGGAGGGCAGATTAGGGGTTAATACTATTTATTATAGGGTTATTGAGTCGGGAGTGGGGCGGATTATGGGTTAATAACTTTATTATAGTAGCGGTGAGGTCCGGTCGGAAGATTAGGGGTTAATTATTGTAGGTAGCTGGCGGCGACGTTGGGGGGGGGCAGATTAGGGGTTAATAAATATAATATAGGGGTCGGCGGTCTTAGGGGCAGCAGATTATGGGTACATAGGGATAACGTAGGTTGCGGCGGTGTACGGAGCGGCAGATTAGGGGTTAATAATAATATGCAGGGGTCAGCAATAGCGGGGGCGGCAGATTATGGGTTAATAAATATAATATAGGGGTTGGCGGTGTTAGGGGCAGTAGATTAGGGATACATAGGGATAATGTAGGTTGCGGCGGTGTGCAGTCGGCAGATTAGGGGTTAAAAAATTTTAATAGAGTGGCGGCGATGTGGGAGACCTCGGTTTAAGGGTGCATAGGTAGTTTATGGGTGTTAGTGTACTTTAGAGCACAGTAGTTAAGAGCTTTATGAACCGGCGTTAGCCCAGAAAGCTCTTAACTCCTGACTTTTTTCTGCGGCTGGAGTTTTGTAGTTAGATTTCTAACGCTCACTTCAGCCAAGACTCTAAATACCGGCGTTAGGAAGATCCCATTGAAAAGATAGGATACGCAAATGGCGTAAGGGGATCTGCGGTATGGAAAAGTCGCGGCTGGAAAGTGAGCGTTAGACCCTTACCTACACGACTCTAAATACCAGCGGTAGCCCAAAACCAGCGTTAGGAGCCTCTAACGCTGGTTTTGACGGCTAACGCAGAACTCTAAATCTAGCAGTTAGTTACAAAAACAAACAAATAAAACACAGTATCAAAAATAAAAATGAATTACACCTAATCTAATAGCCCTATCAAAATAAAATGTCCCCCCAAAATAAAAAAAACCCTAGCCTACAATAAACTACCAATGGCCCTTAAAAGAGCCTTTTGTGGGGCATTGCCCCAAAGAAATCAGCTCTTTTACCTGAAAAAAAAAAATTACAAACACCCCCCCAACAGTAAAACCCATCCCCCCCAAACAACCCCCCCCAAAATAAAAAGCCTATCTAAAAAACCTAAGCTACCCATTGCCCTGAAAAGGGCATTTGTATGGCCCTTGACCCTTAAAAGGGCATTTAGCTCTTTTACCTGCCCAGACCCAAAAACAACTTAAATAAACCTAAAACTAACCCCCGACAATCCACTTATAGTTTTTGAAGTTCCGCTTGAAGGACCCATCCAGGCGGCAAGAAGTCTTCATCCAGGCAGCCTCTTCTATCTTCATCCATCCGTTGAAGTCTTCATCCATGCGGCCTCTTCTATCTACATCCATCCGGCGTGGAGCAGGTCCATCCTGAAGACATCCGGCACGGAGCTCCTCTTCAATACGGTTGCCGCCGTAAACTGGAACTTGAATGCAAGTTTTCCCCAGAAATTCTTAATATACAATGGCCTAGATTTGGAGTTTGGCGGTAGCCGTGAAAACCAGCGTTAGAGGCTCCTAACGCTGGTTTTAGGCTACCGCCGGTATTTGGAGTCAGTCAGGAAAGGGTCTAACGCTCACTTTTCAGCCGCGACTTTTCCATACCGCAGATCCCCTTACGTCAATTGCGTATCCTATCTTTTTAATGGGATCTTCCTAACTCCGGTATTTAGAGTCGTGGCTGAAGTGAGCGTTAGAATTCTAACGACAAAACTCCAGCCGCAGAAAAAAGTCAGTAGTTAAGAGCTTTCTGGGCTAACGCCGGTTTATAAAGCTCTTAACTACTGTGCTCTAAAGTACACTAACACCCATAAACTACCTATGTACCCCTAAACCGAGGTCCCCCCACATCGCCGCCACTCGTTTAAATATTTTTAACCCCTAATTTGCCAACCGCCACCTACGTTATACTTATGTACCCCTAATCTGCTGCCCCTAACACTGCGACCCCTATATTATATTTATTAACCCCTAATCTGCCCCCCTCAACGTCGCCTCCACCTGCCTACACTTATTAACCCCTAATCTGCCGACCGCAAAGCGCCGCTACTTACGTTATCCTTATGTACCCCTAATCTGCTGCCCCTAACACTGCCGACCCCTATATTATATTTATTAACCCCTAATCTGCCCCCCACAACGTCGCCTCCACCTGCCTACACTTATTAACCCCTAATCTGCCGAGCGGACCGCACCGCTATTATAATAAAGTTATTAACCCCTAATCCGCCTCACTAACCCTATAATAAATAGTATTAACCCCTAATCTGCCCTCCCTAACATCGCCGACACCTAACTTCAAACATTAACCCCTAATCTGCCGACTGGAGCTCACCGCTATTCTAATAAATTTATTAACCCCTAAAGCTAAGTCTAACCCTAACAATAACACCCCCCTAAATTAAATATAATTTTAATCTAATGAAATAAAATTAACTCTTATTAAATAAATTATTCCTATTTAAAGCTAAATACTTACCTGTAAAATAAATCCTAATATAGCTACAATATAAATTATAATTATATTATAGCTATTTTAGGATTTATATTTATTTTACAGGTAACTTTGTATTTATTTTAACCAGGTACAATAGCTATTAAATAGTTAAGAACTATTTAATAGCTAAAATAGTTAAAATAATTACAAAATTACCTGTAAAATAAATCCTAACCTAAGTTACAATTAAACCTAACACTACACTATCAATAAATAAATTAAATAAAATACCTATAATTATCTACAATTAAACCTAACACTACACTATCAATAAATAAATTAAATACAATTCCTACAAATAAATAAAATTAAATAAACTAACTAAAGTACAAAAAATAAAAAAGAACTAAGTTACAAAAAATAAAAAAATATTTACAAACATTAGAAAAATATTACAACAATTTTAAACTAATTACACCTACTCTAAGCCCCCTAATAAAATAACAAAGCCCCCCAAAATAAAAAAATGCCCTACCCTATTCTAAATTACAAAAGTTCAAAGCTCTTTCACCTTACCAGCCTTGAACAGGGCCCTTTGCGGGGCATGCCCCAAGAAATTCAGCTCTTTTGCCTGTAAAACAAAACATACAATACCCCCCCCCAACATTACAACCCACCACCCACATACCCCTAATCTAACCCAAACCCCCCTTAAATAAACCTAACACTAAGCCCCTGAAGATCTTCCTACCTTATCTTCACCATACCAGGTTCACCGATCGATCCAGAAGAGCTCCTCCGATGTCCTGATCCAAGCCCAAGCAGGGGGCTGAAGAGGTCCATGATCCGGCTGAAGTCATCATCCAAGCGGGAGCTGAAGAGGTCCATGATCTGGCTGAAGTCATCATCCAAGCGGGAGCTGAAGAGGTCCATGATCCGGCTGAAGTCTTCTATCAACGGCATCTTCAATCTTCTTTCTTCCGGATCCATCCTGCAGACCTCCGACGCGGAACATCCTGCTGGCCCGACGGACTACAGACGAATGAAGGCTCCTTTAAGGGACGTCATCCAAGATGGCGTCCCTCGAATTCAGATTGGCTGATAGGATTCTATCAGCCAATCTATCAGCCAATCGGAATTAAGGTAGGAAAATTCTGATGGAATCAGCCAATCAGAATTTTCCTACCTTAATTCCGATTGGCTGATAGAATCCTATGAGCCAATCGGAATTCGAGGGACGCCATCTTGGATGGCGTCCCTTAAAGGAGCCTTCATTCGTCGGTAGTCCGTCGGGCCAGCAGGATGTTCCGCGTCGGAGGTCTGCAGGATGGATCCGGAAGAAAGAAGATTGAAGATGCCGTTGATAGAAGACTTCAGCTGGATCATGGACCTCTTCAGCTCCTGCTTGGATGATGACTTAAGCCGGATCATGGACCTCTTCAGCTCCCGCTTGGATGATGACTTCAGCCGGATCATGGACCTCTTCAGCCCCCTGCTTGGGCTTGGATCAGGACATCGGAGGAGCTCTTCTGGATCGATCGGTGAACCTGGTATGGTGAAGATAAGGTAGGAAGATCTTCAGGGGCTTAGTGTTAGGTTTATTTAAGGGGGGTTTGGGTTAGATTAGGGGTATGTGGGTGGTGGGTTGTAATGTTGGGGGGGGTATTGTATGTTTTTTTACAGGCAAAAGAGCTGAATTTCTTGGGGCATGCCCCGCAAAGGGCCCTGTTCAGGGCAGGTAAGGTAAAAGAGCTTTGAACTTTTGTAATTTAGAATAGGGTAGGGCATTTTTTTATTTTGGGGGCTTTGTTATTTTATTAGGGAGCTTAGAGTAGGTGTAATTAGTTTAAAATTGTTGTAATATTTTTCTAATGTTTGTAAATATTTTTTTATTTTTTGTAACTTAGTTCTTTTTTATTTTTTGTACTTTAGTTAGTTTATTTAATTGTATTTATTTGTAGGAATTGTATTTAATTTATTTATTGATAGTGTAGTGTTAGGTTTAATTGTAGATAATTATAGGTATTTTATTTAATTTATTTATTGATAGTGTAGTGTTAGGTTTAATTGTAACTTAGGTTAGGATTTATTTTACAGGTAATTTTGTAATTATTTTAACTATTTTAGCTATTAAATAGTTCTTAACTATTTAATAGCTATTGTACCTGGTTAAAATAAATACAAAGTTACCTGTAAAATAAATATAAATCCTAAAATAGCTATAATATAATTATAATTTATATTGTAGCTATATTAGGATTTATTTTACAGGTAAGTATTTAGCTTTAAATAGGAATAATTTATTTAATAAGAGTTAATTTATTTCGTGTTAGGGTTAGACTTAGCTTTAGGGTTAGACTTAGCTTTATGGGTTAATAAATTTATTAGAATAGCGGTGAGCTCCAGTCGGCAGATTAGGGGTTAATGTTTGAAGTTAGGTGTCGGCGATGTTAGGGAGGGCAGATTAGGGGTTAATACTATTTATTATAGGGTTAGTGAGGCGGATTAGGGGTTAATAACTTTATTATAATAGCGGTGCGGTCCGCTCGGCAGATTAGGGGTTAATAAGTGTAGGCAGGTGGAGGCGACGTTGTGGGGGGCAGATTAGGGGTTAATAAATATAATATAGGGGTCGGCGGTGTTAGGGCCAGCAGATTAGGGGTACATAGGGATAATGTAAGTAGCGGCGGTTTACGGAGCTGCAGATTAGGGGTTAATAATAATATGCAAGGGTCAGCGATAGCGGGGGCGGCAGATTAGGGGTTAATAAGTGTAAGGTTAGGGGTGTTTAGACTCGGGGTACATGTTAGAGTGTTAGGTGCAGACGTAGGAAGTGTTTCCCCATAGGAAACAATGGGGCTGCGTTAGGAGCTGAACGCGGCTTTTTTGCAGGTGTTTTTTTTTTAGCTCAAACAGCCCCATTGTTTCCTATGGGGGAATTGTGCACGAGCACGTTTTTTAAGCTGGCCGCTTCCGTAAGCAACTCTGGTATCGAGAGTTGCAGTTGCGTTAAATATGCTCTACGCTCCTTTTTTGGAGCCTAACGCAGCCATTCTGTGGACTCTCAATACCAGAGTTATTTTAAAGGTGCAGCCAGAAAAAAGCCAGCGTTAGCTACGTGGGTCGTTACCGACAAAACTCTAAATCTAGCTGAATGTTTCCAATGCACAAGAGAATTGTGGGTAAGATATGCAAATTAGATATGCAAATTCTCAGCTTTTTTGCTTCAAAAATACTGTTTTGACACAGCGATCCTTTTTAACAGGATTATGACAGCAAACCAGAAATCACTCACTAGACAAGCGTGTTTCGTTCTTTTTGGAACTTATCAGTAGGAGATAGATTTCTGGTTGCTGCATTGGTAAAGCTATTTTCATGGTTAAACCAAAATTCATTAAAATTATGGGGGGAGATAAAAAACATTGTATATTAAGAATTTCTGGGGAAAAGCAAGGGGGGATACTTGCCTAGATGTACTAATTTCCTATGAAAATATTTACATTGATTTAATTTTGAGACATGGAGGATTTTAATTTCAGTTTTTTATCTCCCCCCAAAATTTTAATGAATTTTGGTTTAACCATGAAAATAGCTTTATCAATGCAGCAACCAGAAATCTATCTCCTACTGATGAGTTCCAAAAAGAACGAAACAGGCTTGTCTAGTGAGGGATTTCTGGTTTGCTGTCATAATCCTGTTAAAAAGGATTGCTGTGTCAAAACAGTATTTTTGAAGCAAAAAAGCTGAGAATTTGCATATCTAATTTTCATATCTTACCCACAATTCTCTTGTGCATTGGAAACATTGTATATTAAGAATTTCTGGGGAAAAGCAAGCGGGGATACTTGCCTAGATGTACTAATTTCCTATGCAAATATTTACATTGATATAAATATATATATATATATATATATATACACTGTATATACATATACATTTGTAGTTATACATAATAGTTATACATATACAAATGTTTGGTTGTGTGGGTGGTGTGTTTTACTGTTGGGGGGGTGTTTCTATTTTATTTTACAGGTAAAAGAGCTGATTTCTTTGGGGCAATGCCCAGCAAAAGGCCTTTTTAAGGGCCATTGGTAGTATATTGTAGGCTAGGCTTTTTTATTTTGGGGGGCTTTTTTATTTTGATAGGGCTATTAGATTAGGTGTAATTAGTTTAAATATTTGATCATTTATTTTTTATTTTGTGTAACTTAGTGTTTTTTATTTTGTGTAACTTAGTTGTTATGTTTTTGTAACTTAGTAATTATTTATTGTAGATTTAAATAACTTGAGTAATGTAATATAGTTAATTTAATTGTTAGTTTAATGCAATTTTGTTAATTTAATGTATAATAGTTAGGGTAGGTTAATTGTTTAATATAGTTCAATGTAATTTTAGTATAATAGTTAGGGTAGGTTAATTAATAGTTTACTATAGTTTAATGTAATTTTAGTATAATAGTAAGGGTAGGTTAATTAATAGTTTAATATAGTTTATTTTAATTCTAAAGGTAAGTTTAAATTTATTATAAGATAGGGATGAGTTAATATTTAATTTAAAGTTAGCGGGTTGTTAGGTTTAGGGGTTAATAGCTTAATTTATTTTATGGCGATGTGGGGGGCTGGCGGTTTAGGGGTTAATAGGTTTAGTAAGTGATAGTGATGTTGGAGGCAAGGGGTTTAGGGGTTATTACATTTATTTAGTTGCGTTGGGCTCCGGGAGTGGAGGGATAGGGGTTAATACATTTAGATAGTTGCGGTGGGCTCCGGGAGCGGCGCGATAGGGGATAATACATTTATTTCGTTGCGGCAGTATCGGGAAGCAGCGGGATAAGGGTTAATATATTTATTTAGTTGAGGCGGTGTCGGGGATCGGCGGAATAGGGGTTAATAACATTATGTAGGTGGCGGTGATGTCGGGGCGGCAGATTAGGGGTGTTTAGACTTGGAGCTTATGTTAGGATGTTAGGTGTAAACGTAACTTTTATTCTACCATAGAAATCAATGGGATATCTGGCAGCATCGAACATAAGCTTTTGCTGCTTTCAGACTCCCATTGATTCCTATGGCATCCGCGGCCTCCAGGGTGGCGGATTGAAAAACAGGTACGCTGGGCCGAAATAGTGGCGAGCGTACCCGTTTGAAGTTTGATAACTTGCAAAAGGTGTCAGATAGTGCCAAATTTGTATTCGGAACATCTGTAATGATGTAAGCATCGATCTGTGTCGGACTTAGACCGGCAGATCATATGTTACGTCACAAATTTAAACTTTTGCCGGTCTGTAGGCTTTGATAAATAGGTCGAATCATGCTCGCCACAATTACGCTGCAGAATTCCAGCGTATTTGCGGTTGACGGCTTGATAAATAGGCCTCTATGACTTAACCTGTTTTTTATAACAACATGCCTTCTTTTTCTGTATCACATAAAAATTTGTTAATATGTAAAATTTATTTTCCATTCGCAATAACACTTTTGATACAATTTCTTTATCTAACTGCATTAGCTCTATTTTATATTTTATGTACAGTATATATCTACCTATAAGCAAAGAGAACACTATAATGAAGTGATACAAAGTATCTATATGTGCATTCAAATGTCAAGAAAGTAAAACCATGTTTATTATACTGATAAGAAAATGCCCTCTAGAGGGAGTCAATGTGTAACCAGAAGTCGCCTGGCGCAAAAATTAGGCTTTAAAAGCTGTGTCAGAGTGTATTGAAACTAGAGCATGACTAAGGAGATGTACCCCAAAACGTCGCTTATTTTACTGTCTTAATTAAGTGCTAATAAATATTTTGAGTGCTGTGGACGTCTTTGGGACTGGGCAGTGTCTCTTGTCCTACGTGCACTTTTCAGTGGTGCTGTTCCATTCCTGTATGCATTGAAAAAAGGGGCGGCCTCAAGGACATAGAAATTAGTATATGAGCCTACCTAGGTTTAGCTTTCAACAAAAAATTACCAAGAGAACAAAGCAAATTTGATGATAAAAGTGAATTGGAAAGTTGTTTAAAATTGCATTCCCTATCTGAATCATGAATGTTTAATTTTGACTAGACTGTCCCTTTAAATATTTTAACCAAAGCATCCTAACGAGGCCTGAAACACCATCTGTTTAGTGCAGGTTCTGTTTAGTGCTCCATCTGTTTAGTGCATTATCTGTTTAGCGCTCCATCTGTTTAGCGCTCCATCTGTTTAGCGCTCCATCTGTTTAGTGCACCCTCTGTTTAGAGCACCCTCTGTTTAGAGCACCTTTCTTTAGCACTCCATCCGTTAAGAGCTCCATCCATTTAGAGCTCCATCTGTTTAGAGCTCCATCTGTTTAGCACTCCATCTGTTTAGCGCATTATCTGTTTAGCGCTCCATCTGTTTAGCGCACCCTCTGTTTAGTGCTCCATCTGTTTAGCGCACCATCTGTTTAGCACACCATCTGTTTAGCCCACCATATTTTTAGTGCTCCATCTGTTTAGCACTCCATCTGTTTAGCGCTCCATCTGTTCAGCGCACCCTCTGTTTAGCGCTCCATATGTTTAGTGCACCCTCTGTTTAGCGCTCCATCTGTTTAGCACACCATCTGTTTAGCACACTATCTATTTAGAGCATCATCTGTTTAGCCCACCATTTCTTTAGTGCTCCATCTGTTTAGCGCACTCTCTGTTTAGCGCACCCTCTGTTTAGCGCACCGTCTGTTTAGCGCACCGTCTGTTTAGCCCACCGTCTGTTTAGCGCACCATCTGTTTAGCGCATCATCTATTAAGCGCACCATCTGTTTAGCGCTCAATCTGTTTAGAGCATTATCTGTTTAGAGCACCATCTGTTTAGCCCACCATCTTTTTAGCACTCCATCTGTTTAGCGCTCCATCTGTTTAGCGCTCCATCTGTTTAGCACACCCTATGTTTAGCGCTCCATCTGTTTAGCGCATCATCTGTTTAGCACACCGTCTTTTTAGCGCACCATCTGTTTAGTGCATCATCTGTTTAGCCCACCATCTTTTTAGCACTCTATCTGTTTAGTGCTCCATCTTTTTAGTTCACCCTCTGTTTAGCGCAGCATCTATTTAGCCCACCATCTTTTAGCGCTCCATCTGTTTAGCTCATTATCTGTTTAGCGCTCCATCTGTTTAGCGCTCCATCTGTTTAGCGCACCCTCTGTTTAGCGCTCCATCTGTTTAGCGCTCCATCTGTTTAGCGCACCGTCTGTTTAGCACACCATCTGTTTAGTGCTCAATCTGTTTAGAGCATTATCTGTTTAGCACTCCATCTGTTTAGCCCACCATCTTTTTAGTGCTTCATCTGTTTAGCGCACCATCTGTTTAGCGCATCATCTGTTTAGCACACCATCTGTTTAGCGCTCAATCTGTTTAGAGCACTATCTGTTTAGCACACCATCTATTTAGCGCATCATCTGTTTAGACCACCATTTTTTTAGCGCTCCATCTGTTTAGCGCACCCTCTGTTTAGCCCACCGTCTGTTTTGCGCACCATCTGTTTAGCGCTCAATCTGTTTAGAGCATTATCTGTTTAGAGGACCATCTGTTTAGCCCACCATCTTTTTAGCACTCCATCTGTTTAGCGCTCCCTCTGTTTAGTGCTCCATCTGTTTAGCACACCCTCTGTTTAGCGCTCCATCTGTTTAGCGCATCATCTGTTTAGCACACCGTCTGTTTAGTGCACCATCTGTTTAGTGCATCATCTGTTTAGCCCACCATCTTTTTAGCACTCCATCTGTTTAACGCTCCATCTTTTTAGTGCACCCTCTGTTTAGCGCACCATCTGTTTAGCCCACCATCTTTTAGCGCTCCATCTGTTTAGCTCATTATCTGTTTAGCGCTCCATCTGTTTAGCGCTCCATATGTTTAGCGCACCCTCTGTTTAGTGCTCCATCTGTTTAGCGCTCCATCTGTTTAGAGCACTGTCTGTTTAGCACACCATCTGTTTAGCGCTCAATCTGTTTAGAGCATTATCTGTTTAGCGCTCCATCTGTTTAGCCCACCATCTGTTTAGTGCACCATCTGTTTAGCGCATCATCTGTTTAGCCCACCATCTTTTTAGTGCTCCATCTGTTTAGCGCACCATCTGTTTAGCGCATCATCTGTTTAGCACACCATCTGTTTAGTGCTCAATCTGTTTAGAGCACTATCTGTTTAGCACACCATCTGTTTAGCGCTCCATCTGTTTAGCGCTCCATCTGTTTAGCGCACCCTCTGTTTAGCGCTCCATCTGTTTAGCGCAACCTCTGTTTAGCGCTCCATCTGTTTAGCACACCATCTTTTTAGTGAACCCTCTGTTTAGCGCACCATCTGTTTAGCCCACCATCTTTTTAGCGCTCCATCTGTTTAGCTCATTATCTGTTTAGCGCTCCATCTGTTTAGCGCTCCATCTGTTTACGCACCCTCTGTTTAGCACTCCATCTGTTTAGCGCACCATCTGTTTAGCACACCATCTGTTTAGCGCTCAATCTGTTTAGAGCATTATCTGTTTAGCGCTCCATCTGTTTAGTGCACCATCTGTTTAGCACACCATCTGTTTAGTGCACCATCTGTTTAGCGCATCATTTGTTTAGCGCATCATCTGTTTAGCCCACCATCTTTTTAGCGCTCCATCTGTTTAGCGCATCATCTGTTTAGCACACCATCTGTTTAGCACTCAATCTGTTTAGAGCATTATCTGTTTAGTGCACCATCTGTTTAGCGCACCATCTGTTTAGCGCTCCATCTGTTTAGCGATCCATCTGTTTAGCGCACCCTCTGTTTAGCGCTCCATCTGTTTAGCGCACCCTCTGTTTAGCGCTCCATCTGTTTAGCGCTCCATCTGTTTACACACCCTCTGTTTAGCACTCCATCTGTTTAGCGCACCATCTGTTTAGCACACCATCTGTTTAGCGCTCAATCTGTTTAGAGCATTATCTGTTTAGCGCTCCATCTGTTTAGTTCACCATCTGTTTAGCACACCATCTGTTTAGTGCACCATCTTTTTAGCGCTCCATCTGTTTAGCGATCCATCTGTTTAGCGCTCCATCTGTTTAGTGCACCGTCTGTTTAGTGCACGGTCTGTTTAGCGCACCATCTGTTTAGCCCACCGTCTGTTTAGCGCGCCATCTGTTTAGCGCATCATCTGTTTAGCGCACCATCTGTTTAGCGCACCGTCTGTTTAGCGCACCATCTGTTTAGCGCACCGTCTGTTTAGCGCACCATCTGTTTAGCGCTCAATCTGTTTAGAGCATTATCTGTTTAGTGCACCATCTGTTTAGCGCACACTCTGTTTTGCGCACCATCTGTTTAGCGCACCATCTGTTTAGCCCACCATCTTTTTTAGCGCTCCATCTGTTTAGCTCATTATCTGTTTAGCTCATTATCTGTTTAGCGCTCCATGTGTTTAGCGAACCCTCTGTTTTGCGCACCATCTGTTTAGTGCACCATCTGTTTAGCGCACCATCTGTTTAGCACTCAATCTGTTTAGAGCATTATCTGTTTAGCGCACCATTTGTTTAGCGCACCATCTGTTTAGTGCATCATCTGTTTAGCCCACCATCTTTTTAGCTCTCCTTCTGTTTAGTGCACCATCTGTTTAGCGCATCATCTGTTTAGCACACCATCTGTTTAGCGCTCCATCTGTTTAGCGCACCCTCTGTTTAGCGCACCCTCTGTTTAGCACACCCTCTGTTTAGCGCACCATCTGTTTAGCGCACCATCTATTTAGCGTTCCATCTGTTTAGTGCACCATCTGTTTAGTGCTCCAATTTTTTAGTGCACCATTTGTTTAGAGCACCTTCTGTTTAGCGCACCATCTGTTTAGCGCACCACCTGTTTAGCGCACCATCTTTTTAGCGCTCCATCTGTTTAGCGCTCCATCTATTTAGTGCTCCATCTGTTTAGCCTACCTCTGGTTTAGTGCTCAAGCAATTTCCAACATGAATTCTATTACGATATGGATGGAACCCGCACTATCCAACATGCATTTTCGAGCAATAAAAATATCTTTAGACTAAATAAAGTGATTATTGATTGTGCTTAAGTAATGTAAAAGCACAATAGTGCTAATAGTTTTGCACGTCATTTGTAATCTAAGCCTTATTTGTATAACTTCTTCAGGTAAAATATAATTGCTTTTGTGATCCCTTATTAGTCTAGATTTTTTATTTATGTTAAAAGGGACATAAAAGTAAAAAAAGCATGATTCTGATAGAGCATGTCATTTTAAGAGACTTCAATTTATTCCTATTGTCATTTTCTTTGTAGCCTTTGTTGAAAAACATATCTAGATTGTCTTAGGTGGAGCAATATACCACGAGGAGGGAGCTGGTGATTGGTAGCTACAAACACAATCTTGTCATTGACTCACCAAATGTGTTCAGCTAGCTCCCAATAATGCATTTCAGCTCTGGAGTTAGTATTAAATATGGCTAACTGCTGCTCTAATCTTAGCGCACCCTAAGGTTACTAATAGAGCACTATGAATATTGCAGGAAAACAGAATTACCAGAGAATGTTTAGCATTGTCCACATCTCTTTTTGTGCGCCTTATTTTTTCAATGGATAGTGCGGCCACACTTAACATTGCTTATATGAGCGCAACACATAAAAGGGCTAACATTGTAGTTTAACTGGAAGCCGGATTAGTCATTGCTGACGTCTGAAGAGAGGATTTCCAGGAGGTGGAAGCTGCTCTGGCTGTAAAAAGAAAAAAGGATTGATCCACTTGAAGGGACGTGAGACCGGTAAACACTATCATTGCCAGTGAGAATTTGACTTAAAGGGACATTAAACACTAAATACATGCTAGATAGAATAATGCATTCAAAGAAAAGATTAGTCCATGTCTAACATGTAGATGTATTTTTTAAAGTTTCATTAGTTGTTTAAAAAGTGCCAAAATAAGTGTAAAGTTTTAGTGTCTATAAAACACTGGGAGCTGCCATGTTGTAACTTGTGTTACCTTCTATGCTGTGGCCAATTAGAGACAGTTATAAATAGGTCACTAGAGTGTGCAGCCAATGGTTGTGCTGGATTTAACAGTGTTCTGCACTTCCATTTCTAACAGGAACTGAAAAGCTCACAATTTCAGAATGGAATTACAGGCAAAGAGGACAAAATAAATAGTGAAAGTATATTGCAGAGTTGTTTTATTATATACAATTTATCATTTTATATTACCATCTCAAAGTGTTTAATGTCCCTTTAAGAGCCTGTACATACCTCATTAGTTTGAGGGCAGTTCTTGTGAGTAGACACCCTGCGGGGGCTCACTTTTTATCAAATATATATGTGTGTTTTATGATTATTAAATTGATTTGCACTATGTAGGTGCATTTGTGCGCTTTTCTTCTTGTCTTTGCCTATATATATATAACATTTTTTTAAAGGGATATGGTATATAACAAGGTGTTTGCCTGGGAAAGGCTCAAACATGTATATGTGTGTATATTTGTTTGTTTTGTTTTTAATACAGAAATACTTGAAATTCCATTGTTCTTCACTAAGATAAAAAGCAATTTTTATTTTAATATATATAAATATATACAGTATGTTCTATAAGCTAGAAAAGGGTTTTGTAGCGCTTTCCGACCTCAATATGTTAGATTGCCTGAGGCTTTTGTTCGAGTAAAACAGTTTTACTTTCACCTTGTAATAAGAGCACTATTGAATTAACTTGAGTGGTGTTAATAGTTTATAGTGCTAATATTTTTTGTGCTCCATTTATGAAGCCAGTGAATGCCACTTCTGAAGTGCCTTCGGCTACATTCTGCTGTTTCTTTTTTTTTATTATTTAAATGTTTTATTGTTTTCCAGAAAAAAGAGAAATACAAAAGACAGGGTCAAAAGGTGTTAAAATATCTAACTAAACATTGAGTAATGTATATACTATGCATCATAGTAAGTTATACATATTTAGACCTTTAGTCAGAGCTCGCAGGCTCGGAAAATTAGAATACAGAGCAACATTGCATATAACTTATCCATATAATCTCTTCAATACTGTATTTATGTTATTCCAACCAAATTGTGTCTATGAGGCCCATTTATCAAGCTCCGTATGGAGCTTGTGGGCCCTTGTTTCTGGCGAGTCTTCAGACTCGCCAGAAACACAAGTTATGGAGCAGCGATCTAAAGACCGTTGCTCCATAACCCTGTCCTCCTGCTCTGATGAGGCAGACAGGAATCACCGCAATTCAACCCGATCGAATACGATCGGGTTGATTGACACCCCCTGCTGGCGGTCGATTGGCCGCGAGTCTGCAGGGGGTGGTGTTGCAGCAGCAGCTCTTGTGAGCTGCTGGTGCAATGCTGAATACGGAGAGTGTATTGCTCTCCGCATTCAGCGATGTCTTGTGGACCTGATCCGCACTGTCGGATTATGTCCGCAAGACCTTTCATAAATAGGCCCCTATATATACAGCAGATCTTAATTCGCAGATTTGAGTGCATAAGACAAATATATAGGTATGTTAAGGGAAAGAAGAAAAAAAAAGAAAAAAAGGGGGGGAGGGAACTCCTCCTCACCCTCTCCTCTCCCTCTACTCCACTAGTTACACAGTAGCTGACCAGCCTATTGGGAAATGTCCTGCAATAATATTCGCCAGTACATATTCTGAGTTGGAAATTGGGGATATTAATTGTGTTTGTACATTATTAGGTAGAGAAAAAATAACCATCTTCCATTTATAGAAAAACCTTTCCAATTGTATTATGGAGGAGCTCTGTGTTGAATATAATTCAGTCATGCATTGTGCAATAATGGCCTTTTTACACAGTACAAATTTTGGCGCTTTAGAATCTTTCCAGTTCTTAAGAATAAGGGATCTCGTAACTAATATAATTGTATTGAGCAATTTGTTTTGTTTGTGAGCCTCGGAAAATTTCATTAGGAAAAAAACGTGAAATACTTGAATATCATAGTTTATAAGCAATTTTCTCTTCAACCAATATTTAATTTGAAGCCATAATTGCCTGATCTTTGAACATGACCAGAAATAGTACACAATATCTGCCTTGATAGACCCACATTTAGGATATGTTAGTGTGGTACCATACCATTTATTTAAATTTGCGTTGGGTATATAGGTCTTATGTATTAATTTTAAGTGTGATTCTCTCCAACTAGTTACAACCCATCCTCTGTTGCCTAAATTAAGAGCCCTTTGTATATCCTCTATCTCCAAGCTTGGAAATTCTTTTTGCCATTTAATTTTAATATCAGTTAAATATTTTAAATTCTGAAATGAATTAATCAGTTTATAGATTATTGCGATAGAACATCTACCCCCTTTATATATTCAAATAATGTCCTTTAGTGGCCCAAAGGACCAATCAGTGCTATATCGCGTTTGGAGGTCTACCATATAATTTCTCAACTGGAGGAAAGCAAAGAAATCCCTCTTAGGCAAATCAAATTTTCTGGCTATGTTAGTAAATGAATCATTGGAAGAGTCATCCCTTAAAAGTTGAGCAATATGTATCAAACCTTTCCTCTCCCAATGTTTAAATACTATCTGTAGTTGTCCAGGTATAAACTCTGGATTACCACAGATAGGTAGCAGATCAGTACAGTATGGATTAACTTTAAGCCCTATACAGAGTTTTTGCCAAGCCATGATAATATTTTTGAAAGTGCCCATTTTGGCTATTTTCTTTGGGATTTTATTTGGTGGTCAGTGTAGTAATGCTTGTAGTTTAAATGGAGCAACTATATCAGCCTCACATAATGGGAAAGTAGCAAGCTCTTGGGTTGTTAGCCAATCTAGGGCAAATTTAGCTATAGCTGCAATATTATAATTTTTGATATCTGGAAGAGCTAATCCGGCTGCCGCTTTTTCCCATTGCAATCTATCTATGGCTATTCTTGATTTCTTACTTTTCCAGATAAAATTGGAGCAACTTTTCTGGAAACTAGAGATCTCTGCCTTATGCAGCAGGAGCGGTATATTTTGTAGCCGGTATAGAATTTTTGGAAAGAGAATTTTCTTTATCAAAATTATTCTGGCAGTCAACGAAATTGATAGGTTCGACCATTCTGACAAATTATTTTTACATTCTAGAAATACCCTTGAAAAATTTAGTTCATACCAATCTGCTGGATTTATTGACAATATAATTCCTAAATAGCTTATTTGGGTAGTTTCCTTGATTGGTAGATTTCTAGGTGGTTTTGCTGGTTTATTTAGACACTCTGATTTACCTAAGTTAATGGTGTAACCTGAAATATCCTTAAATATTTGAATAATTTAAAAAAGGATTGCCAGAGGTTATAAGGCTATATTGAATAGTAAAGGTGAGAGGGGGTAACCTTGGTGGGTCCCCCTCTGTAGGTTAAATCTATTAGATGTTAAACCGTTGACTATAACTGTGGGTTACTGTATAAGTTCTTAATTAAGCTTGTAAAATTACCTTGGAAGCCAAATTTGTCTAAAGTTGTGAATAAGTGATCCCAACTTATGTAGTCGAATGCTTTCTCAGCATCAACTGATAGGATCGCCACATCCAACACCACACTCACTCCCTTATCTTTTTCCTGTTTTCCTATTATTCTTAACCGGACTTCTGTCTAGCTTAAATCCGGCTTGGTTCTCATGTATAATTTTGGTTAGGAGTGGTTTTAATCGCATTGCAATTATAGATGTCAGTATTTTATAATAAGTATTAAGTAACAAAATTGGGAGATATGAAGGGGGGTCTTCCGCGTCTTTATTTTTTTTCCGAATAAGTGTGATGTTGGATGCGACGAAACCCACAGAGCACTTATATAAGTTAATATAATAATTATTATATACTTGGTGCAATACTGGGATTAATTCTTCTGACAAAATTTTATAGAATTCAGCTGGCAATCTATTGGGGCCTGAGGCTTTATTTTGTTTCAAATTTTTTATTCCCTCTGCAATCTCTTTTAAGGTAATTGGCATACTTTAGGATTCACTAGCATCTATTGACATTCTAGGGGGTTAACTTTCTTCCAGAATATATCTTTAGCTTCCATATCAGCTTTACCTGCTTTATATGAATTTTTGTAGAAATCTGTAAAAATTCTCTGTATATCAGCACCGATGGTATATCTAGCTGACACTTGTTTGATTGCTGCTATATTATTATTCATCTTTAGCTTTGCAATATGGGCTAGATATTTGGCTGATCAACCTTTATTGCCATTATATAATGCTCTGATTCGTGTATCTTCTTGCAGCATGTTTTGTTTCAGGAACAGCTCTCTCTGATTCTTTAAATGTATGTATTTGTCCCATTTTTGCTTTATAGGGTGTGCTAAATATGCATTATAACTGTTCCTAACTGAGTTTGATAATTGTGTATCCCTTGCTTTATTTTTCTTCTTCAGTGTACATAAGTATGTCTCCTCTTGGAACCGCCTTCCCCGCTTCCCATAAAGTCTCGCTTTTCTCTCTATAAGTATGATTAATTTCTGCAAAGTCTCACCATTTTAGCTTTAGCTAATTTTGAAATGAGGAATTTTGGGATAGGTATTTAGGAAAAAAAAGGTAATTTATGATGAGACGTTGACAAGTTTTATGTTTAAGCTGTAAAGAGATGATGGCGTGATCCGAGATAATTATCTCCTGGATCATCTCCTGGATATCCGCACTTATCTCTCTAACCGTCAAAATGTCTGAAACTAAGAACATATCTATGCGTGAGAATGTTTGGTGTGTTTTAGAAACACATGTATATTCTTTCAAGTCTGGGTTCTGCAATGTCCATACATCACATGCCCAGTATTAGTACAAAAGGTCTGAAGTATACAGGTTTTCATGTCTCTTTGGTGCCCTAGTTTACTATTAAAGCTGTCCAAGTTAGTTGTAAAGGTCATATTAACGTCACCATCAATTATTCAATTTTCCACCCTATATTCTGCCAATTTTAAAGCAAGACTATCCCAGAATTGTTTATCCACTATATTTGGGCCATATACATTACAAAGTATAAAGTCAACTTTATCTATCTCAATATTTATTATCTGAAATCTCCCATCTGGATATAAGGTTGTATTAAGTATTTTATATGTCAAATGTTTGTTAAATAACATTACCACTCCTTTTTTTCTAGCACCATATGTAGTGGAAATAACCTCTCCCACTCATTTAGTTTTGAGTTTACTCGCTTCCTGCTCTTGTAGGTGTGTTTCTTGCAACATCACTATGTCGGGTTTATGTGAACCTAATAGTTTAATTATCGATTTCCGTTTAATTGGTGATGTAATCCCACCTACATTCCAAGATAATATTTTAAGTGTATAGTTCAACATTTATAAGCATTAAAGGTTTGTATAACCCTTTTATATACAGGGGAAAACAGGGAAAGGAGCAAAAGAAGGGGAGGAGAGAAAAAAAAGAAGAGAAAGCAACGCATTTATCATGACAATTAATGAATCTTTTGATAATTTTTACCAAAGATTCCGCAAGTTCCACTGAGAATACATACCTATTAAATTCTATCTTTTAACACCTTTAACTCCTGTCTCCTATATATTACATCAGTAATTCTCTTATTATGTAGATTATCTATTACTTGCTTCAAAATAAAACATATTATGCATGGGTTAGTGGGTTTCAGCCACCCCTGCCTTGAGTTATCTCGATAGATATATTTAATACTCAAATTTAAATGATAAAAAAATAACAAGAAAAAAAGAAATTAAAAGAACTCACTATCCAAATTCAAAAGTAGACCTGTACTATGTTGCTACCTATTCATTCTTATTGTTATTACAAAACAGTTTAGCTTCCTGAGGTGTAGTAAATATTTTTGTTTCTCCATTTTCAACCAGCACTAACTTAGCTGGGTACATTAATTTAACATTGTATTCTGCATTCAGAAGTTTCGTGCAAAATGGCGACATTAGTCGCCTCTTAGCCAATGTTTCGGTGGAAAAATCTTGGAAGAGTAGCAGTTTATTTTTGATCTATGGTCAGCGGGCTTACTTTCCTAAAGTACCTTAACATGTTCACTTTATCAGAGAAATTTAGAAACTTAACAATTATAGGTCTGGGGTATGTTGTCCCATCAGGGTTTTTACGGTTAATGCCTGTCCTATGTATCCTTTCTATTTGTACGGGGTGTATACCTGGTTGCATTTTCAACATTTTTGGAAGAGTGGTTGTAATAAAGTGTAATAAATCTTGGTATTCGGGTAATTCTGGTAGGCCAATTATTCTCATGTTTTTACGCCGTGAGCGATCTTCCAGATCTTCAATTGCTTTTTTGCATAAAATCTATACTATTTTGAAATGATACATTATTTTGTTCTGCATGGTTAAATCTGTCTTCCAGATCTGATACTCTAGTTTCTATTTCAGTTAGGCGTGAAGCATATTTTCTAACTTCGCCTGATAGTACACTGATATCTTGTCTGATTTCAAATTTAAGAGACTCCAGTTGGGGGGAGATCATTTTAGATATTTGCAATACCAATTCCGGGATGTCTGTAGAGGGGAGATTAACTATTGTGTCTGGTGTCACTTCTGAGTTAGTTTCTGCTCTTTTCTGTGTTTTTTTTCTCTCTATGTCTTGGGGCCATGGCTGGTGAATTCCCTTTAGTGGGTGCCATATATTTTTCTATCAGTGAAAATTTAAAATTAATTAATAAACGTACCGATAATGAGGCGGGTATAAAAAATAACTTTGGACAGTGTCTTTTTCCCTTTATTCTTCAATATATTCCCCCTTTACCATAAGTGAGAGAAATTTGTGGATATGTAATTGTTCAGAGGCGCCTTTGTTTGTACACTAACGAACCAAGGCGACTATATATCTTATGTGTACAATATGGCCACTTGGCCAGTATTACAGCAATACACAAAAAAAATAAAAATAAAAAAGAATGTGAACAAACCATTCAAACAATAACATAAGCAATACCTGTGCATAAAGTGTACCTTTATGTTGGATTTTACCCAGCAACTAAACAAATATTGTGGGGTGCATATAAATTGCCAAAGACCCCCCAAAAAAGTGCCTTATTATATCTATATTATGGTTCTAGACTACCCTTGTGGGCTAAGAAGATGAGGCGGCAGTGGTTGTTGTACTGTAGAGCCTAAAACTGTGGCATTCTTTCTACACCATTATACCCTCACTCTTAGTAATTACCATCCTTTAGGATCTAAGATCCTATAATATTGTCTGCTCCTTAAATAGAATCTCCTATACAGCTATAACCAAATGTGTACAAACAGTGTGTTTACTTTAAATCATATATATATATATAACCTTCCTTTTAAACAGTTCACTGTTAATTAAGCCACAAGTCCTTCTTCTTTGGCCTCAGAAAAAGTCACCCTATATGACCAAAAAAGTTATGGTATCCACAAAGTTCTGTGAATATCTTGATTAACTTTACAATATCCTCCTAAGTTCTTAATTTAGCTTTCTGCTTTGTACGCCAGGAATGATAGAGAAAGAAATAACTTTAAGTCACTTTGAGTGGATATGTTTCCTCAATGTATGCTTTGTAGAGTTTCCAGCTCCTACCCCGCAGGGTTATGGGAGCTCCCTGGGCTCTTAACTCCTACCAGCTGGGTTATGGGAGTAAAGTTATACTGCCGACTCTTCAAACTATCTTAACCTGCTGCTTCTTAACCTTCTACACCAACTCTATAGTGGCATTACCCAATCCTCCTGGACTTCTAAGACTGGGGTGATTGACAGCACCTGCTTGTACATAGCATTGCACAAGCACTGGCTTGTTCAATGATAAATGCGAGCAGTGTATTGCTGCCCGCTATCCACAATGCTACATGAAGACATATGTGTTTAACCCCTTTGTAGAGGTAAAATATATGGGTTATACATAGTTATATGCAAGTAGCAGTGTAACAATAAAAATTAAAGTACATTTAATGGGTGAATCTTCTATAATATAAGACATACAAACAAAGCTCACCAAAGTGGCCTCCTCATCAAAGACTGATTGCTAACAGTGGTCCTGATAGCTAGACTTTAAGTTCTACTCTAAGAGCAAATTATAGACCCTTTTCCTGTGCCACATGTTTATGACTTTGCCCTTTCTCCTCTTTATTTTACTGTGAGCTCCCTGGGTTTTAACGCACTGTTCTGGTACTGGTCTTATGGTCTTGACTTCAGCCTGTTTCTGACAATTGCATACATAATATCTCCTACAACACTGGTTCCAGCTTACAGACAAGGTATCCCTGTTAATACCTTATAGATAACCAGAATTATATTCTTGAAGAGATGGACAGATGTGTTATCACCTCTCTCCTTATACCACTGACTCTCTCTTCTGTATTTTCTTTTCCCAAAAAATCTGACCTAAACAAACACAAAGATTCAACAAATTCAACAAATATATGTTACTGTTTGCAGCTGATGTATAAATATAAAACAATTTCAAGCAGTATAGAGACACAACAAAACAACATTGTAGTACATAGTTTCATTTAGATATTCAGAAATTAAAACCACAAATCAAGGACACAAAAAATATTCATATATAGCTACATTAAAGATGAATCATATACCCCTTTTCCCACATATTAATGAACTCTATTGTGAAATATTTCTTTGTAATTATCTATCTACTCACATTTTATTAATTTGTCATAGTTAGGGGTAAAAGACTGATTATTGCAAATGCTTTGTCTCTTTGTACAATTAGTTCTAACGCCTGCTTATCAACCACACAATATCTCAGCCTCATGTTCCGAATGGCAATTATACAATCACATTTAAGTAGTTTCCATCTCAAGGACATGTCCAATAAATCTATTAATGCAAAAAATGTTGTTGAGTTCCACAGTAACCAAGTCATCCATTCTGTATTTTCTATGGTATAATGACGCAAATAAGGTTTAATTCAATGTTAAAAAATATTCAATTCTCAGCTTGCCTTTATGATCATTCTTTGGCTAATGTGAAATGTCCTATTTTCCAAGCAATGGATTAAATGTGTTTTACTGTTCTTGTATTTATGCATTTACATAAAAAAATAAATAAATAAATATATATATATATATATATATATATATATATATATATATGTATGTATGTATGTATGTATGTATGTATGTATGTATGTATTAAGAGGGGGTACCTTCCAATTCCCTTTGCATTAAAGGAACTCAAAATATTTTTTTCTCTTTAATACATCTACAAAGGATATTTTAAAATTGAATATATATATTTTTTAATTGATGTTACTATAGTGATAAATATATATATATATATATATATATATATTTATATATATATATTTTTTTGACATGTATCACTGTCCAACAATAAATCAGCCAGTGAGTAATTCGTTCTTAAGGCTCAGTTATTTTCAGTCATACACTTCCTGTTAATTTAATGCAAAAAAAGAAATACATGTATATATGTTGTAGTATATATAATTTAAAAATACAGCTCTGTAAGAAGAGGGTGATTAGGTGAAAAGTCAAATCAGAAAAGCAGTACATGTTGGAAGTGACTATCTAAAGAAATTAGAATTTATGCTGTAATCCATAGACCAGACTGGGTTACTAAATACCATCGTATTAGGGGTATTCAAAGAACGTTATCTTGCAACGTGAAAGAAAGGTAAACATTTAAATAATGAGAGGACTTGCAGGTCCTGAGGTACAATGTATGGGTAATTACACTAAGAAGTTATATTCATAAATATCGTTTACAGTCACAATAAGATTAGTGATATATAATGGAAAGGGAAGTAGTGGAAGACGGTGGGGTAGGCATCAGGGGGTAATTGGGAGAGGGATGAGGAGAGTAGAATAGAGAAGGGAGTATTGAGTATATGTAGAGGAGCTAATTTAGTCAGTGGTTGTGGTGTTAGGTTTCCATAGGGTGTTAAATCTTGTTTTCCAATCCCCCCAAATGAATTCAAGAAGTCAGAGTTGTTTAGTGAATAAAATATGTTTTTTTCTATTGTGTAGACATAAGCCAACTAGGTGGCAATTCTTTTTTCCATGATTTAGCTATAGCGGCCTTAAATGTTGTGAAGAGATAGATACAAAGGTAGGAATGATGCTTAGGGAGAGTGTGGGTCCCTATATGAAGAAGGGCGAGGGCTGGTGTCCTGGGTAGGGGGATACCCATTTTGGATATTGTGAGGAAACAGGTATTCCATGTAGGTCTGAGCTTGGGGCACTCCCACCAAATATATGCATGAAGTCCCATATGTGTCCACAGCCACACCAGCACATGGGGGAAGCATTATCATACATTTTGGCTAGTCGTGTAGGGATGTAATACCAGTGTGCAAGTAATTTGTAGTATGTCTCAAATAATGTAACACAATGGATAGCCTTTTTAGTCAGTGTTAGAGTTTGTTGCCATGCTTGTGGAAAAACTTGTGTAATTTATTACCCTGGCTCCAGATAGTTTCCCAGGTTGTGAGAGGATGGGATGATCTGGGTCTAAAGCCCCAACTAACTAGTAAGCTTTTTAGTCTGGTATATTGGAAAGGTATGTAGTGTGATATTTGGGTGCCGTCCCTTATCTGGTCTAGCGTATGGAAGTGAGCTTGTGGGGGGTGACCATAGGTCAGAGACCATTTGTATGCCAAACTTAGCCCATTTATGGAATGGGTTTCAGGTAGTCCTGTGAGTAGGCATGCTATAAAGGTGATCAGTGAGGGGTGTTTGGTTCTTTTTTGGGGTAGTGTCTAATTTTGCCCCAAGTTGAGAGGCATTCCCGAATTATCGTATTGTCGATGTCAAGTGATCTACGACAGTGTGTGAGGTCCAAATCAGGTCTCATAAATGGATATGGTTGGGTAGGAAAGCTTGCTCAATAGTTTTCCATTAGCTGGGGGAGTTCAGAGCTCCCCATTGGGATACATGCGTGAGCATTGCTCCTTCATAGTATATATGACTATGGAGGCCAGCGTTTTTTGCTTCAAAGTCAGTTAATACAGAAGTATGTACCAGAGATTCTGATATATCATTCAATCATTTACTTAAGAGTAGGAAAGTGGTACAAAAGTCAGATTTTGGAGATTTGTGTACATTAGAGGTTTTAAATGGTTTGAAAGATGAGACTGATGAACCCATCATCCGTAAATGTTCTAATCCAATAAAAGCCAATTCTAACTTTTACCCAATTCATTTTAGGGGTCCTATTCTCAACTCATTTCAGAAAAAAAGTGGAGAATGAGAATAAAGCCCTAGCGGATGATCCAAAAGTTAAGGGAAATAGAACACATAATCTAATTATTAAAGAGAATCAAGCAGTTTTGAACTTTGCAGAAAAACACCAACATTGTCATCCGGTCCTCGGACAAGGCTGGAAATTTTGTTGCGCAAAACAAAAGTGATGACATATTTTAGGCCAATAGACAACTCAGTGACAGTCTCACATATAGAAAGTTAACAAGCAATCCCACACATGGTTTTTGGAAACAGTTGTTAAAATTAGTGAAAGAAGGAATATTTTTAGGAATTTTTACAACTGAAATGGTGAAAGATCTGATACTTGATCACCCTATTATTCCTATCTTCCACTACTTGCCAAAAACACACAAGGACCCTGTGCTGTAGTCCATTTAAATGGGAAGTCAGTGACGCAGTATCGTTATACTCTAGAATTCCACATGCTTAAGGGTTAAAAGCCATATGCTTCTTTTTGGATAAAGCAACTGAATTCTTGGAGGAAGAGGACATTTAAGAGGACATTTTCTTTTGTAAAGTTGTGGAGTTCCTACTAGCCCACAATTATTTTATGTTTGATGGGGTTTTTTACCTCCACTGTTGCGGTACAGCAATGGGTGCGAAGTTCGCACCCTCTTTCGCAAATTTGTTTGTGGGTTGGTGGTAACTCCATACTTTGTATTATAATAATGTTTTTGCTGACCAGATAGTTGTATACATGCGCTTTATTGACGACTTGATTTTTATTGCCAAAGACCCTTTTGATTTTGATTCCTTTTTGTCATATTTGAATAGCAACCATTTAGATTTAAGATTTACAGGATCAATATCTGATGATGTGGTGACTTTTTGGATTTAAAACTAGAAGGTTCACATAACGGAGGTTGTATAAGAACAAGTACATTTAGGAAAGATACAGCTGGTAAAACTATCTTACATGCTGCTTCCAATCATCCACATCATTTGATTAGATTAATTCCAAGAAGTCAGTATATAGTCGTTTAAGAAGGGACACCAATTCAGATAGGATGTTTAAAAAACAGGCTCATGAACTTACACAAAGATTGGATCTCAGAGGCTATAAATTGGATTCTTTGCTCAAAACAATAGAGGAAGTAAAAATGGGTAATTGTGTGAAGAAAACTGTTTGTTGCAAAAAGCCTGTAACACTTTCCACAAAATTAGCACCAAGTTTGATAACCAGTAGCCCTGGTAGTACAGGGAGATGGCTACAAAGGAAGGGAACTTTTAGATGTGGCAGCAGGAGTTGTAACACTTGTACATATATTAAGATAGGTTCACGTTTTCAAAGCACAATTACAGGCAAGCATTTTGAGAGCAACTATTATGCTGTGGCACATTTTTTGTTGTTTACCTTCTGGAGTGCACACTTTATCACAAACAATACGTTGGACAGACCTCTAGAACCTTGAGGGCTAAGGTAGGTTAACATCAAAGAGATATTAAGAATTACAATAAGTGTTCTGCAGTAGCTGCCCATTTTAATGGCATACACTTCACAAATGTCCTTCAATTACATGTTTCGGTGATTGCTTTGGTGCCACCTAGAGGTGGTGATCGTTATATAATACTATCCAAACGGGAACTGTTTTGAATATATAAATTATATATACAAAATACAAACGAGAACACCTCTTGGTATCAACAAAGAATGGGACATCAGCTACTTTGTGTAATATACAAATACATACAGTATATAAAATTATGTCTTTTATTTTCCATTATTATTTATTATTATTTTTTGTATATAACATTTTCTGTATATGGCTGTGGCTCTTTTGATTATTTAAATTATTTTGAAATCTAATGATCTATTTATCGTATGTGAGCAGTGAATAATGAAGAATTTATGACGTGTTAACCATCAAAATGATGATAATATTGTTTATATACTTATGTTTCTCTTTAGGGTAAAATAATAGCACTGGATCAAACATTTAGCATAACGTTGATACTTTGTTTTTTAATTAACTTGACAAATTGAAGTTTATATTGCTGAGGCACTACATTTATTAAATGATTCAACTACATATATAAAATTAAAGAATGACCCTACAAAGGCATTTTTATTAGAATTAAAAGGTGTTTTAAATATAGGATTGTCAGAAAAAATTCTAACTAAAGATGAGTTTAATTTTTTATATAATGAACACCCTAGATTGGCTGTTATGTATCATCTTCCCAAGATACACAAATCGGTCTCCAATCCTCCAGGGAGACCGATTGTATCTGGTATAGATTCATTAACAGCCAATCTATCGAGTTATATTGATTATTTTCTCAATCCACTCAAGAACTCAAGAAGGTAAAATGGAATAGTGACATGAGATTCATCACTTGTGATGTAATCTCACTGTACACCATAATACAACATTCAATTGGAATAAAGGCTAGTTCATATTTTTTAAAGAATAAAATAATCTTTCCAGACCATCAAATTAAGTTTTTGGAACATTGTATGAAATATGTCTTAGAACATAACTATTTTCAATTTGAAAACGAGTTTTACCATCAGATATGTGTCACTGCGATGGGGACGAAATTTGCCCCATCATATGCTAATTTATTTATGGGTTTATTTGAAGATGAATTTATTTGGAGAGATGGCCCTTTTAAACATAATTTAATATTTTATAAGCGTTTTATTGATGATGTCTTTATAATTTGGGAGGGATCAGAGATTGAGGCAGCAAATTTTATTGACTTTTTAAACACCAATGAGTTCAATGTAAAATTTGTTGGTAATATTCAAAACCAAAAGATTGAATTCTTGGATCTATTGGTGTTTGTAGAGGACAATAAAATCTATACTAAGAATTATAGAAAATCAGTGGACAGTAATAGCTTATTGCATGCCACTAGTGGCCATTATAAAAAATGGGTGAAAAATATTCCCAAAAGTCAATTTATAAGGCTACAAAGGAATTGTTCTAGAATAAGTGACTACCATACTGAAGCAGAGGTTTTAAAAGAAAAATTAATTTGTAAAGCCCATAATGGGGAACATGTTACATATATTATGGATGAAGTTGAAAATTTAGATAGGGAAACATTATTAAGTAAACAAAAAGAAAAATCTTGCGAACAAGAAAAACAGTCTGTTAAATTTATCACCACATATGGTGAGGGTATTATGAATGTGAAAAAAATATTTCATAAATATTGGCCAATACTAAAGGGAGACCCCCTATTAAAAGAAAGTCTCGATATAAATCCGAAGGTAGTGTATAGGAAGAATAACAGTTTAAAGAATTTACTTGCCCCTAGTAAGCTAAAAGAGAGTAAACCAACACAATGTAATATTAATGAAAACTTTTTGAGTTTGAAGGGCACATATAGATGGCATAAAGCAAGATGTCCTATGTGTAAATGCATTGATAAAGAGAGAGATCTATTTTTAGATCAGTTACAGGACAAGAGTTTAGGGTTAAACAATTTATTACCTGTAAGAGTACCTATGTAGTTTATTTATTAGAGTGTAGTTGTGGACTGAAGTATGTAGGTTGTACGAAGAGATGCCTATCAAAAATATACAGTGAACATGTTTACAACATAAAGAAACCTATATTAAAACATAGTGTACCAATTCATTACTCTCAAAGCCATGCATGTGATCCAAAATGCTTGACTGTGAAGGGTATTGAAGTGGTTAAACCCAATTCTAGGGGTGGTAATAGACTTTTAGACCTTAGGCGTAGAGATACATTTTGGATATATAAACTGGGGACTCTCGCGCCTAATGGTCTAAAAGTTGATTCAGATGTGGCAGCATTTATCACTTAGACAGACTCTTTTAGATGTAAAAGTGTTCCAACATTCTGATTAAGGATTAGAAGGTGTTGTAATAGAGCTATTATTATGAATTGGTGTATGAGTTTAGATTTTTAGAAGTATTGAAATTTTATGAAATTTTATAATATATGGAATTGTAAGTAGTTATTTTATTTTAAAATATCAAATAGTGTTTTTAGTACAATAGAAGGTTATTTATCATTTAATTAATTATTTTTATATAATATGTTTTATAATATTAATCATTTGAGGTGGAATGTATTTATATATGTTATTAATTGTTTTTAGGGAATAGAAATAAGACAGGTATTAGTGCATTATATGTATATAGAAATATTAGCTGTGTCCCAAATGTCATTTTGCTCATGAAAGCTAGATGGCGGTAGTAGACCATGTATAAATAGAGGAGCAAAGGATTGGTAATTATTCCTCTTGAAAAAGTGCCCAGCAGGGGGCGAGAAACGCGTTGAGGCCGAGATTCTGAGAGCACTGTGAGTCAGTGTATGCAGACGGAGTGTCAAACAGAATCAGCTGTTGTCGGTGGTGACATCACACGCCGACCGGGTACATCGCTGTTCACTTCCCAAGCATGTACAGACCACAGGATAGCTCAAGTTCAACTGATATTTTAAAGATACCCTTATGTGATTTTAACCACGCCAGATATTGTGAGTATTTGGCTTACTTGATGTAAATAAAGAGTGCTTATTTCATACAATATTGCACTATTGGAGTCCTTCTTTCTTTCACAGACTGCGCTGTTTTTCTGGGAGAGAAGTGTTTGGTGATCAAACTGCAAGACAAGCAGCGTGTTTGAAATAGCTGCAGCTGGGTCAGAAAGGAGTATTTTTGGAACCACTACAATCAACAGTAAGACTGTGTTCACATTTGGAGAGAGATATATACAAATTTATCTGTTCTCACTAACAAGACTTTTATATTAGTTTATTTTTATTATTTTTATTATTATTATCATTTTCCAACTAATATATATATTTTCATCTTTTATTTTCTATATAAGTATAGGTGTTAGGTTTGTAATTGTTTAGTTGTAATATATTACTCAATCAATATTTTTTAATTTTTTTAAACCTTTGCTGAGATAGTATTGCGCTGAATCATTTGGTGGTAGTTTGTGTAACTTGACAAATTGTTTTTTATGAATGAAATTGTTTTCGTATGGAGATTAACTTCTGATCGGTTGAACTGGCTTTAAATATCCTTTTGGAATTTACCTATGTCATCTATGAGTAAGCGCTGTGTTTGGGCATGAAATGCGTTAGATGGTTGTATCTTTGTTACCTCCATGTGTAACTGTGTATTTTTAATCATTTACAAAATAAATAGTTTTTCTTTTTTCAGCAATAGTGTGAGGCAGCTTCCTTTGTATTTGGGGGTTTTACAGGATTTTTTGTCTAACTGGGAGGCATCTAAATAGGTATGGGATTTTGGGTAGAAAATACTTTTTTAAGGCTGTTATACGACCTATCCAAGATATGGAGGCATAGTTCCATTTGTCTTTTAAGGTTCTTAGTTTGGCTAGTAGGGGGGTAGTTGTGTTTAATAATCTGGGTTGTTTTATTTGAGAGCTTAACTCCAATGTGCGTGATGTGGTTTTCTGCCCAGGTAACTTGATACTTGACTTGCAAATGTTGTATATGATCTTGGATAAGGCCCCATGTATATACTTTTGTTTTGGATAGATTTAATCTATTAAAGGAGAGGTTCTCGAAGGATTCTAAAATGTCCATAAGTCTAGGAATGCTTATCTCTGTCTTAACAGTGGGACAGAAATCGCATGACAGCAGAGGGCATTATTGACACAGAAGCTTATGGAAATTAAATCGATTTAACACTTGTTAAACTTAATACATTTCCACTTGTGCAAAAAATAATACCAGTGTCCATTTGTGTAGTTGATGGTTCTCATATTTCTAGTGGACCTATAACACACCACACTGTACCAATTCTATTAACTACTCATGATTTTCATCAAAAGTACATCTGTTTCAATGTCTTACCTTCCCCTTTGTTTCCTATAGTTTTAGGTCTCCATTGGTTAAGAGTTCATCAACCCACTATCAACTGGAAAAGTCTACAGCTTACACTAAGTTCACCTTACTGTCATCAAACCTGTTTTACCCTTTCTCCGCTATTACATATAGCAGAAGAACAAGATCTTATTCCCAAAGTTTACTCAGAATTTACTGAGGTATTCAGTAAATGGGAAGCAGAAAATTTGCCCCCACATTGTACTTACGATTGTCCGATCAATTTGAAACCAGGTACAATGGTCCCTTAGGGACATCTTTACCCCCTGAGTCAACCTGAACTTGCTCATCTAAAGTCCTACTTAGATGAAAATTTGAAAAAAGGGTTCATCAGGCCCTCGGTATCACCTGCTGGAGCAGGTATGTTCTTCGTTAAAAACAAGGATCAAACATTACACCCTATCTTTGACTACAGGGAGCTCAATAAAATAACGATAAAAAACAGATATCCCTTGCCCTTGATCCCTGAGTTAATCGAACGATTACACCAAGCAAAAATTTTCACTAAACTGGACCTGAAGGGGGGCCTATAATCTAATCTAATCCGAATAAGGGAAGGCGATGAGTGGTTGACTGCCTTTAGAACCAGATATGGTCTTTATGAGTACTTGGTGATGCCTTTCGGGTTATGCAACACCCTGGCCACCTTCCAACATTTTATTAATGATGTATTCAGAGACCTCCTTGATAGTTGTGTAGTAATATACCTCAATGACATCTTAATATTTTCTCAGAATTTGGACGAACATATTAAACATATTAGGTGGGTTCTTTCTAGGCTCTATGTCCACCAACTATATGCTAAAGCTGAGAAGTGTGTTTTTCATACCGATAAGATCTCATTCATAGGTTATTCGATAACCCCCAATGGCATTCAGATGCAGGAAAATAAGGTGGACATTGTCAAAAATTGGCCTACTCAGAACTGTACTTATTAAACAACATCATGACACTCCTTTGTCAGGACATCCTGGTTACAAAAGGACAAAAGAATTACTAGGAAGGGATTATTGGTGGCCCAAAATGTTTAATGACATTAGAAATTATATACAGGGTTGTATCACTTGTACTACTTCAAAATCTGAAAAGAAACCTCCATATGGTTTACTTATGCCCATTCAAATACCAGAAAGACCTTGGAATCACTTAGGTATGGATTTTATCGTTGAACTCCCAACATCATCTGGGAAAAATACTATTCTAGTCGTGATTGACTTACTCAACAAGATGGCTCAGTTCATTACGTACCACAAACTCCCATCTTCTGCCGAGATGGTTCAACTTTTCTTAGACCACGTAGTGAAGTACCATGGTATCCCATCAATACTCACCACCGACAGAGGTAGACAATTTACCTCTCATTTCTGGAACCATCTTTGTGCAAAGATGCAAGTCGATCACTGCTTCAGTACTGCTTATCACCCCGAAAATAATGGGCAATCAGAACGTTTGAACTAATGGTTAGAACAGTATCTGAGGTGTTACTGCGCTTACCAACAAAACGATTGGATGGATTACCTCTCTATGGCAGAATTCACCTATAATAACACACTTCATTCCTCATCAAATATGACTCCGTTCTTCGCAAACATTGCTTATCACCCTAAGATGACTCTATTGACTTCGGACACGTCTCCATGCCCAAGTGTTGATGATTTAGCAGACAAATTAACAGAGAATTTTCAGGTTCTCCATAAGAATATCCAACTAGCCCAAAATCACCAGAAGAAATACTATGGCCTTCGAAGAAGGACACCCCCTCAGTATTCAATTGGCGACATGGTGTGGCTAGTTTATGTATTGGCCCATTTCCAATTACACGTATCATTAATCCTAATGCAGTTTCCCTTCAATTACCTCAATCACTTAAGATCCACCCCACGTTTCACGTGTTTCTACTGAAACCAGCTAACAACTCAAGATCCAACAAGACGGTGTTACCCCCATCACCTGTGCTCTTGGACACTGATGTTTATGAGGTTCAAGATTTATTGGATTCAAGGATTCTTAATGGAGAACTACAATATTTAGTCTGCTAAATATTCCCCGGATGATGATACCTGGGAACGCTCCTAGACTTGTTTCACAATTTCACAGAAGGTATCCTCGAAGACCTAGATTCCAAGCCGTGGAACGGCTTGCTTGACGGGGGAGTCATGTCAGGAATCTCTCTCTCCCTCCTCATCCTGCAATTTATCACACACCTGTCTGCTTAAACCAGCCTACTTCCTCTATTTAACCTGCACTCTGACATCACGCAAGTGCTTAGTTATCATGTTTGTTACATGGATCTGAGCCATTGGAACTCTCTTTCTTAGAGATTCTACTCTTTGCTTATCGAAGCATTTTGGATTACAAAACCATACTGTTAAAGGGTTAATACTAGATGAAAGACGCCCTGAATACGGGATCAGCAACATATGAACCCAGTTAATTCCCCCCAAACACGAGACCAAGCTCCATCTTGAGGGTAAAACAGAAGAATGTGTTTTATTGAGGGCTATACAGGGAGTGCAGAATTATTAGGCAAATGAGTATTTTGACCACATCATCTTCTTTATGCATGTTGTCTTACTCCAAGCTGTATAGGCTCGAAAGCCTACTACCAATTAAGCATATTAGGTGATGTGCATCTCTGTAATGAGAAGGGGTGTGGTCTAATGACATCATCACCCTATATCAGGTGTGCATAATTATTAGGCAACTTCCTTTCCTTTGGCAAAATGGGTCAAAAGAAGGACTTGACAGGCTCAGAAAAGTCAAAAATAGTGAGATATCTTGCAGAGGGATGCAGCACTCTTAAAATTGCAAAGCTTCTGAAGCGTGATCATCGAACAACCAAGCGTTTCATTCAAAATAGTCAACAGGGTCGCAAGAAGCGTGTGGAAAAACCAAGGCGCAAAATAACTGGCCATGAACTGAGAAAAGTCAAGCGTGCAGCTGCCAAGATGCCACTTGCCACCAGTTTGGCCATATTTCAGAGCTGCAACATCACTGGAGTGCCCAAAAGCACAAGGTGTGCAATACTCAGAGACATGGCCAAGTGTCAGGGTTTTGTTAGGATTTAGTACTGTTCCTTTAAGTCTCAATTACTTTACCCCTATTTAAGGCTCCTCCTCACTCTAATCTATGCTTGGTAATTTGTTGCACTTGTTCACCTCAAGAGCCTGTGAAGACACCTAGCCTATCCCTGCTGCTCTGCTCGGATCCTTGTTTTCCTTACTCACTAGGTTGTGAGTTCTCCTGTCAAAAGACCCTGTTCGTTCATCTAGGTATTTGGGGAAATACCTTCTCTACCCTCCTTGAAAGTTTGAAGCTGTTTCTTTTGCCGGTTCCTTTGCTGATCCGTTCAGCGTGTGACGTCAGACCCGGCATCCGGCCCTGCAGATTCAGCGTGTGCTCCTCTCTCATCGCAAGCTGTGTTTCCCTGTCGCAGCACCATTACTTACTCTGCTAAACTTACCTGGTATTTCTCCGGATCCTGGTCTGTATCTGTTACTTATTTACTATCAGAATTATACTTGCCTATGTACTTGTACTACGGACTGCAATATACACATACTAAATACTGCCTACAGGTGATATCCAGACTTCCTCCCAAGAGACATGGTTATAGCGCTTAAGGCAAATATTCTCAATATTGATTTCTGTGTCACTCTCCAGCTCAATTCATCTGCTGCCAAACTGTCTAGTTGTGTATCACCTAATTGAGATATAAACCTCTCCTCATTGTTTGATCAGTATCATATTAAGCACTATTTTCATACGCTACCTAAGTTTACCAAGTATTCATATACATATCAAACCAGAGCATTGTGACATTCATCCTGCAACATATATATCTATATCATGTGTGATTGCGGGTGTGTATGAATATTGTATATATTTTATCCTGTATGAGATGTGTGTATGATATTCCTTATGCCAAAGGATTTAATACACTTCAACTACAAACTACCTTTGCCTATTTGTGTACACTGCTTACATAACTTCTAAGTTGCGTGAAGGCTCCGTATCTCTCTGTATCCCTACAGAAGAGACCCTCAGTACGATGAGCATAACAGAATTCTAATAAGTTAAGTCTTACAGAATTCGAGGTATGGTGTGAGGCTGAGTGGTCCTGCTAGAATAAGGATACTAGTTCACCCATTCAAAGTTTATATCATTGCAGTGTTTCACATCCTGACATACTTCCTCACATATCTTGACATAATCTTGACATATTACCAAGCCTTAAAAAGATAGTGTACTGCTATTCAGCAATATGGATATAAGTGTGTTAGCAAACAGGGTTGGATCCCTAGCCCAGAGCATGGATAACATGATCCAGGGGTTGAGAGAGATACAACTGGAGAATCAAAATATCAGAAAGTTTATAAATGATCATCTTGCTAGCAAACCACCTGTTGCTGAAAGTACATCAGAGCCTGTGGTCAGTCCTCCTGACAAATTCTATGGGGATAGGTCTATGTACAGAGACTTCAGAAATTCATGTACTTTATTGTTTACTTTAAGGCCTAAATCCTACCCCACAGACAGAATTAGAGTCCTAACTGTCATCTCTTTTTTAAGAGGTGAGGCTAGATCTTGGGCTAATGCCTTTTATGAGAATGATGATCCTATCTTAAATTCTCTGGATACTTTTTTTAGTGCTATGTCCCTTTTGTATGAAGACCACAATAAACAGAGTACAGCAGAAACAAAGTTAAGATCCCTACGCCAAGGGAAAAGAATTGTTGAAGAATATATAACGGATTTTAAAAGATGGGCACCCGATACCTTGTGGAATAACCCAGCACTGAGGAACCAGTTCCGTCATGGCCTCTGTGATGCATTAAAAGATGAGTTAGCAAGAGGTATCATTCCTGATGATTTGGAAACCCTAATGACTCTCTGCATAGGAATTGATAGAAGACTTAGAGAAAGAAAGTCTGAAAAATCTACTGTCGACTCTAGTACTAAGAAGCATTCTACATACCATTTCTACCCTTCCACTTTGCCATCTAGGTCCACAGATGAACCCATGGATGTAGCTGTTATTCGAGGTCCATTAAAACCAGAAAAGAAAGCCAGACGTAAATTACTCAATTTGTGTCTCTACTGCGCAGAAAAAGACCACACTGTCAGGGACTGTCCTGCACTCCTTCGACAGAAAAAGGGTAAGACACCACTGAGTCAACATGCTCTCAATATGGTTAATAAAGTAACATCACACTTATCACTGCCTCTCTCTTTACAGTGGCATCACTTGAAGATAAACGTTCAGGCCGTAATTGACTCTGGAGCTTCTGGGAATTTCGTGGATACTGCTTTTGTCATAAATAATGGGAATTTCGTGGATACTGCTTTTGTCATAAATAATAATATCCCACTAATAAAAAAGAGTGTTGCACTGGCTATCCGTTTGGTTGATGGCTCTTTCTTTAGTTCCGGTCCTATTACACACCACACTATCCCTATTACTGTTATATCAGGTTCCGGTCATACAGAGTTGATTTCTTTTGATGTGCTCCCTACTTCGGTATACCCCATGATACTTGGTTTAAAATGGTTAATTAAACATAACCCTTCTATATCTTGGAAGGATGCTTCTGTTACCTTTACATCACAGTTTTGCAAGCAGTTTTGTTTTGCTTCACATACCCTCTGTCACATAACTGAGCAGACTCTACCTAAATGTTATGATGAGTATGCGGATGTATTCGACAAGGTTGAGGCACAGTCATTGCCGCCCCATAGACCTTATGACTGCCCTATAGATCTTATACCTGGTAGTACCATTCCATTTGGGCACATATACCCTTTGTCACAACCTGAGTTGGCTCATTTAAAAGAGTATTTGGATGAGAACCTGAAAAAAGGGTTTATTAGGCCCTCTACTTCTTCAGCAGGGGCAGCCATGTTTTTTGTAAAAAACAAAGATGGTAGTCTTCGCCCCATTATTGACTATAGACAGTTAAATAAATGTACAAAGAAGAACAGATACCCCCTGCCTCTCATTCCTGAACTAATTGAACGTTTACAGGGTGCCACCATCTATACCAAACTTGATCTCAGAGGTGCTTACAATTTGATCAGGATGAGGGCAGGGGATGAATGGTTAACAGCTTTCCGTACACGGTACGGACTTTATGAATACACGGTTATGCCGTTTGGCTTATGCAATGCCCCAGCGACATTTCAGTGTTTTATAAACGATGTTTTTCCCGACCTATTAGATGTTTGCATTGTCATATATTTAGATGACATTCTTGTTTATTCTGACACTTTTGAGAACCATTTGTCACATGTAAAACAAGTTTTAGATCGTTTAAGGGCTCATCGTTTATATGCAAAGTTAGAAAAATGTATTTTTAACACTAACACTATTTCCTTCTTGGGTTATTGCATTTCCCCTAATGGCATCTCTATGGAGTCTAGTAAAGTTGAAGCCATCACCAACTGGCCTACTCCAACTAGTAAGAAGGAGATTCAAAGATTCCTTGGGTTTGCGAATTTCTATAGGAGATTTATTAAGAACTTCTCCCATATTGTTAAACCTCTAACTACTTTAACACGGAAAGATGTTACATTTCTATGGAATCAGAAAGCTGAGGATTCCTTTACCACTCTCAAAAGCAAGTTCATTTCAGCCCCTATTCTACAATTCCCAGACCCCAGATGTCATTTTACGCTTGAGGTTGACGCTTCAGAGTATGCTATAGGGGCTGTTCTCTCTCAGAGACCCTCTCAAAGCGAACCCATGCATCCGGTGTCATACTACTCCCGAGTCATGAGTTCCACTGAAATCAATTATGGCATCGGAGATAAAGAGCTTCTTGCCATTAAATCAGCTCTGGAATTCTGGAGGCACCTTCTTGAAGGTACAACCCATCCCATCACCATATTTACAGACCATCGTAACCTAGAGTATCTGAAGTCCAATAAAACTCTGACTTCACGACAGGTACGGTGGAGTCTGTTTCTTTCGCGTTTTGATTATGTGATTACCTACCGACCAGGGTCAAAAAATCTTAAGGCCGACTCCTTATCCAGAAAAGACCCTAGACCACCTAACTTGGAAGTTCCACAGTCTATTATACCTCAAGACAGATTCATATGTCTAACAAAGAACTTCAAATCTACTTTAAAAGAACAACAAAGTCTGGATCCTACTCTAAATCAACTTGATGTAAGTAAACATAATGATGATCTGTTTTATCATGGCAACCGATTATATATTCCACCAGCTCTCAGAGATGAGGTGATTGCCACTGCTCATGACTCACCCCTGGCAGGTCATCCTGGAGTCCACAGAACTGTGCATCTGCTTATGAGGACTTATTGGTGGCCTAAGATGACTGACACTGTAACTCAGTTTGTTCAAACCTGCCTAGTCTGTACTACTAGGAAACATCACCATATCCGTCCGTATGGATACCTTCTATCTTTACCTATACCTGAGAGACCATGGGTCAACATTGCAATGGATTTTATTGTTGATCTACCACCATCTCAAAATTACAATACCATTTTAGTGGTGGTAGATCTATTCTCTAAAATGGCTCACTTTCTACCTCATAGAGGTCTTCCAACAGCTTCAGAAACTGCAGCATTATTCCTAAACAATATAGTAAAACTACATGGTCTACCTGATACAATCACCACGGATAGAGGTACACAGTTTACCTCTAGATTCTGGAATCAGCTATGTCGTTCTCTTAACATCACTAAAAGACTAAGCACTGCATACCATCCACAGACAAATGGGCAGACAGAGAGGACTAATCAATCATTAGAACAATATCTCCGCTGTTACTGCACATTAGAACAGGACAATTGGCATGCTTTGTTGGCAACAGCCGAGTTCGCCCATAATAATTCACTTAATTCCTCTACCAAAACAACACCATTCTTTGTGAATTATGGTTTCCATCCAACATATAACCCTGTTTCCTTGAGTGACTCCCCTATGCCTGTTGTCACTGATTTCGTGAATACCATTGCTAAAGGATTTGCCTCTTTGAAATTGGTTTTACAGGAGGCTCAAGCTTCGCAGAAATACCATTACGATCTACGTCGTTCAAGACCCCCTGACTACAAAGTTGGTGATAAGGTTTGGTTAAGCACAAAGAACCTCAGGTTACGAATTCCAACCAAGAAATTGGCTGCACTTTATTTGGGGCCCTATGAAATTACTAAAGTAATCAATGCTAATGCAGTGACTTTACTCTTGCCCACTTCATTAAGGGTCCACCCAACGTTCCATGTCTCCCTTTTGAAACCCTATGGCATGGTCAGGGGTGAACAGCAGTTTTCATTGCCACCTCCGCAGGGGGGGGATGATATGGAGTATGAAATTGAATCCATCCTGGACTCCCGAATCCTTCGCAATCAACTTCAGTACCTGGTTAGTTGGAAGGGGTTTGGTCCTGAAGAGGACTCCTGGGAGCCTTGTGCCAATGTGTCTGCTCCACGTCTTCTGTCGTTGTTTCACCAAAGGAACCCCGACCGTCCTGGTCCTTGATCCTCTGAGCGGCTCCTTGAGGGGGGTGTCCTGTCAGGGTTTTGTTAGGACTTAGTACTGTTCCTTTAAGTCTCAATTACTTTACCCCTATTTAAGGCTCCTCCTCACTCTAATCTATGCTTGGTAATTTGTTGCACTTGTTCACCTCAAGAGCCTGTGAAGACACCTAGCCTATCCCTGCTGCTCTGCTCGGATCCTTGTTTTCCTTACTCACTAGGTTGTGAGTTCTCCTGTCAAAAGACCCTGTTCGTTCATCTAGGTATTTGGGGAAATACCTTCTCTACCCTCCTTGAAAGTTTGAAGCTGTTTCTTTTGCCGGTTCCTTTGCTGATCCGTTCAGCGTGTGACGTCAGACCCGGCATCCGGCCCTGCAGATTCAGCGTGTGCTCCTCTCTCATCGCAAGCTGTTTCCCTGTCGCAGCACCATTACTTACTCTGCTAAACTTACCTGGTATTTCTCCGGATCCTGGTCTGTATCTGTTACTTATTTACTATCAGAATTATACTTGCCTATGTACTTGTACTACGGACTGCAATATACACATACTAAATACTGCCTACAGGTGATATCCAGACTTCCTCCCAAGAGACATGCTTATAGCGCTTAAGGCAAATATTCTCAATATTGATTTCTGTGTCACTCTCCAGCTCAATTCATCTGCTGCCAGACTGTCTAGTTGTGTATCACCTAATTGAGATATAAACCTCTCCTCATTGTTTGATCAGTATCATATTAAGCACTATTTTCATACGCTACCTAAGTTTACCAAGTATTCATATACATATCAAACCAGAGCATTGTGACATTCATCCTGCAACATATATATCTATATCATGTGTGATTGCGGGTGTGTATGAATATTGTATATATTTTATCCTGTATGAGATGTGTGTATGATATTCCTTATGCCAAAGGATTTAATACACTTCAACTACAAACTACCTTTGCCTATTTGTGTACACTGCTTACATAACTTCTAAGTTGCGTGAAGGCTCCGTATCTCTCTGTATCCCTACAGAAGAGACCCTCAGTACGATGAGCATAACAGAATTCTAATAAGTTAAGTCTTACAGAATTCGAGGTATGGTGTGAGGCTGAGTGGTCCTGCTAGAATAAGGATACTAGTTCACCCATTCAAAGTTTATATCATTGCAGTGTTTCACATCCTGACATACTTCCTCACATATCTTGACATAATCTTGACACCAAGGTAAGAAAGGCTGAAAGACGACCACCACTGAACAAGACACACAAGCTGAAACGTCAAGACTGGGCCAAGAAATATCTCAAGACTGATTTTTCTAAGGTTTTATGGACTGATGAAATGAGAGTGAGTCTTGATGGGCCAGATGGATGGGCCCGTGGCTGGATTGGTAAAGGGCAGAGAGCTCCAGTCCGACTCAGACGCCAGCAAGGTGGAGGTGGAGTACTGGTTTGGGCTGGTATCATCAAAGATGAGCTTGTGGGGCCTTTTCGGGTTGAGGATGGAGTCAAGCTCAACTCCCAGTCCTACTGCCAGTTTCTGGAAGACACCTTCTTCAAGCAGTGGTACAGGAAGAAGTCTGCATCCTTCAAGAAAAACATGATTTTCATGCAGGACAATGCTCCATCACACGCGTCCAAGTACTCCACAGCGTGGCTGGCAAGAAAGGGTATAAAAGAAGAAAATCTAATGACATGGCCTCCTTGTTCACCTGATCTGAACCCCATTGAGAACCTGTGGTCCATCATCAAATGTGAGATTTACAAGGAGGGAAAACAGTACACCTCTCTGAACAGTGTCTGGGAGGCTGTGGTTGCTGCTGCACGCAATGTTGATGGTGAACAGATCAAAACACTGACAGAATCCATGGATGGCAGGCTTTTGAGTGTCCTTGCAAAGAAATGTGGCTATATTGGTCACTGATTTGTTTTTGTTTTGTTTTTAAATGTCAGAAATGTATATTTGTGAATGTTGAGATGTTATATTGGTTTCACTGGTAAAAATAAATAGTTGAAATGGGTATATATTTGTTTTTTGTTAAGTTGCCTAATAATTATGCACAGTAATAGTCACCTGCACACACAGATATCCCCCTAAAATAGCTAAAACTAAAAACAAACTAAAAACTACTTCCAAAACTATTCAGCTTTGATATTAATGAGTTTTTTGGGTTCATTGAGAACATGGTTGTTGTTCAATAATAAAATTAATCCTCAAAAATACAACTTGCCTAATAATTCTGCACTCCCTGTATGCCCAGTATTTATGCAGGTCTCCCACCTGGTTGACACTCCCTAGGAGACCAGATGGGGGATTGGAAGAGTATAGTACATTAGATAGAGGGAAGACACCCTCTTACAGGATACAAAAGAATTACATTACTTAAAGGACCAGTAAACACAGTAGATTTGCATAATCAACACATGCAAGATAACAAGACAATACAATAGCATTTACTCTGAATTTCAAATGAGCAGTAGATTCTTTTCTAACACATTTCAAAGTTATGTCTATTTCCACTCCCCCTGTACCATGTGATAGCAATCAGCCAATCACAAATGCATATACGTATAGTTTGTGAATTCTTGCACATGCTCACTAGGAGCTGATGACTCAAAAAGTGTAAATATAAAAGACTGTGCACATTTTTTTTAATGTAAGTAAATTGGAAAGTTGTTTAAAATTACATGCTGTATCTGAATCATGAAACTTTAATAAAACCTGAGTGTCCCTTTAACCAAATAAACACTTAAACACAAGAAACAATGGAGTCCTTCCTGGCACCTGGCAGTCTGGAGGTGATTAAACAAGGTGAACGCTTATCACCTAAACCTAATTACAGTAAGCAATATCTGATGCCAGGAAACCTGTATCAGAAAATACAGTTACTCAAAACTGAACAAGAGGAGAGTTAACCCCTCCAGTACTGTTGTATTCACATCCTGTACCTATAATGGGCACAGGGTGACTTAACATAATGCCCGAATCCATAATCCGTAGGGAGGTTGACAGAGGGGTCTGTCACATGGCTCCCTCCTGGTGGGACACTCCGGCAGACCCGGCTTGACCCTTTGGCGGGTCAACTTGGGGATGACCGGACTAGGAGGTGGTAGGAATGTCAGTTTGCCGGGACAATCCATCTGCATTCCCGTTATGAGAGAGAATTCCTGTCTGTATAAATAAGGGTTCAACTTCTTAAGTGCCCAGACCAGGGATAAACATTCCTTCAAGATTTTGTTTTCAGAGACGCATCTTTCCAGTTGGAGACAAATCTCATTGGCTTCTTTACAAGTTTTTTGTACCTGCTCTTTATAGGTATCCACAAGCCCTTCATACTGATGTAGGGTGCCCTTGAGTTGCTGCACCTCACTATGAGCCAGCGTCAGCTTCTCCTCCAGTGTCGCTAAGTTTGTCTTAATTGTTTCATGTTCCACTCTGAAGCTGGTGTTTTCTGCGGTCTGTCAGTGCAGCTTGTCTAGCAGAGATTCCCGTTCTAAACGCGCTTTTTCCTCTGTGCTCCTCTTCTCTCCAGCTAGCACCATTACGTGATTGTTAAATGTGACCATTTCATCCTCTACTTGACTCTTCTCCTTCATCAGCACGTTGTAACGGGACTTCCACATATCGATAGCGGATAGAGATTTACTGAGCTCAGCGACCTGGGGCTTAGCAGCAGGTGGGTCGGTCTCAACGGTACGGATCTGGGCACGGGTAGTCACAGGGTTAACATCCGCGGGACCCAAGGTAGCATAGGCAAAAACAAGGGGGGGCCAAGTTATTGCCAAGGAGAACATCAGCTGGTAAGTCCTTCATGACCCCCACATTCGCATGTCTGGTGCCCACTCCCCAATCCAAATGTACCCGGGCAACAGGTATGCGGAACACAGCGCCCCCTGCTACCCTCACAGCCACAGTGTCTCCGGTGTGCTGGTTCTCAGACACCAAATTCTTTTGGAGCAAGGTCATGGTAGCACCAGTATCCTGTAGACCACTGACCTCCTTCCCATTCACTTTAACCAATTTCCGGTGCTGTTGCTGGTTATCCTGGTGGGCAGCTTGCACGGGGTCTGCTTCATGTAGGATGCCCCAGCATTCTTCCTCCTCTATGCAGTGGGCAGCAGGTTGAGGGTTACGTGGGCTTCCGCCGGCGGGTCTCCTCCAGGACTGTACTTGGTTCACTGTGTTTAGGGGACACTCTGGTCTTTTGTGCCCTAGTTGCTTACATCCAAAGCACCGAATAGGCTGTGAGTAGTCCCGTGAGTTGAACTGGACTGAGGATAGTTCATGGCTGAAGGCGGTGTGGTAGAGCGGTGCGCCGGGGGTTGGTAATGGGTAGCTGCTGGGGTGACTGTGGGTCTGTACTCCACTGTGGCAGGGATCTTATTGGTAGCAGTGTCCAGTTTGCGGGCATCCATATACTCATCTGCCAGGCGAGCAGCTTCATGCAGGGTGGAGGGTTTACGGTCATGAACCCACTCTCTAACTCCTGCTGATAACTTGTTGAAGCAATGTTCCAACAGGAATAGCTGCAGCACCTCTTCCCCAGATACGACTTGGCACCCCGCCATCCAGTGAGCTGCTGTGCGGTGCACCTTACATGCCTACTTGAAGTAGGAATCTCCAGCTAGTTTAACAGTGTCTCTGAACCATCTCATGTATGCCTCCGGTGTAATCGCATACCTGGAGAGCAGAGCCTCTTTTACAGCATTATAATCCCCGACTTCCTCATCTGGAATGGCCCGAAAAGCCTTGCTGGCCCGGCCGGATAATTTTACGGATAATATCGTGACCCAGTCCTCTGCGGGTACCTTGTGTAGGGCACATTGCCTCTCAAAATCCGCAAGGTACCCATCAATCTCTCCTTCTGTTTCCAGGAAGTTTTTAAAAGCTGCAAAATGTACTTTTCTCTTTTCCACTGGGGTTGCTGTGACTTGGGCTGCTGCAGCGCCGCTTTGGCGAAGTAGGTTGGCCTCCACAGCTGCTATGACCCAGTCGATAATTTCGGCAGACGGGTTGGGGCCATAATGTGCCAGTCTTATTTTAACCGCCTGGTCAAAGCTTGATTCTTCGGGGGTTCTGTCTGATATGCTGGGTTCATTGGTTCCTTCGGGCCCTGGTACTCCATCCATCTCGGTCAGTATTGTAATAATCTCCCTCTTCCTGAGGTTACTGGCTTGTCGGCCCCGTTGTTCTAGCAGGTCTTTAATGGTGGCTCTTTTCAGCCTTTCATACGGTATTCCCATTAGGTCCAGATGTGTAGTTGCTCTTCTGGGCGATGAGAACCATCCCGTCGCTTGCCACCAGTTGTTATGGTATAACCCTGATATCGAGGGTTAATACCAGATGAAAGATGCCCTTAATACGGGAATAGCAACACACAAACCCAGTTAATACACCGAACGGGGAAAATACACAAAATCTTTCTCTCCTAAAACAGTCAAAAGAATAATCCAAAGTAGCAATTCCCCCCAAACATAAGACCAAGCTCCATCTTGAGGGTAAAACAGGAATCAGCCAGAGCTGTGGGTTTATTGTTCTTAAATACACATTTTTACACATTAGTACCACCCACAGGGTTTTGTAAAACAACCAATAAACAAATACAATACTCTCAGACACTCCCACACAAAATCCTCCCCTCTGCCTGTGATACAATTACTTTACACAATGGGTGATGCAATTACCTTACACAATGGTTGATGCAGTTACCTTACACAATGGTTGATACAATTACCTTACACAATGGTTGATACAATTACCTTACACAATGGTTGATGCAGTTACCTTACATAATGGTTGATACAATTACCTTACACAATGGTTGATGTAATTATCACAGACAGAGAAATACAGTTCAATTGCCATGGAGCCAACGTCTTTCGTTATACAAATGGGCTACATGGCATAGCTATCTGGGGTAGTACTGAATGACCCGGCTTTCGTGTCTTTGCAGGGGAAAAGTAAGCATTTCAACATGGGGCCATAGTCTAAAGGCAGCAGGCAGGCAACCAGGCTCCTCCAATGCACAGTGGCGAGATTGGTCTTGTCACACATACTTTTTCAGCTGATGCATTGTCTTTTCCATATCGGAAGATCATTCTCTAAGGTGCAAACTGTTTCCTACGCGATCAACATTTAACCGTCAGCTGCAAGGATCTTCGGAGCCATTGTTTAACCGCTCCTACTATAACCTGCTGTGGAATTCGCTCTTTCGAGATTCAGCCAAGCTGATCTGTCAGGTACGGGACTTCCTTATTTTGTTGTTTACCAGACTTTCTAAATCTAACTGTTTGTCAACTTCTGACTGGAATAACTCAGTCTCCAGTGCCCTCTTTGCACATAGCACTCCGTAAGTCAGAGTTGTGAGACACCCACCTGTGACGTCATCTGCAGTGTATCTGCTACCGACACTCAGTCTCCTGTCAGCAGGAATTGTAACAGAATCCTCCATATAACTGAGTTGTGACACATTCACCTGTCATAATCTACAGTGTATCTGATATCGGAACAACCAGTCACCTCAGAACAGGGGCTTGTAACAGTTTCTACTGTAATTTGTATATCCTTGAAGTATATACCAAATATTCAGCAGCAAGCTTATACTTGTTTGCTGAAGTTATTACATTTTTTCTATTACTTAAAAATCACTTTAAGCACGTTTGGATTAATTGCTAAGATTTAATCTAGTGCCAAGTGATACAAACTATACAGTTTTAAATCTGCAGTTGAGATCCTTAAGTACATATAGTTGAGTTGCTTCTGGACATTACATAATAACTAAGCCTAGAAAATGGATCCAGCAGACTCTTATTATGTATCCAATAACCCCATAATATCATCATTGACGGATTTCTTAGCAGCTATGGATGAGTTGCACCTTGACACAAATTTTCAATTAACTGCCGAAAGTAAGATGAGAGGTCTAAAGCAAGGGAATAAGCCTGTAGAGATGTACATAACGGAATTTAAGCAATATGCGGCTGACTCTCAATGGAATGTAGTAGCATTAAGGAACCAATTCAAACTTGGTCTTTCATATTCAGTAAAAGACAAGTTAGCCAGAACTGAATTACCTAATAACTTAGAAGCCCTATTGAAATTGTCTATGCAGATCGACAGAAGACTTCGGGAAAGAAAAATTGAACACCAGCATACCGAACCTACCTACACAAGATATAGTAATCCAGTACAAAATACGAACGCCGCAACAAGTATCCAAGAACCAATGGAGATAGAGATGTTAAGGGGCCCATTAACGCCTGAAAAAAGGCAGAGAAGGAAGGCAAAGGCACTATGCATGTACTGTGCAAACCCAGCACACACAGTCAAGGACTGCCCAATTTTAGAGAAAAATAAGAAGAGTAAGTTCTATTCATCTAATACTTCACTTATCGTACATAATAAGCCTGTTTACTGTACCTTATCTCTGTCTTAACAGTGGGACAGAAATCGCATGACAGCAGAGGCCATTATTGACACAGAAGCTTACGGAAATTAAATCGATTTAACACTTGTTAAACTTAATAAAATTCCACTTGTGCAAAAAATAATATCAGTGTCCATTTGTGTAGTTGATGGTTCTCATATTACTAGTGGACCTATAACCCACCGCACTGTACCAATTCTATTAACTACTCATGATTTTCATCAAAAGTACATCTGTTTCGATGTCTTACCTCCCCCTTTGTTTCCTATAGTTTTAGGTCTCCATTGGTTAAGAGTTCATCAACCCACTATCAACTGGAAAAGTCTACAGCTTACTGTTGTCAAACCTGTTTTACCCTTTCTCCGCTAATACATATAGCAGAAGAACAAGATCTTATTCCCAAGGTTTACTCAGAATTCACTGAGGTATTCAGTAAACGGGAAGCAGAAAATTTACCCCCACATCGTACTTACGATTGTCCAATCAATTTGAAACCAGGTACAACGAACCCTTACGGACATCTTTACCCCCTGAGTCAACCTGAACTTGCTCATCTAAAGTCCTACTTCGATGAAAATTTGAAAAAAGAGTTCATCAGGCCCTCGGTATAACCTGCTGGAGCAGGTATGTTCTTCGTTAAGAACAAGGATCAAACATTACGCCCTATCATCGACTACAGGGAGCTCAATAAAATAACAATAAAAAACAGATATCCCTTGCCCTTGATCCCTGAGTTAATCGAACGATTACACCAAGCAAAAATTTTCACTAAACTGGACCTGAAGGGGGCGCGTATAATCTAATCCGAATAAGGGAAGGCGATGAGTGGTTGACTGCCTTTAGAACCAGATATGGTCTCTATGAGTACTTGGTAATGCCTTTCGGGTTATGCAACGCCCCGGCCACCTTCCAACATTTTATTAATGATGTATTCAGAGACCTCCTTGACAGTTGTGTAGTAATATACCTCAATGACATCTTAATATGTTCTCATCATTTGGACGAACATATTAAACATGTTAGGTGGGTTCTTTCTAGGCTCCATGTCCACCAACTATATGCTAAAGCTGAGAAGTGTGTTTTTCATACCGATAAGATCTCATTCCTAGGTTATTCGATAACCCCCAATGGCATTCAGATGCAGGAAAATAAGGTGCACATTGAAAAAAAATTGGCCTACTCCAACTAACCGAAAGGAATTTCAACGCTTCCTTGGTTTCAGCAACTATTACAGGAAGTTCATTAAAGGATTCTCTAAAATTGCGAAACCTCTTACCAACCAGACTAGTTCTACTACACATTTGCATTGGAATTCTAAGACTTCTCAGGGATTTGAGTTCCTGAAACATTCATTTTCTACAGCACCCATACTCCGATTCCCGGATCCTACTTTGCAATTTTTCCTAGAAGTAGACTCTTCAGACTACGCTTTAGGTGCAGTTCTGTCTCAGAGAAAAAGTCTCAATGATCCATTACATCCAGTAGCTTATTTATCTAAGGTAATGTCTCCACCCGAGATGAATTATCCTATCGGAGAAAAAGAGCTACTTGTCATCAAAAGATCTTTTGAACATTGGAGACATCTACTGTAAGGAACTCTGCTCCCCGTCATTATCTACACTGACCATAAAACCCCTGAATTCCTTCAAAGGAATAAAACACTCTCTGCCAGGCAAGTGCAGTGGAGCCTATATTTCAGTATATTCAATGATCAAATAATCTACAGACTGGCCTCCAGTTCTATTATTCCACATGAGAAATTCCTTGGCTTATTACCAGAGTTCACTGATCAACTCCAAACAGCTCTACAGAGCAACAAAAACTTACCAGAACTGTACTTATTAAACAACATCATGACACTCCTTTGTCAGGACATCCTGGTTACAAAAGGACAAAAGAATTACTAGACAGGGATTATTGGTGGCTCAAAATGTTTAATGACATTAGAAATTATATACAGGGTTGTATCACTTGTACTACTTCAAAATCTGAAAAGAAACCTCCATATGGTTTACTTATGCCCATTCAAATCCCAGAAAGACCTTGGATTCACTTAGGTATGGATTTTATCGTTGAACTCCCAACATCATCTGGGAAAAATACTATTCTAGTCGTGATTGACTTACTCACCAAGATGGCTCATTTCATTACGTCCCACAAACTCCCATCTTCTGCCGAGACGGTTCAACTTTTCTTAGACCACGTAGTGAAGTACCATGGTATCCCATCAATACTCACCACCGACAGAGGGAGCCAATTTACCTCTCGTTTCTGGAACCATCTTTGTGCAAAGATGCAAGTCGATCACTGCTTCAGTACTGCTTATCACCCCAAAACTAATGGGCAATCAGAACGTTTGAACCAATGGTTAGAACAGTATCGGAGGTGTTACTGCGCTTAACAACAAAACGATTGGATGGATTACCTCTCTATGGCAGAATTTGCCTATAATAACACACTTAATTCCTCATCAAACATGACTCCGTTCTTCGCAAGCTTTGCTTATCACCCTAAGATGACTCTATTGATTTCGGACACGTCTCCATGCCCAAGTGTTGATGATTTAGCAGACAAATTAACAGAGAATTTTCAGGTTCTCCATAAGAATATCCAACTAGCCCAAAATCACCAGAAGAAATACTATGGCCTTCGAAGAAGGACACCCCCTCCCCCCTCAGTATTCAATTGGCGACATGGTGTGGCTATCAACTAAGAACCTCAAATTACAAATACCAAGTCAAAAACTGGCTAGTTTATTTATTGGCCCATTTCCAATTACATGTATCATTATTCCTAATGCAGTTTCCCTTCAATTTCCTCCATCACTTAAGATCCACCCCACGTTTCACGTGTCTCTACTCAAACAACTAACAACTCAAGATCCAACAAGACGGTGTTACCCCCATCACCTGTGATCTTGGAAACTGATGTTTACGAGGTTCAAGATTTATTGGATTCAAGGCTTCTTAATGGAGAACTACAATATTTAGTCTGCTAAATATTCCCAGGATGATGATACCTGGGAACCTTCTTCTCATATCAACGCCCCTAGACTTGTTTCACAATTTCACAGAAGGTATCTTCGAAGACCTAGATTCCAAGCCATGGAATGGCTTGCTTGACGGGGGAGTCATGTCAGGAATCTCTCTCTCCCTCCTCATCCTGCAACCTATCACACACCTGTCTGCTTAAACCAGCCTACTTCCTCTATTTAACTTGCACTCTGACGTCATGCAGGTGCTTAGTTATCGTGTTTGTTACATGGATCTGAGCCATTGGAACTCTCTCTCTTAGAGATTCTACTCTTTGCTTATGAAAGCATTTTGGATTACAAAACCATTCTTTTTCAGCTGATGCATTGTCTATTCCATATCAGAAGATCATTCTCTAAGGTGCAAACTGTTTCCTACGTGATCAATATTTAACCATCAGCTGCTAGGATCTTCGGAGCCATTGTTTCACTGCTCCTACTATAACCTGCTGTGGAATTCGCTCTTTTGAGATTCAGCCAAGCTGATCTATCAGGTACGGGACTTCCTTATTTTGTTGTTTACCGGATTTCTAAATCTAACTGTTTGTCAACTTCTGACCGGAATAACTCAGTCTCCAGTGCCCTCTCTGCACATAGCACTCTGTAAGTCGGAGTTGTGAGACACCCACCTGTGACGTCATCTGCAGTGTATCTGCTACCGACACTCAGTCTCCTGTCAGCAGGAGTTGTAACAGAATCCTCCGTATAACTGAGTTGTGACACACTCACCTGTCATAATCTACAGTGTATCTGATATCAGAACAACTAGTCACCTCAGAACAGGGGCTTGTAACAGTTTCTACTGTAATTTGTATATCCTTGAAGTATATACCAAATATTCAGCAGCAAGCTTATACTTGTTTATTGAAGTTATTACATTTTTTCTATTACTTAAAATTCACTTTAAGCACATTTGGATTAATTGCTAAGATTTAATCTATTGCCAAGTGATACAAACTATTCACTTTTAAATCTGCAGTTGAGATCCTTAAGTACATATAGTTGAGTTGCTTCTGAACATTACATCTTGCTGGTGGATGTATTTTTTCAATGGCAATCCATTAGAATGAATATGTATTTTTGTCATGTGTATGTACAAAGTGTTGAACTAATGGTGTACCCGAGGACCCTATTCTGATACTAAATAGGTGTTCTCGTATCCTAGACCTCACCTCTCTGATTGTAAGGCCTATATATTGTTAGTCACAAAGGGTACAGGTTATTAAGTAAATAACATATTTAGACCTACAATTCATACATGATTGTTTTGTGTACCATTTCCCTATTACTGACGATCTGAAAGATTCACCCAACTCCACTTTTTCACAAGCTACATAATCCGTATAGCTTAATTTAAACATCCCTTTATGTAGTAACCAAGATGACACTGCTACTTTCTTTGTGTTTAGGTTAGTGGGCGCTACAATGTTTCCTATGGTTCAATTTCTCTTGTATGCAAACCTATAACCTTTTTTGGTAACATCTCTCACATCGTCATCTGCCATGAGCATGGGTAGATTTTGTTTTATGATGTCACAAATCTGGAAGTATTGTTCTGAATAACCCGTAATGAACATCAGATTTGTGCCATCATTTTTGTTTCTCTCTTTTTTTTGGTAAGAATCCTTTTATCAAACAATAGCAGTGCTCCACTAGGTGGAGTGTATGCAATGCAACTATTAGTACAGGACGTTTTAAAAATTGTATGGTATTATTCCCACAATATCACACTTTGCAATTCACTGGATGGAATAACAACTATATATGTGAAAACACTTAACTTAAAAATGATATCAATAAAAATATGAATATGTGCGTTGTTAGCACAACATTAAATGTCAGCATTAGTCTTAGAAGGCTATGTCAGCCTGAAAACATACTCAGACTTCTGAAAGATTGTCAGTTCTCTGTATGGTTATGCACACTCCTGTGTGCAACGATCTTAATAAAATGTTAGATTTTGGTGCCACCTTTCTCATGGACTGCGATAGCCTGTCAGTTCTCTGGAAGCAGATGCTATAAAGTGGGCAAAAAAGGGACAGGCGTACCCGCGACTCACGGTATCAATTTATTACAGCCTAAATACACACATACAATAATGCACTTACTAGTAGTAAGTTAAAGCCCTCTTGAAAATCCTTTCTGAAGTTTCTTTGGAAAAGCTTTAAGGCTGCCGGTTCCCACGATTGAGTGTCCGTGTTGACAAACGAATGGGGCCATTCACAGATGATATCCTGAGCTCCGACTAGCCCTCCTTGATTCACTCTCTCCTGGACTCCTTAGCCTGAAAGCGTTTCCTTCTTGAATGCATTTCGTCTGCACCCGGGCAGACTTTCTCAACAGGTTGTTTTGGAAGTTCTTTGTTTCCAGAATTACTCCTTTTGAACTTGCCAGGCTTGCCATGAGGCCCCGCCCTCAATGTTCGCAAGCTCTTTTAATTGGTTGACATGTCCGTGACAGTGTTAGAGGTAGATTTCATACTGATACCTTGTAACAGACCTAAGCTGAATTAAGGTTAAAATCTGCACTAATACATGTTAACAATTTAGGGTACAATTGATCTGTCTAATTCAATACTAAAATCAATAATATTCATGGCATATAATATGTAAGGTTAAAATTAAAATACATCATATAAAAATACAAATACATCGTAATTTATAAAAATATTGTAATTCATAAAATATGCTAAAACCAAACTCAATATTTAAAATACTATTACTTCATTTAATGTTAATTGCCCATGCTTAATGAATTGCTACATATATCCTTATGATTTAGGTGTATCTAATTTTCCTTATTGGTTCTTTCTTACGTACCGAGCTTACTTTGAGGCCCCACCCACTATGTTAACAAGCTGTTTCTAATGGCCTGTTACTCCGTTCCAATTCTGTACAAAGTTAAGGGTGGCTTCTAAACTAAATCATGATAATGGACGATAGATCTATCACAGTAGGGAACTCAACTAATATATAGTACAGAACCATTCTTAAATAACACTTGATGCTAATGTGACCTATTCAAATAAAGACATAAATACATCATTATATGTGGCAAAAACATCAAACAGGAAATAATTCATAAGGCATTGTAAATTCCTTATTCCTTATTAGTTACTGCATATGTCCTTCACTGCTAGTCCTATGAAACTTTTTATCCTATAGACTTAAAAACTGTCCTAGCTTTTCAATAAATATGTATTAATTTATAATACTTTACACTAATTTGTTGGAACTTTAGAATTACTTTCAATGCCAGGAATTTGTATGTTAATACCTAAAAAGACTATTCAAAAAACTTTGCTATATACACACGCTTGATAAGTTCTATATGCTAACCCTATAATACTTTTAGTATCATTTCAATAGATTGCAAATATTTACAGCATAAATGCTTGCAGGTCAATGCCGATGTTTAACCCCTGAAGTGACATGCTCCCTGGGGAGTATATCCATTGTGTCTCTGCCTTCCTTAATTTCATTAGGTAGTCACCTTCATTACCTTTTTTTCTAATGTGCGCTAACACCTTGCACTTGAGTCCCTCACTACTACAACTATGTTTAAATTTACAATGATTGGACACACTATGTCCTTCGAACCCATTCTTTATGTTGGTGAGATGTTCATACACCCTACGCTTAATCTTCCTTTTGGTACGACCTATTTAAATCATACCACATATGTAGGTAAATGTAGGGTGTTTGTCGGTTGTGGTGGAAATAGTCCACCGCAGTGGAACCCTGGTGTGGGCTTCTAGTGGCAATAAAAGAAACAAGAATCAGGAGATAACAGTGTTAGTCCACTCCGGTACAAAAATAATATCTAATAGACAGTTAACCTAGTGAAACAATTTGTAAATACGTGCAAACAATCAAAACACAAGTATTACCAATCAGGAGTGCATATGAAGTAAGCTGACAGGTTGAAAAAAAAATTGCGTTGTAGGGTATGCCCGGTTTATCGCTACTGTTTGTGCGCTTTGAAAGTAGACAGAGAGAGCTTTTGCCAAAAAAAAACATTGGATATATTTAGAAATATGTATTTATGAATAAATAGAACATATTCTGCTATGTGAAGAACATTGAAATGTGAAATATTACTATTTTCATGTCGGGTTAGTGTACTTGGGAAAATTAGATCAGGTTTGCTCAACTTGTTGTGTTTTAGGTTTTTTTCCACCTTTCGCGCTCTATGGGAGAATGCGTTAACGCGGTCGTGATAACTTCGGCATTAGGTAAGCAAGCAAGTGAAACCTTTTTGATTTTTAACTTGTAATATGCTCAGTATGCGATGCACCCAAAATCCGATAGTTGAGCGCAAATAGCGCTCCACTCATCATCTAGCCCTATATTTGGTATTTTCCATGCTGTGCTCCTGACACCAATATAAAATCATATGATTTGGTCCTGTCTTTTCCTTGTGCAGTTTAGGGTGAAGTTCTCACCCCATGAACTTTATCTTATGTGAGTTGATAATGAGATTTACGGTGCAACACTTTTTTCATGTACACCTTACCATGATAAGCCTCTACCAGAGATAGACTAGAAGCATTCTTCATCGTTGCGTCACTTTCATTCTTCCGATTTTTCTTCCTTATGTCTCTAATAGTGTATAGTGCAGTTTGTTGACCCTTCACAAATGTTCCTGTCAAGCCTCACCTGAGGAAGGGGGTGGAGCCCTGAAACGCCTAGTAAGAATTAAACGTACCTGGCTAGGCAAGAAGTTTAACTGTCTTTCTACAATGTTTTGCTTTTTTATTGATTTGCTGATTTAGTATTGTGATAAACTATTTATTAATTTTTTATCATTGCTTTTATATGTGTACACATATATTGTGACATTTTACTTTGTAAATAAAGCTCTATACTACATCAATATTTTGGTATTTTTCAAGATTCATTTTCGCAGACAAGACAGCTGCCTTAAACAGGAATTATTATTATGTTTTTATTATTATTTAATATTATATATCGTGTGCTCACACTTGTTTTAATATATTTATATACTTTTTATACTATTTAATTTTTTGGAAAAAGGATTTTTTTAAGCTAATAATGATACAACCTGGCTTATTCTTATAGTTGGTTTGTGAGAAACATCTAAAAAAAAAATTTACTGCACTATTATAACTCTCTTCTTTGTAATTTTTTTCTTTTTTTTTTTCTTTTAAGTCTTATATTGAGGATTGTTAGAAATATGACAGATAAAAAGAATCTCGTGGCAATTACAATGTGACCACATACAAATACAACAATCAACAGTGATGCTATTTCACACTTCAGTATTACAATTGACAAAGAAAAATATCATTACATAAGGCATATTAACATTGAGCAAAATGGAATTCTTATTTTAAATTATATATAATCGAATATAAGTAGCCATTAGCAAGATCCTTCCGGATCAGATTGACTTTAAAAAAAACTCAGTGGCTACAAGAGGGACCCACAACATGTAAACTATAACATAAGTTCGGCTCTTACTGGATATTCACAGAAGAGAATAACTAGGCCTCTAGTTATCAAGCTCCGGATGGAGCTTGACGGCCCCTGTTTCTGGCGAGTCTTCAGACTCGCCAGAAACAGCAGTTATAAAGCAGGGGTCACAAAGACTGAGCATGCAGACAGACATCGCCGGAAATCAACCCGATCGAGTACGATCGGGTTGATTGACAATCCCCTGCTTGCGGCCGATTGGCCGCGAGTCTGCAGGGGGCGGCGTTGCACCAGCAGCTCTTGTGAGCTGCTGGTGCAATGCTGAATACGGCGAGCGTATTGCGGATCAGGTCCGACAGACCTTAATAACTAGAGGCCCTAGAGTGAAAATTTATAAGCAGCAATATATAGGAGCACTAGGTAATCAATCTGGCTATCCTATAACCTTGAACTCTTGGTGGGTCTGAAAACTTATTATATGTGGAGAAAGTATATGATGGAATATGAAAAGAAAAGAAGGGGGGATTAGGGGGGATGTTCAGCGGATAAGCACCGCTAAGTGTGTAGGTTTCTTAAATATTTATATTGTAATATAAGATCACAGGAGAAAGTGATGGTCGTAAATAGATAAATTGTAGAGTAAGTACTAGCTGAGGATACATGAGAATACATTAATGAATGTGGACCACATTTGGGGATAGAGGGGGATAAAGATCAAACATATAATATATCACCAAGCTTAGCCCTAGAGACCAGTTAGTATATTGGAGATTAACCTCAAGTGAGGTGTGTATAAAATAGTGCTCTTAACTAATGGATCTGGAAAAACTTATAACATCACTTAGGAGCAGACCAGGTATATAGCTATATGTAAAAATTAAAGCGTTATTTGAGATACGGTACCCATGGTGGTCTAGCTTACTGAGAAATTATAGTAGAGTTGGTGAGCAGAGAATCTCTGGCTAGAGAGATGGATCATGAGATTAAAGAGAATGAAGCAATACTGCTAAATCTAGAACACTCTGGACATGAGTCCAAAGATCTTGCAGACAAGAGAGACAATTTAGTGAAAAGAGTAAAAAAAGCTAGAGAGGATGTTATTCAAAAGAAAACTAAAAAACTTATGAGGGAACTAGAAACTAAAGAAAGGAGTAACTATGAAAAGGGAGTTACTACTGAAATTGAGAATATCAAGACAGATACAGACAAAAATTCCACAAACATTAAGAGCCCTATTATACGAACTTCAACTAAGCCAAATTCTAATGATGAGACACATAATTTAGATTATGATAATGAACACAAAAGACACCCTTACAAACAAGAGCGGTTTAACAATAGAAATTACGATCAGAACAAGACATATAACGACTATGAGACACGATTCAATTATCGTACACAACCATTACATTCAAACCGGGGGTACAAGCCCGGATACAGACAAAATTACAGACGATACAACAACGACTACAGGGAACATGATGACAATAGAGATATGAGACCTAGAGCTAACTACTCTCCAGATAGAAGGAGAGATATGAGACCTAGAGCCAACCACTCTCCTGATAGAAGGAGAGACCAATGGAACAGTGGGTGGAACCAGTTTCAAAATAGGACACCTTACTATCAAACTAACCATATCCAAACTAATTGGAGAGAAGAATATTACCCACGAAGAAGACAATATCACTATAGGAGGCCACAGTGGAATAGACAAGACAATTGGAGACCTCCCTATTACCAACAGAGACAAGATGTTTATCCTGAAGAATATGAAAGAAGAGACAACTCCAACTACATGCATAGAGACACATATAAGACACCTCAGACAAAAGGTGGTCACAAGAAAGTCCAAGATGAACATCCAGGGAAGATACCTAAAGATGGAAACACAAAGGAAGAGTGGAGGATCCAACACTGTATCAGAAGAACAGAACCAAGGGTTGTTCCACAAACATCCACTACCCCGAATATTGGGGACTCACCTTCTTTTTTAGGGCTGGAATATCTGCCCAGCAGAGAAAAAGACAGGTCGCTAAAATCACAGAAAAATGTGGGGTCAGAAAAACCCAAAGCAACAAAAAGAAGACACATCGAGGAAGAAGAGCAGGAGTAAAACTAAACAGAAAATTGAATAAGGAAAATAGACTTGATATTAAAGACTCTGATGCAAAAGAAGACACTGGCATTTTTAATTTAAGTTCCCATACTTTGACCAAAGAGGAAAACTCTGTCCTAAAGTTTGGACTTTCCTTTGCTCCCACTAGAAGTTTGGACAAATTCCAAACATTTGTGAACACTAAGGAATTTGTGCGGAAACTCACACTGAAAAGGTTTTTCTCAAGGTCCCCAGCTGAGAGATCGGCTTATACACCAAGAGAATACACAGACCTCTACAGACATATGGAACTTAAGCCTAAGTCAACCTTTTATCCAACTGCTAGTAAAGGAGCAGCTATAGAATCCTTCGAGAATATAGTATGTAGAGAAATAAGGGACATTCAACTGAGGAAATTAAAAATAAGGAAACGTAACTTAACCACTCAACAGTTGAAGACAATCAAAGAACTTGAGAACAACTATGATCTGAGTATCAAACCAGCAGATAAGGGAGGAGGAATCTTTGTTATGAATAGGACCGATTACAAATTGGAAAATGAAAGAATACTAAGCGATCAAAAAACATATCGCAAATTGCGCTCCAATCCTTTGGAAACATACAGGAAAGAACTACTGATAATATTAAACAAAGCAAAAGAGATGGGGATTCTCAACGACAAAGAATACAACTACATCAATATTAAACATCCCATTACCCCTGTGATATATCACCTACCGAAGATCCACAAATCGCTACAAAAGCCCCCCGGAAGACCAATCATTTCGGGCATTGGATCATTAAGTAGCAACTTATCTGAATATGTTGACCTTAATCTACAGAGATATGTCTGACAACTACCATCTCACCTCAAAGATTCTACCCAGGTTTTAAATCTATTGAAAGATATAGTGTGGGAGGAAGGCTACATTCTAGCCACCTGCGACGTCACCTCATTATATACATGTATCCCACATCAAGAAGGGTTATAAGGTGTCGAGTACTTCCTCAAGAAGGATAAAGAAGTTCCAGAAGAACATAGGAACTTCATTCTGGACAGTATTCAATATATACTGAATCACAATTATTTTTGTGATGATGGTCACTACTACCAACAAATCTGTGGGACAGCAATGGGGACCAGGTTCGCGCCTAGCCAACCTTTACATGGGCAAATGGGGACATATCTTTTGGGAGTCCTGCCCAGCTAGCGCGGACCTGGTCCTCTATCGTCGTTACATTGACGACATACTCATCATTTGGAAGGGGACACAAAATTATCTTGATTTCACTTTTGAAGTCATGAACAGAAATACAAATAACTTGCAATTTACATATGTCAGTAGCCCTACTGAAATAATTTTCCTCGATCTGAAAATTGAAGCTATAAATGGGAAGTTGGAGACCTCAACACACTTCAAAGAGGTAGATAGCAACAATTATATCCACATGACAAGTTGCCATCACCACAATTGGAAAAACAACATTCCAAAAGGACAATTATTAAGGATGAGGAAAAACTGTTCTACTACAGAGAAATGGGAAGAACAGGCAACAATAATTAAATCCAAATTTCTAGAGAGAGGGTACGACGAAACCATACTAGACCAGAAAATCCAAGAAGTTGGGATGATCGATAGAACCAAACTTACGAAATATAAGAAACCTACAAAGATGACAGATGAAGAGTTCCTTAATATCCCAATGATTACAGAATACAGTGATAACAAAAACATCATTGAAAACATATTCAGAAAACATTGGGGTATACTGAAGGATGACGATATAATAGGCGAAAAACTACCTATACAACCTAGGTTTATTTATAGGAAAACCAGCAATTTAAAAAACAAAATAGCCCCAAGTATATCAAAGAAAAAGACCTCTGGAATAAAAAACGTATTCGGAAAAGAAATCAAAGGGTTTTTTCCATGTGCATCGTGTAAGGCCTGTAAACAAGGCATCAAAGCAGCATCGTTCAGCTGCCATAACACCAAGGAAGTACATAAAATGAACGTTCTAATCAGATGCCTAGACAAAGGTATTATCTATTTGCTTCAATGTTTATGTGGCCTACAATATGTAGGCCAAACTTCTAGAACCCTGAAGGACAGAATACGAGAACATCTGTTGCTCATTGAAAAATTGAACACGGATACAGCCTTATATAAACACTTTGCCGAGAAACACAAAGGTAATATCAAAGAGCTTACCTTTCTAGGGATACAGAAGATCAAAAAAGACTGGAGAGGAGGCCATTATGAAAAGAAACTCCTCACAGCGGAATCTAGGTGGATTTTCAACTTGGATTGTCTGTACCCAAGAGGTCTCAACAACAAAGAAGATCTGTCGCATCTTTTCAATATGGTTTGACCATATGAATTGTCTATCCATTTCCTGACTATGAACATTGATGCTCCTATTATTTAGGAAAACACTTCCCTTTGATCAACTAGTATATAATATCCCCTCTCTAGGATTATACCTCAAGATCAAGCTCTGACATACTCCCTAAACTCAAATACATGGTTATAAACTGTTCAAGAGTACAACTTTACTTAGTGACAAAGTTTGATTCTATCTGTCACACTAGGGTCATAACCACTATGCCACATCACTAGAAGCTTCAGCTCCCATGTAAGTCTCCTAAAGGACCTTTAAGATATTAACTATATAAGTTACTCCAACTACATAGGCCAAACCAGCCAGTGTTTGAATGCGGAACACACATCTTGAAGGCTTGATGAGATAGTGTCTATCCGAATCTTTGATTCATTCCATTTTTAATCAAAATCATTACATAAGTGGGATTTAATATATCCCTCTTTCATCCAGTTGTGAACCTTCCCCTTCCAAGCTACACCCACGGTTCTTTTTCCAAAATAATATCCTCCTAATATCTTTCCAAAATGTCAGTTATTTAGTAGTATTGTTTTTTCAGTTTACCTTCAATCTCTTATTACTACACACAGAGTGTAGGAATATAAACGTTTTATTAAAATAACCATTTTGGATTTCAACCTTATTCTGCAATTAAAATATGTATGAGGAAGCAAGAAAAGACAAGATGATGTAAAAGGACTTCCCCCCCCTCCCCCCCCCTCATACAAATTGCTAAATTATCAATTGAATTGTCCTAAGACAATCAAGTATAAGTATAAAGAATTATCCCCACTCTTCTTGAATTGTCAGTCTTTTGTTGAAAAAATCATACTTTTATATAAGTGTATAGAATCCCCATTCGTGGGCTTGTATTGACAAATAGAAACCCTCCTGTAAATTCTATTAGAACAGTACCTTAGAGGAGGTGTTACATTCAAAACCACAACTAATCTCTTGAAGGCTCCCCCTTCTCTACCTTCGAATTACATTTAGGATATCTCTATAATTCTTAAATAAAATTCAACTACTCGCAACTAGATGGAATATTCTCCTGTGCATACAACACTTCAACACACACGCGTAGTATTTCTCATCTACTTCCCTTATGATCCACTAGACTTATTGCCAGACTACAAAGAAAAACGCATGGCTTGTATTATACTTTTACTTTTATTTTACTTTTATTTTACTTTTATTTTAAACATAGTGCGTCATATGCATCATGATAAAATGTTTGAAATTGCATCAACCCCACTACCATTAAGAAACTTCGTAAAATTGCCACAGAATAGTGTCTACTTTTGTTTTATCACTTTTTCTATGTTCCAATAGGCTTTATCTCCTACCTCCAATCAAAAAAGGAAATAATCCTCACACCCCCAAATAGGGCCATTCACGTAGCCCTAATACATGTCATTGAGATCGAAAGAACAACAAACACACCTTTCCACAGACCCAATCAAAGGCGCATACCCTATGTCGTAACGTCACAACCAATCAGGTTGGTCCGTTCACGGACCCAGTTATAGTGTTCTCAATCCGCTCCTGTACATTTGGCACAATTTTAATATTCATTTTAATATTCAGTTCAGCCATCTACTACATCCCCAATTGAAAGTTTATATACATTGAGGTTTACGATCATTATTTTGCGATCGCAATAAATCACCTGCACCGGAAGTGACGTCACAAGGTTTACGGAGCTAATATAACAGTCAAATATTCTACAAAGTTATAAGGAGTATTAAGTTTCGATAGATACCTTGTCTCCCATCTCAAAATCGACTAAATTTAATCTATAGTTTGATAAAAAACGCAATATTAAAATACCGGAAGTAAACGAATCTGCAGCATCCGGTTAAGCACCCTATATAAGGCCACCTTTAGCATTCACAAACCAGTCTTGAGAAAGGCCTAGCACGGGCCGAAACGCGTAGACCAGCACTGGTAAGCCTTATTCTACTATCTGCTATCTTTTTAGGACATTCTACACTATATTTCGTTTTGTTTTTCCACAGGTGGATCGTCTGTTTCCTCCTATTGTTATTGTTGTTTTTGCTTCAATATCACTTTCCCAGTCACTACAGGCACTTGTTTGAAGATTGCGGATTTATTTTTATTTTATTTTAAAAACCATATTTTTTGCTGTGTATGCCACTAATTTCGTCAATTTCGTCAATTTTTCTGATCGCCACTTCTGATTACAATTTACTTTACATATTTTGCACGTTTTTTGCACGTTTTTTGTCCTTTTTAAGACTTTTGTCACTCATTTGGATTTGACTTTCATTTATATTGGATCACATAAAAGACTTATATTGGAATTGCACATCAATTGTTCATCACAGGATTTCATAAACACTTCAGCACTATTTTTGAATTTTTGAATTTTTTGGATTTTCTGGATTTTTAGGATTTTTTCTAGGAGTATTTGATATTTACCATTCTCATTACTGCTTATATCCACTAGACTTATTTATGTCCCATTATTGATTTTACCATTGTTTTTATTTGTTACACATTCTGCTGTTATTAACCTGTTCTATCCCTATCCTTACTCATGGATCCATGAAGTATAATATAATGTGTTTTTAAGATATTGTTCTTAATGCTATTGTTGTCTATTGTTTTATATGCAATTGCACCTTGATTTTATAAATTTATTAAAGTAATTTTTAGCCAATTCCTGGTATTGTATAACTTATACCTAGCCTCCTTAGGGTAGGCGCCTGGGTTCTATCACATTTCAGGTGAGCAGTACAAGGTAGTACTGATTAAATAAATCGTGTTCAATTATATTAGGTTTGCATTGCAAGGTATGCCATAAGGGAGAGGATTGGTCTGTCTTTGTGATATCTTGGCATGCAATTGCAGTGTGACAATAAGGAAAGGTCATGTCAATATATCGCAGACGTATAGGGAAAATGATTGTGTGCTCAACACTCTGCTGAGAGGTGCGTGCGGACCGCTAAAGGAACTAGTCCCTGAGGATCTTAATATCACCAAGGAGCAGACCAGCTATATATCTATGTACAGACTGGAACATTATTTGGGCTGCGGTACTTACGGTGGTCTAGCTCTCGCAAAGATTATAGAAGAGTTGGCGAGCTGCACAAGGTAGTACTGAGTAGATAAATTGGGTTCAATTAAAGTAGGCTTGTATTGCAAGGCACGCTATAAGAGAGAGAGTTGGTCTACCCTTGTGATATCTCGGTATGCATTTATAGAGGCCTATTTATCAAGCCGTCAACCGCAAATACGCTGGAATTCCGCAGCGTAATTGTGGCAAGCCTGATTCGCCTCATTTATAAAAACCCTACAGACAGGCAAAAGTTGAAATTTGTGACGTAACATACGATCCGCCCGGTCTCAGTCCGACACAGATCGATGCATACGTCATTACAGATGTTCGGCACTATCTGACTACTTTTGCTAGTTATCAACTTTCTAACAGGTACGCTCGCCACTATTCCGGCCCAGCGTACCTGGTTTTTAAACCGCCTCCCTGGAGGTCGTGGATGCCATAGGAATCAATGGGAGTCTGAAAGCAGTGAAAGCTTATGTATGATGCTGCCAGATATCCCATTGATTCCTATGAGAGAATAAAAGTTATGTTTACACCTAACACCCTAACATATACCCCGAGTCTAAACACCCCTATTCCGCCGCTCCCGGAACCCGCCGCCACCTAAATAAATATATTAACCCCTATCCTGTCATTCCCGGAGCCCACCGTAACTAAATAAACCTATTAACCCCTAAACCGCCAGACTGCCACATCACCATAAACTAAATTAACCTATTAACCTATTAACCTCTAAACCTAACAACCCCCTAACTTTAGATTAAAATTAACTCATCCCTATCTTATAATAAATTTAAACTTACCTTTAGAATTAAATTAAACTATATTAAACTATTAATGAACCTACCCTAACTATTATACTACAATTACATTAAACTATATAAAACTACTAATTAACCTACCCTAACTGTTATACTAAAATTACATTAAACTATATTAAACTACTAATTAACCTACCCTAACTGTTATCCGAAAATTACATTAAACTACAAATTAAATTAAAAATATTATATATTTAAAAACCTAACCCTACTCAAGTTATTTAAATCTACTATTAAAAATTACAAAGTTACAAAAAACTAAGGCCTAGATTTGGAGTTCGGCGGTAGCCGTCAAAACCAGCGTTAGAGGCTCCTAACGCTGGTTTTGGCCGCCCGCTGGTATTTGGAGTCATTGATTAAAGGGTCTAACGCTCACTTTTCAGCCGCGACTTTTCCATACCGCAGATCCCCCTACGCCATTTGCGTATCCTATGTTTTCAATGGGATCTTTCTAACGCTGGTATTTAGAGTCGTTTCTGAAGTGAGCGTTAGAGCTCTAACGACAAAACTCCAGCCGCCTGAAAATAGCAGGAGTTAAGAGCTTTCTGGCTAACGCCAGTTCATAAAGCTCTTAACTACTGTACCCTAAAGTACACTAACACCCATAAACTACCTATGTACCCCTAAACCGAGCTCCCCCCACATCGCCGCCACTCGATTAAAATTTTTAACCCCAAATCTGCCGACCGCCACCTACGTTATACTTATGTACCCCTAATCTGCTGCCCCTAACCCCGCCGACCCCTGTATTACATTTATTAACCCCTAACCTGCCCCCCACAACGTCGCCGCCAGCTACTTAAAATAATTAACCCCTAATCTTCCGACCGCAAAGCGCCGTCACCTACGTTATCCCTATGTACCCCTAATCTGCTACCCCTAACACCGCCGACCCCTATATTATATTTATTAACCCCTAATCTGCCCCCCTCAACGTCGCCGACACCTGCCTACACTTATTAACCCCTAATCTGCCGAGCGGACCTGAGCGCTACTATAATAAAGTTATTAACCCCTAATCCGCCTCACTAACCCTATCATAAATAGTATTAACCCCTAATCTGCCCTCCCTAACATCGCCGACACCTACCTTCAATTATTAACCCCTAATCTGCCGAGCGGAGCTCACCGCTATTCTAATAAATGTATTAACCCCTAAAGCTAAGTCTAACCCTAACACTAACACCCCCCTAACTTAAATATAATTTACATCTAACGAAATAAATTAACTCTTATTAAATAAATGATTCCTATTTAAAGCTAAATACTTACCTGTAAAATAAATCCTAATATAGCTACAATATAAATTATAATTATATTATAGCTATTTTAGGATTAATATTTATTTTACAGGCAACTTTGTAATTATTTTAACCAGGTACAATAGCTATTAAATAGTTAAGAACTATTTAATTGTTACCTAGTTAAAATAATAACAAAATTACCTGTAAAATAAATCCTAACCTAAAATATAATTAAACCTAACACTACCCTATCAATAAAATAATTAAATAAACTACCTACAATTACCTACAATTAACCTAACACTACACTATCAATAAATTAATTAAACACAATTCCTACAAATAAATACAATTAAATAAACTAGCTAAAGTACAAAAAATAAAAAAGAACTAAGTTACAAAAAATAAAAAAATATTTACAAACATAAGAAAAATATTACAACAAATTTAAACTAATTACACCTACTCTAAGCCCCCTAATAAAATAACAAAGCCCCCCAAAATAAAAAATTCCCTACCCTATTCTAAATTAAAAAAGTTACAAGCTCTTTTACCTTACCAGCCCTGAACAGGGCCCTTTGCGGGGCATGCCCCAAGAATTTCAGCTCTTTTGCCTGTAAAAGAATAAATACAATACCCCCCCCCCCCCAACATTACAACCCACCACCCACATACCCCTAATCTAACCCAAACCCCCCTTAAATAAACCTAACACTAAGCCCCTGAAGATCTTCCTACCTTGTCTTCACCATCCAGGTATCACCGATCCGTCCTGGCTCCAAAATCTTCATCCAACCCAAGCAGGGGTTGGCGATCCATCATCCGGTGCTGAAGAGGTCCAGAAGAGGCTCCAAAGTCTTCCTCCTATCCGGCAAGAAGAGGACATCCGGACCGGCAAACATCTTCTCCAAGCGGCATCTTCGATCTTCTTCCATCCGGTGCGGAGCGGGTCCATCTTGAAGCAGGCGACGCGGATCCATCCTCTTCTTCCGTTGTCTCCCGACTAATGACGGTTCCTTTAAGGGACGTCATCCAAGATGGCGTCCCTCGAATTCCGATTGGCTGATAGGATTCTATCAGCCAATCGGAATTAAGGTAGGAATTTTCTGATTGGCTGATGGAATCAGCCAATCAGAATCAAGTTCAATCCGATTGGCTGATCCAATCAGCCAATCAGATTGAGCTCGCATTCTATTGGCTGATCGGAACAGCCAATAGAATGCGAGCTCAATCTGATTGGCTGATTGGATCAGCCAATCGGATTGAACTAGATTCTGATTGGCTGATTCCATCAGCCAATCAGAAAATTCCTACCTTAATTCCGATTGGCTGATAGAATCCTATCAGCCAATCGGAATTCGAGGGACGCCATCTTGGATGACGTCCCTTAAAGGAACAGTCATTCGTCGTTCAGTCGTCGGTCCGGATGGATGTTCCGCGCTGGAGGTCTTCAGGATCCTGCCGCTTCGCTCCGGATGGAAGACCATAGAAGATGCTGCCTGGATGATGACTTCAATCGGATGGAAGATCCTCTTCTGCCCCGCTTGGATGAAGACTTTGACCGGATCATGGACCTCTTCAGCCCCCCGCTTGGGCTTGGATCAGGACATCGGAGGAGCTCTTCAGGACAGATCGGTGAACCTGGATGGTGAAGACAAGGTAGGAAGATCCTCAGGGGCTTAGTGTTAGGTTTATTTAAGGGGGGTTTGGGTTAGATTAGGGGTATGTGGGTGGTGGGTTGTAATGTTGGGGGGGGGGTATTGTATTTATTCTTTTACAGGCAAAAGAGCTGAAATTCTTGGGGCATGCCCCGCAAAGGGCCCTGTTCAGGGCTGGTAAGGTAAAAGAGCTTGTAACTTTTTTTATTTAGAATAGGGTAGGGAATTTTTTATTTTGGGGGTCTTTGTTATTTTATAAGGGGGCTTAGAGTAGGTGTAATTAGTTTAAAATTGTTGTAATATTTTTCTTATGTTTGTAAATATTTTTTTATTTTTTGTAACTTAGTTCTTTTTTATTTTTTGTACTTTAGCTAGTTTATTTAATTGTATTTATTTGTAGGAATTGTGTTTAATTAATTTATTGATAGTGTAGTGTTAGGTTAATTGTAGGTAATTGTAGGTAGTTTATTTAATTATTTTATTGATAGGGTAGTGTTAGGTTTAATTATATCTTAGGTTAGGATTTATTTTACAGGTAAATTTTTTATTATTTTAACTAGGTAACTATTAAATAGTTCTTAACTATTTAATAGCTATTGTACCTGGTTAAAATAATTACAAAGTTGCCTGTAAAATAAATATTAATCCTAAAATAGCTATAATATAATTATAATTTATATTGTAGCTATATTAGGATTTATTTTACAGGTAAGTATTTAGCTTTAAATAGGAATCATTTATTTAATAAGAGTTAATTTATTTCGTTAAATGTAAATTATATTTAAGTTAGGGGGGTGTTAGTGTTAGGGTTAGACTTAGCTTTAGGGGTTAATACATTTATTAGAATAGCGGTGAGCTCCGGTCGTCAGATTAGGGGTTAATAATTGAAGTTAGGTGTCGGCGATGTTAGGGAGGGCAGATTAGGGGTTAATACTATTTATGATAGGGTTAGTGAGGCGGATTAGGGGTTAATAACTTTATTATAGTAGCGCTCAGGTCCGCTCGGCAGATTAGGGGTTAATAAGTGTAGGCAGGTGTCGGCGACGTTGTGGGGGGCAGATTAGGGGTTAATAAATATAACATAGGGGTCGGCGGTGTTAGGGGCAGCAGATTAGGGGTACATAGGGATAACGTAGGTTGCGGCGGTTTACGGAGCGGCAGATTAGGGTTTAAAAAAAAAATGCAGGGGTCAGCGATAGCGGGGGCGGCAGATTAGGGGTTAATAAGTGTAAGGTTAGGGTGTTTAGACTCGGGGTACATGTTAGAGTGTTAGGTGCAGACGTAGGAAGTGTTTCCCCATAGGAAACAATGGGGCTGCGTTAGGAGCTGAACGCTGCTTTTTTGCAGGTGTTAGGTTTTTTTTCAGCTCAAACAGTTCCATTGTTTCCTATGGGAGAATCGTGCACGAGCACGTTTTTGAGGCTGGCCGCGTCCGTAAGCAACTCTGGTATAGAGAGTTGCATTTGCGGTACAAATGCTCTACGCTCCTTTTTTGGAGCCTAACGCAGCATTTGTTTTGCCAAACTCCAAATCTAGGCCTAACTAAGTTACACAAAATAACAAACACTAAGTTGCACAAAATAACAAACACTAAGTTACAAACCCCCCCCACTAAATTACACAAAATAAAAAATAAATTATCAAATATTTAACCTAATTACACCTAATCTAAGAGCCCTATGAAAATAAAAAAGCCTCCCCAAAATAAAAAAAACCCTAGCCTACAATAAACTGCCAATAGCCTTTAAAAGGGCCTTTTGCGGGGCATTGCCCCCAAAAAATCAGCTCTTTTACCTGTAAAAAAAAATACAAATACATCCCCAACATTAAAACCCACCACCCACACAACCAACCCCCCCAAATAAAAACCTAATCGAAAAAACTAAGCTTCCCATTGCCCTGAAAAGGGCATTTGGATGGGCATTGCCCTTAAAATGGCATTTAGCTCTTTTTCAGCCCAAACCCCTAATCTAAAATTAAAACCCACCTAATAAACCCTTAAAAAAACCTAACACTAACCCCCCGAAGATCCACTTACTGTTTTGAAGACCGGACATCCGTCCTCAACGAAGCGGCAGAAGTCCTCATCGAAGCCGGCAGAAGTCTTTATCCAAGCGGGCCGAAGTCTTCATCCAAGACGGCATCTTCTATCTTCATCCATCCGGCGCAGAGCGGCTCCATCTTCAAGACATCCGGCGCGGAGCATCCTCTTCAATCAACGTCTTCTTCCGAATGAAGTTTTCCCTTTAAATGACATCATCCAATATGGTGTCCCTTAGATTCCGATTGGCTGATAGATTTCTATTAGTCAATTGGAATTAAGGTTGAAAAAATCCTATTGGCTGTTGCAATCAGCCAATAGGATTGAGCTTTCATCCTAAAATGCAAGCTCAATCCTATTGGCTGATTGGATCAGCCAATAGGATGAAAGCTCAATCCTATATAATTTAATTTAATTCTAAAGGTAAGTTTAAATTTATTATAAGATAGTGATGATGTAATTTTAATCTAGAGTTAGCGGGTTGTTAGGTTTAGGGGTTAATAGGTTAATTTAGTTTATGGCGATGTGGGGGGCTGGCGGTTTAGGGGTTAATACGTTTAGTAAGTTTTAGTGATGTGGGAGGCCAGGGGTTTAGGGTTTAATACATTTATTTAGTTGCGGTGGGCTCCGGGAGCGGAGGGATAGGGGTTAATACCTTTATTAGAGTTGCGGTGGCCTCCGGGAGCGGAGGGATAGGGGTTAATAGCTTTATTAGAGTTGCGGTGGGCTCAGGGAGTGAAGGGATAGGGGTTAATACATTTAGTTAGTTGTGGCGGTGTCAGGGAGTGGCAGAATAGGGGTTAATAAGTTTATTAGAGTCGCGGTGGGCTCTGGGAGCAGCGGGATAGGGGTTAATAACTTTATTTAGTTGCGGCGGGGTCCGGGAGCGGCGGGATAGGGGTTAAACATTTTAGTATAGTGGCGGTGTTTAGTGACAGGGTATAAATAAAGTTGGTAAAAAGCTGAATAGCAGTGAGTTCGATGACTGTTAGTTAACAAAAGTCCACTGCTCATTGCCCCATACTTGGTGCGCGCCTTTTTGACAGCGATGTTAGGCAATGTCAGGCAAACGTATTGGTGCCGTCGAATGTAAGAAAGTTGACGGCTTGATAAGTAGGCCTCATAGTGTGGTAAGAAAGGGCCATGGTAATATAGTATAAGCATGTAGGGGAAGTAAATGTACGCTCAGTACTTTACTGAAAGTACATGCGGCCTGCTAAGTGTACTACTCCCTGGAAATCATGAAGCTTGCAGTAGGATGTACATCCGCACTGGATGTGAGGGGCACAGGGAGGGCCAAGAGTAAACATAAAATGTAACAGTGCAATCATCCCTGCTCACATAGCACACCAAAATAATAACAACAAAACTCTATATTACAGTACATGGAACAAAAAAAAAAGAGAATAAAGAGGTTGTGCAGTATAAATCAGCTAATGTTGACATAGTCTCTCATAGTAATATGGGCAATTAAACTAGAGAACAGTTAGAGGGCAATTAATGTATAATATCGTAACGGTACTCCACTCAGCCAATTCCTGATGCAGTGAATTTATTTACAAATTGTAGGCTGCAGTGATGTGGCAGAGACTGCATCAAAAGGCACAGAAACCTCCACCGGGTCAGTGTATAGGGTCGTCTAGGGACATCATAACAGAGTAGGCTGTCAGGCATCCCGTGGCTAGTAGTGACTTGCCGATCTGAAGTGTCTAGGTGATGCCTGGCTATACCCCTTCTCCCCTGTCTTATATGGGTCCGACTCCTAACACCCCAGGCTTTGCTTGTGGGATGGCCGGCCGCACCATCCTGACTACCTTCTAGTAGGGGTTCTATTAGGGGTCCCCCCTGCTGCATCCCGAGGGAAAGATGAGTCCCGGTGTGTGAGTTATCAGAGATACTCTCTGGTGGAGAAAAGTTCTGCTCCTCTTCTGTCTGATGAAGCTGTGATGTATAGGGCTGGCTCTTGTCTGCCTTAGTGCAGATTGTTATTGTAACTGCGTGGGGCACCGTGTCGTGCCCAAAATTTCCTTTGCTATCCGCCATCTTGTGGGTATCGCTAAGTTCTTTCCCCATAGAATCTCTAATGTTGAGCCTGAGATCAGAAAATCTACCTGGCATCTGCTTGTCCAGCTTAGCAAGCAGTGTTTGTAATGCTGAAAGACAATCCTCCTCCAAGGTCTGAGTAGCATCTGTGTCCGACGTGGTCTCAAAAACCTCAGCTGTATTAGCGTCGCTCTAACCCGGCTGATCGGGGGTTGGGGTGTGTTGAATGTTCAGGTGTAGGCCTCCGCCTATGTATCTAGCAGGCTAAATCAGTTCCCAGAGTCCAAATGTAATGAGTAGATCGTGCTGGATCAGCCTCACTACAATAGTATTAAATATAATAGGATGAAGTTGATCTTTATAATAGATAAATATAGGTTTTTTTGGATCCTTTTCAAGGAGCTTCATAAAATGCTACCTATCATGGACGCTACTTAGCCACACCCCCCTCTTTGTAATTTTTTATCTACGGAATTATCTGATCCTAAGGAAAATATTTATTAGAGGCACAGTAAATTCAAAATTAAACTTTTTTTTTTTTCCCAACTTTCTTTTTATTAGGAAAAGAGGAGTATTTTGAGTGTTAACAATATAAGAAATAATCGTCTTCTTATACAAAAATATAGAAGTATGGTGCATTACACTTCTAACTAAAAAAAAAACCTTCTACTAACATAACAATTTGAATTACACCACATTTTACACATCATATAAAATCATCCTATACCATCCTTATCACTGGATTAACCCTATACAAAAACCTTCTAGCTCTTATATTTGTCTCTTATTCCCTATTTCCTATTTTCAAAACTTATACAAACAACATTTTTGTATCATTGAAGCTATTCAAGCTTCCTACTTTTCAAACAAAATTTATATAATTATGAAGTCTCTTGAACTATGTGTGTCATTTAACCAAATTTCCAGAGAGCAAATAGACAAGCTACGGGAAGGGGGGGGGAAGGGGGGGAAGGGGGGGGGAAGAAAAACCCTGTCCCGCCCTCCCTGCTCCTCTCTAAAACTGCAAATTCCCCCTAAGTTGTTCCTCTTGTATGTATATAGAATTTTCAAATACTTTGATAATCATTTGTTTGGTTGATGTCTCTAAAGATTTTATATAAATCTCCCATTTACACATAAATTTTGCAATTTGTTTCTCCGACTGTCTGTCTGTATCAAGTTGCTCATATACCATTTGTTGCCGTAATTTATTTAAGAATAACCTTATACTTACTTTCTGGACTTCCATTCACCAAGTATTATATTCCTGCCTACTAATATTATGGTATTTATTAGGCAAGTCATTGCCCCATGTTCTGAGCCTTTGGCTAAAAAAATAATTTCCTTCATTGTAAACGTCATAGTAATTTTACATTTTTTTTTCATCCAGTATTTTATCTTGAGCCAGAACAAATTTATTTTAGGACAGAGGTACATACAATGTAGTATATCTGCCTTCTCATGTCTACATTTTTTGCAAGCATTTACTTGGGAATTATTCCATTTGGCCATTATGTATGGGGTTAGATATACATGATGTATTATTTTGTATTGTGATTCTCGCCAGCTCGATAGTAGAGTAGCTTTTCTTACCCTGTTAATACTTGCTCTAATATCCTCCTTGGTTATCTCTAATTCAGGAGAGATTCTCAACCATTTGTTAATTGATTCATAGATATATTTAGCTCTTATTTGGTCATTAAGTTTATTGTATAAAAGTGAACAAGAAGTAGCCCCTTGAGCAAATACATTTATAATTGGATTCAGACTTTCCCAATTGTCTTCCATATAAATTACATCTCCAAGTACGTTGCAATAAGGCCTCAACTGAAGGCAGATTTAAAATGTGTGTTTAACCACCCAAAGCTATTTTTTAAATAATTAAACTCCTGAATACATTTTTTTTCTTCATCAATAATCTGATATAAGTAAGACTTTTTTTTTGCCACTCTTGACACGTCCTAATCATTATTTCCGGATTCCCCCTAATAGGTAGGTATTTTGAGTATTGATAATCAATTTTACGAGTTTTGCAAGTTTTTTGCCAAGCTAATATTAGATTTCCTATATTTCCTAGTTTCTTAATCTTATCCAGTAATCTTTTATGCTCTATATGGATTAAGGCATTCAATTCAAAGAGTCTAACTATGTTTTCTTCCAGGTCCAGATTACAGTTTCTAGTAATCCAAGCCAAAACTATTTTGACCAAGAAGACCTGATTGTAAATATTTAGATCTGGTAGACCCAATCCACCCAATTCTTTTGAGATAGAAAATTTTGCACTTGATATTTTAGTTTTCTTACCATTCCAGCATAGTTGGTTTATTGCCTGTTTGACCCTCATTAGATCCTTACTTTTTAGAGGTAAGTTTTGAATTAAATAGAAATTCTTAGGTGTTATTATTTTTATCATATTAATTTTCCTGGAAAGCGTTATTGGTAGATATGACCATCTTTTTATTTCTTCTACACTTTTTGAAAATATAGGGTCATAATTTAACTTATACCATTCATCTGGTATATGTAAAAAATATATTCCTAAGTACTTTATTACATACCTCAGCCACCTTAAATTTGGGGTTTGCTATAGAATCTTTTTGTTTTAATAGCCAGAGTATCTCTGACTTTATAGCCGGAAAACGATCCGAATGTCTCAATTATTTCAGATAATATTGGAATTTGATTTTTAGAATCTCTAAGAAATATTAACATATCGTCTGCGTAGGCTGCAACTTTTATTTCCGTGCTCCCTATCTGAATACCTTGTAATACCTCTCTAATTTGTACCATCAAAGGTTCAAGAGCCAGATCGAATAAGGTTGGTGAGAGAGGGCATCCCTGACGTGTACCTCTGTACATTTCTATATAATCTGATTGTTGTCCATTAATACAAAAAGCAGTTTTTGGGGAGGAATACAGAACTTTCAGACATTCCATTATATTACCTTTAAATCCAAATTTATTCAGAGTTTCAAAAAGATGATCCAATTCTACCGAATCAAAGGCTTTTTCTGCATCCAATGTTAGTAATAATAAGCCTTTCTTATACAATATCTCTTTATTAGCCCATACATGTGAAATCACATTAGTTACCCTCCTAATATTGTAAAAAGATGATCTTCCATTTATAAATCTGGATTGATCTGGATGAATTAAGCCTGGGATCACCTATTGCAATCTATCTGCTATAATACTTGATAATATTTTGAAATCTGAGTTTAACAATGAAATTGGTCTAAAAGATGCAATATCTTGTTGATCCTTACCTGGTTTTAATATGAAAATAGTTAGGGAATCTAGAAATCTATCTAACCTGTATTTTAGAGCAGTAGAGAATAAATAATTATAATGGATCTTATTTAAACTTGCTAAATATTTACCTGCCTTGTTACCATATCTTTTGATATGTACTACTTCTAATCTCTTCTTGAGTGGTTTTCTGAAGCAAAAAATTATTCCTTTGATTGTTGACTAATATGTAATTATTCCAATTCTCTAAAGATGATTCTCTTAAGTACCAATTGTAAGCATTATTTAAGGTATTTAAAAGTTGTGTTTCCTGTTTAATATATTTCTTTTTCTTATGAGCTAGGAAAGTAATCATTTCTGATTTTAAAAGTGACTTTGCAGTTTCCCAATATAATACTGGTTTCTGTATGTATTCACCATTAAATAATTCATATTCATTTAATTTTTCCTTTACAAATTGAGCAAATTCTGTGTTCTTCGACAAATATTTTGGGAAGTAGAAATTGTTACCCTTCTTCCTTGGTGATCCTTGGTGATCCATATACTAAGCCAATGATCTGATAAAGTTATTGGGTATATATTTGTATCTGTAATTGTGGGTAACATATTTTTTGTTATAAGTATTAAATCTATCCGGGAATGTGATTTATGAGCCTTTGAGACACAAGTGTATCCTCGAACTGCTGGATTTCTATATCTCCAAATATCCCATAAACCCAAGTTTGATTGAATGCTATTAAACACCTTATTTTCTTTTCTAGAGTATTTGCCTTGTAGGCTTCTATTTCCTGTCTTGTGCCTGTCAATCGGTACCTTGGGAACCATATTGAAACCCCCCCTAAAATTAGCTTAGTATCCAAGAAATCCAATAGTTTACACTGTAATTCATCCCAGAACTTTTTGTTAAACCCATTTGGGCCGTATTCATTACATATTGTAAAAATTTCTGAGTTAATTTCAATTTTAATAATAATTATCCATTCATTAGGATCAATAACTTTTTCCAGGACTTTATCATTTAAATTTTTATTAATAAGTATCGCTACACCGTTCTTCCTAGCCTTACAGTCAGATGCTATAATTTCTCCAATCCAGTTACATTTAAGTTTGATATTCTCTATGTCTTTCAAATGTGTCTCCTGAATTAAGGCAATGTCCGTGCCTAATTTTTAAAAATGTTTTATGACTTCCTTCCTTTTAATGGGAGATGTTATTCCACCAACGTTCCATGATATTAGCCTAAAATTTTTAATATCATGTTATTCTATTAATTTGAAATGAAGGAGAAGGGAGCTGAGGGGAGGGGCAGGGAGGAGGAGACCGGAAAAAAAGGGGGGTACAGGACAAAAGTAAAAAACCTTGCGTGTTTATTTGCTCTCCGAACCTTATAACACATAATAAGGCAATATATATCAGAAATATACATATCCCTTGGTAACTAAAACTGTTCCAATATGTTATTATATCTTACATTTCTTGTAATTTAAAAAAGAATTTCACTTCTTCTGGATCATCAAAGATTTGTATACCTTCTGTTCCTATATATTTAAGTCTAGCTGGGTATATGACCACAGTCTTATGGCCTGCTGCTATTAGATTTGTACATAATGGAGTCATTTTACTTCTCTTGTTTAACGTCTCCATTGAATAATCACTGAAAATTAAAATCCTTTTACCATCCATTTCAAGATTACCCTTTTTCCTATATGCATTCATAAATTTAACCTTATCTTGAAAGTCTAAAAACTTTGCTATTACTGGTCTGGGTCTCTGATCAATCCTTAGTGGTAAGTCTTTTTCCAAAAGCCCTAATATCTTAGGTAGTTGGTTAGATGCAAATTCCTGTAGATCTTTATACTTGTTTCCCTCTTGTAAGCCTATAATTCTTACGTTGTTCCTACGGGCTCTGTTTTCTAAGTCCTCGATTTTTAGAGCTAAATCCATAATTTGCACGCTATGCTTGATTTGATTTTTTTCTAATCTAATCTGACTATCTTGTATTGTAGATATTCGCTCCTCAGCTTCCTGCATTCTGCCTGAAAAACTCTTTAGATCTTCCGCTAACTTTGATACTTCAGATTGAATTTCGTCTAAGCATGGGATGAACATTTCTGACAATTTCCTAACAATTATATCCCCTTCCCCTGAAAATAGGCCTTCCTCTGATCCTCCATCTAAGGAGATTTCTCCTTGTGATTTCCTAGTAGGTGCATTTTTTTTCTCTTGTGTTTTCTGTCTTTTAGAAATTGTGAGATTTTGTGAATTAGTTACAAATTTATCCATATGTTACTGCGTGTTAAGAAACAACAAATAAAAAAATAAAAAAAATAAAAAAAAGATTCTCTAGCTTCTCAAACTCCAAAAATTCTAATAATAATGAGCGTTAGTAAATATCTGTGAACAGTGAATACTACAACTAACGTGACCTGTGCAATTTGGTTCTCCTCTAGGAGTTTAACAGAGAGATATAATATGATAATTTCTTAGGGGCCTATAATCCTATTTCCTTTTTAATATTAATGTATTCTACAATCAACTTGCTGTAAATATTGTCTTATTTCTTGTAGAATATGTTACAATCTTTATTAATGTCCTATGGATATATCTGAGCCTTCTTGCTTTAATATATGAATTTATATCTTCAGGTGCCTCGAGCCCACCTCCCTTATTGCACAAATCTGGAATACTGGCTGCACAATTATAAGTGATCTTATTATATTTCCCCTTCTTTATTGTGCCAAGTCAGTTTCTATTAAGTAAGGCAACTTTCAACATCACATTTGTTTTGATTCAAATATCTTGTATAACTTATTGCCCTCTTACAATTATAGCATCACTCAACCTTATACACCAACAATCCAATTTATATACCCAAACTCTAAGGTTCATACAAAATATACTTTATACATGAAATAGCAAATTGTTATTTATTTTTATTTTTTCCTCTTTGTATTTTATCCTCCTAACTGTGTATCTTAAGAAAATATAACACCCAGTAAACACCTTTTAAGTACCCGCCCTTAAGTTTACAAATTATGAGCTTTACATATACCATCCCGGTGATATTTGCACTTTTACATTAAATTCACAGAAAGATATTTAGAGGATCAAGGACTCTCACCACAAATGTCCTAAGGGAGAACAAACAAGCTTTTTAATCTCATTACCCTGATATCCTTACCCTATGAGTATATCCAGCTTTATTATAATTAGTGGCACTAAATATTAACTACTATAGATACATTTACTACCTAACAGATTATAAATATATCTGGAGGCGTGTGGACCTAAAGCTATATGCCTATATAGGCTCCCTTTTATGTCAAAAAGGTATTTGTATGCTAAATTATAATACTGCCCCCTTTCTGTAAGTGAAAAAGATCATTAAATGAATCAGGGGCTCTCATCCTATAGAACATATAGCAAAAAGAAAGAATAGTCATCTGAAAAACAAGTTCTTTATGTCTCTAAAGATATTATTTCCTTAGTTCAGCAGGACTATGTAATAGGAATCCTCTTTGTATTTAGCGTGGAACTTTCCTGCTACAAGGACTTTATAGTTAAATGTTCACATTCAGTTCCAAAAAAATGCAACGTGTGGTTTTCAGCCTTAATATATATGCGTCATTTTCAGGGTCGGCTCCAGAACGAATGAAATGGGGGGGCATTTTTTTTTCACGAGGGGGCACGCATTTAAAAAGCATGTATGAGAGTCAAAATAAGAGCAGACCTACTGGGGCAGTCCAGGGGTTACATTTATCAGATCTCTGGCTGTGCAGGAATTAGATTTGTTTATATTTCTGGAAGTGCAGTGCTTACATGTGTCATATCTCAAGGATTATAGGGGTTACATTTATAAGATGTCTGGCAATGCCGCAGCAGTTACATTTAACAGATTTATGGCAGTGCAGGGGTTACATTTGTCATATCTCAGGAATGTCTCCCACATATGACACAGCCAGTGGACACTGTTTGCATGTGTAGCTCTACCAATGACCCTACTAATGATCAAATAAGCTTTTACGTGACAATAAGTTTGAGTGCCAAGCAGTACATTACTTGTACAGATATTATTAATGATATTTACTAGCACACACACAGTATATACAGTATGTATATACACACAAATTATATATATATATATACATACACACACACACTGTGACCTGCAGTGGGGAAACCAAGGAATTCCCAATTTGCTTCTTTATCTGTGGCTGCCAGGATATAAAGCACAATAGGGAAGGGATATTACTCTCACACACACATTGGTTATACGGCTGTGTTTTCACAAAATTACTTCTGCCTTCCCTCTCACTGACTGTTAGCTTCTCCCAGCACTTCCTGCAGAGGTCTGATGATGTCATCATCTTACTTCAGCTCTGTAGTAAGTGGGCTAGCAGGAGGAGGGGCATTGCAAGCCCTAGGTTAACTGTGAGAGCACCAGCAGGGAAATGCAACTTTATTTGTTATCTGGTTGTAAATAGAGGAGAGTAAAGAGATTAGCTGGGCCCTCCAGTGGCGGATCTCCAGGGTCCAGTGGCTGAAAATGGTTGATGCGACATTTGGGACCCTGGACGTTCCATCACTTTTAAAATGTAAAAAAAAAATAAAAAAAAAAAAATTTAAATCACTTCTTTTGCCCTGGGGGGCACAGCATTCCATTTGGGGGGGGGGCATTGCCCCCCAATGCCCCCCCTTAGAGCCGACCCTGGTCATTTTCCAGCCAGGCTTGTTTCATATATTTCAAATATCCGATTGAGGCAACCGGAGGCTGGTAGTGCATGTGTAATATGTATGACCCTTGCGCAGTTAATTGAGCCCCTTGCTACCTCCCAGCCTGTGGGTATAGCAAGCTCTCAAACTGTTCATACCAAGAGAAGAAGACAAAAACTAGGGCCTGCACGTGTGAAAAAAGTGCTGTCCAATAAACTATATGTCTATCTTCACAGCCCATCCAGTGTATGTAACCTTTTATGTGTTATTCCTCTGTGCAGTGAAATTAAAAGTATCCAACAGCTCTTAGAATAATAATATTCGTCTGTACAGTCATATACAATTGTGAACAAAAGTTTGTCAGCAAACAGAAAATACTTGTGGTTTTATAGCTTGAGAATTGTATATTCACCTCTTCACAGCCGCTTCCCAGCCTGTGGGTGCGGCTAAGCCCTTAGACATCTTTATCCGGGATCCGTGTTGAGAGAGATGGAACTGCTTCATTACTTTTTTTTTTTTCTCTCCCCTTGTTCAACACTTGTTGAACAGATCCGCCTCACAGCGGCCACCCACACGTCAGGTCCAGCCATTTTCAAAATCCTGACCTAATCAGCTTCAGCGGCACGCTCCTTTCCCTATGGCGTTATCCCCTGTAAGCACAATAGCAGAGAAAAAGTGCATAGCACGCCAAGGGTGCATCCGGGCAATGGACACAATAGCCCAAATGGACGAGTTCCGGCGGCAGCAGCTGCTCTATCTTCCCCCGAGATGCAGCTTTTCAGGCACGCTAGTCTCCGCGGCTAAGAAAACAAGCAGGTTTAGAGATCGAACAGGGTGCTCTACAGTGAGCGTATCACCAGCAACACCTGCTGCTGGCTCCTCCTACCAGAACTCTCAAAATTAAACTTTAATGATTCCGAAAGAGCATGCAATTTTTATCAACTTTCCAATTGACTCCCTGCTATCAATTATGCTTAGTTCTCCTGGTATCTTTTATTAAAGAGTAATCATAGGTGATCTCAGGATCCTGCACGTGTCCATAGCCATCAGGCAAAAATGCTTAAATCAATGTTTTATATAGTTGCAGACTCTGCTGTCATAGAGTATCTGTAGCATTATATGACAGCTGTGTTTGTAACAATGTATAACATTGCTATAAACATTGTTAAAAAATCTTGAGCTCACCTATGATTAATCTTTAGCAAAGGATACCAAGAGAACTAAGCAAAATTGGTAACAGAAGTTTATTTAAGTTGTTTAAAATGTCATGCCATATGAGTTTAATTTTGACTTTACTGTCCCTTTAAGTTGCATTTTCAGTGCAGGCTTGCATGAGTTATCTTACAACCACAAATTTAAGAAGCAGAAACTGCTTTTTTGGTCTCTCCATCATTTTAGAGGTGGCAAAATAAATAACCTTGACACTCGCTTATTTGGGGTGATTGGCATGCCCTGCTCTTAGGCAATTAGATGCATAAGAGCAGATAACAGCATTTCACAAGAGAGCTCTTGTGTAGGGATTTTGCGAATGTTTTGAAACATTTAAAAAAAATGAAACAAATTTAAATTTTAAATCTTTGTACAACATTCTAACATTTGTTTAATGTAAAATGTATTTCTTATGCTAGCTTTAAATATTCAAATGATGCAATATTCCAATTATAAAAATTAGAATCAATATACTTGTAATCGTATTTCTAATACTCTTTAAATGTGATATTTGAATGATGTAATATTCAAAATTGAAATTCGAATCAATATATTTGTATCTATTATTATCATTTTACTAAATTCCTTACCACATGAAATATTGAACGTCAGAATAATATTTGTTAAATCAAATGTTACTTTTGATATTTAATCTCATAATAAACATTCAAAATCGAAAGTGACATTCAAAAAAATGGAAATAACATTTGTTTAATGAATTTGAAGGGGGTTATGCTCCTTACCAACATTTGTTTGTTTAAAACAAATGTCCACAGAAATATTTCTTCGACCAAACGAATTGTACTTTGGACACTTTTGCCCATCCCTACTCTTGTGCAATGTTAAAGGGATATGAAACCCCTAAAAATCTTTTGTGATTCAGAAAGAACATATCATTTTAAAAAGTCTCCAATTTACTTCCTTCCCATGATATTCTGTGCTGAAGAGATACCTAGGTAGGCATCTGAACTACTATATGGCAGGAACTAGGGCTGTCATCTAGTGCTCTTGCAAATGGATAACATTCTTGCAAAACTGCTGCCATACAGCGCTCCAAAAATGGATCGGCTTCTAAGTCTATGACCCTGCTTTTCCACAAAATATACTAAGAGAACAAAGAAAAATTTATAATCAAAGTAAATTTGAAAGTTGTTTAAAATTGCAAGCTCTATCTGAATCATGAAAGAAAAAACAAATGGGGTTTTATATCCCTTTAACTTTTGTTACTTCAAGCTGCATTGCAAGTGGGGATTGCAGCCGGACAGGTTCTGTACTTGAAATGGATTCCAATAGGTTACTTTGGAAATCACAATCACTATTATGACTTATACTATTTGCTGCAGTGGATTTTATTTCACAACCAACACCTGCTAACGTCACAGACTTCATGAGTATGTGTCCCTATTTATTCACTAGAAATGTTGGCATATATGGATCTATTAAAAAAAGATCTGTGGCAAAGCAGCCAAATAAAAAGCCTGTTTTTGCCTTTTGTGGATTGGCAGACAAGCAACTGGATAGCCCAAACATGTTCAATAACATGGCAGACATTTTTTCTTAAATAGTACATTGTTACTCTACAACATAGGATAAACACATAAATGAGAATATAAAGGAGCACATAGCCTTTTTTAATGCTTTTAAATAAAATAATAATAAAGCATAACCAAAGTATAACTTTCTTTATTGGTTTGCAAAGTATCAGCTGTTTGACCCTATAGTTGTTTGAGAATTATTATATATTATTATTTATATCCCCTCAAAAAAAGTTTTGAAATTATTACTCACTGATCACATAACATAATGCAAATTTTTAGAGAGAAAACGTTCTATTGCATTGGCTTCAATACTGAATAAATTACAAAATTGCAGCACATACAAACTCTCATTTTGACTGTCTTGGTGAAACAGATTGCTGGAGAAAAACTGTCTTTCTACATTCCCAAGTGACCTTTTCAATTTGCTGGAAAACAATCACAGTATTTCCCCCCACTGGTAAACAGACTGAGTGTACCCGCCTGCTGTAATGCTGGTCTACTGAACAAGCATGTAAAGCCGAAATATTGGAACAATGAAAAAATGAGAACAATGTTTTTAAAAATGCTATATTTAAAGGGACATTAAACAGATGGTAATATAAAATGATACATTATTTATATATATATATATATATATATATATATATATATATATATATATACAGTCATATGCAAAAGTTTAGGCACCCCTGACAATTTCCATGATTTTCATTTATAAATAATTGGGTGTTTGGATCAGCAATTTCATTTTGATCTATCAAATAACTGAAGGACACAGTAATATTTCAGTAGTGAAATGAGGTTTATTTGATTAACAGAAAATGTTCAATATGCATCAAAACTAAATTAGACAGGTGTATAAATTTGGGCACCCTTGTCATTTTGTTGATTTGAATACCTGTAACTACCTAGCACTGATGAATTGGAACACACAATTGGTTTGGTGAGTCCATTAAGCCTTGAACTTCATAGACAGGCACATCCAATCATGAGAAAATGTATTTAAGGTGGCCAATTGCAAGTTGGTGTTCTCTTTGACTCTTCTCTGAAGAGTGGCAAAATGGGGGCCTCAAAACAACTCTCAAATGACCTGAAAACAAAGATTGTTCAGCATTATGGTTTAGGGGAAGGCTACAAAAAAGCTATAGCAGAGATTTAAGCTGTCAGTGTCCACTGTGAGGAACATAGTGAGAAAATGGAAGACCACAGGCACAGTTCTTGTTAAGGCCAGAAGTAAAATATCGGAAAGGCAAATGCAAAGGATGGTGAGAACGGTCAAAAACAGCCCACAGACCACCTCCAAAGACCTACAACATTATCTTGATGCAAATGGTGTCACCGTGCATCGGTCAACAATTCAGTGTATGGGAGAGTGATGCGGAAGAAGCCTTTTCTGCACACACGCTACAAACAGAGTCGCTTGAGGTATGCAAACGCACATTTGGACAAGCCAGCTTCATTTTGGAAGAAGGTGCTGTGGACTGATGAAACAAAGATTGAGTTATTTGGTCATAACAATGGGCGTTATGCATGGTGGCAAAAGAACACAGCGTTCCAAGACAAACACTTGCTACCCACAGTAAACTTTGGTGGATGTTCCATCATGCTGTGGGGCTGTGTGGCCAGTGCCGGTACTGGGAATCTTGTTAAAGTTGAGGGTTGCATGGATTCCACTCAATATCAGCAGATACTTGAGAATAATGTTGAGGAATCAGTCACAAAGTTAAATTATGCCGGAGCTGGATATTTCAACAAGACAACGACCTAAAACACTGCTCAAAATCTACTCTGGAATTTATGCAAAGGAACAGGTACAATGTTCTGGAATAGCCATCCCAGTCCCCAGACCTGAATATCATTGAAAATCTGTGGGTTGATTTGAAGCGGGCTGTCCATGCTCGGCAACCATCAAACCTAACTGAAATGGAGATGTTTTGCAAGGAGGAATGGTCCAAAATACCCTCATCCAGAATCCAGACACTCATTACAGGCTATAGGAAGCGTCTAGAGGCTGTTATTTCAGCTAAAGGAGGCTCTACTAAATATTGATGCAATATTTCTGTTGGGGTGCTCAAATTTATGCACCTGTCTAATTTCGTTTTGATGCATATTGCACATTTTCTGTTAATCCAATAAACCTCATTTCACTACTGTAATATTACTGTGTCCTTTAGTTATTTGATAGATCAAAATGAAATTGCTGATCCAAACGCCCAATTAATTATAAATGAAAATAACGGAAATTGTAAGGGGTGCCTAAACTTTTGCATACGACTGTATATATAGTGTATATGTTGTGACCTGGTATCTTGGAAACACACAGTCCTCAAAGCTGGAAACACCACACAAGGTTGTAGCTTTATAAAATACAGTCTGTTTATTATCAGGTCTGGCAAAAAACAGGCAAAATAAACATAAACAAAACAAAAGAGGCTCCACTGAGCACTTACTAACAAGTACAACTGTCTGCACTAAGTAGCTTTTCACAAAAGTAATAATGCACAGACCTTTCAACCTTTGTTTGTCCTTTAGAGATAATTCCTCTCAGTCTCTCAGGAGAGTGTTTGCAGTTTCCCTTTACTGCTGGCAAAATCTACCTCTCAACCCCTGACTGGGGATTTTATTAGCACCTGCTGTCAATTACTACATGCAGATGAGTAGCTAGCTGAATAACAAAATAAAGGGGAGTGATCCCTGAATTACTGGAAAAGGCGAGAAATCTATTTTCTCCCAACTGACCTTGTTGTCTAAATTATAGAAGGAGGTAACTCGTTGGGAGTGTGCTTAGAACATATTACAACATAGGAAAAGGACCCTATTAAGAAAATAGGGAAAGAATGCTCTTTCTACACATAGAATATATATATTTCCACTTAAAATGTAACTTTTACTAGTTATGGTTAAAAAGACAGCGGAAATTGAGATTATATCTAGCGTGCCAGAAAAATTAATTAAAAACACAACACTGTAATTGTAACTTGTATAAAGTGCTTCAAAGTTGCTAATTTTTAGTTGTCTGTCACATATGTGGGTATGGTGGAAGGGGAAAAAGAAGAACCGAACCAACAGTGTTAGGTAAATATAAGAGGCTCTATTTAGGAACTATGTCCTGTATTGCCCTATATTACGGTAGGTAAGCCCCTTTTTTACACCAGATATACTATATATCCCTTCCCCATCCTTCCCACAATATGCCCCAAGTATTACAACAACAAATAGTAATATAGATTTGTAGATAGTCTAAAATTAGATTAAAAATAAAACACTTGCCCCTGACGCAGTCGCGTTTCACTTTATACGCTTCCTCACGTTTCACTTATACGCTTCCTCACATTTCACTTATACGCTTCCTCACATTTCACTTATACACTTCCTCACGTTTCACTTATACGCTTCCTCACGTTTCACTTATACGCTTCCTCACGTTTCACTTATACACTTCCTCACGTTTCACTTATACACTTCCTCACGTTTCACTTATACGCTTCCTCACGTTTCACTTATATGCTTCCTCACGTTTCACTTATACACTTCCTCACATTTCACTTATACACTTCCTCACGTTTCACTTATACACTTCCTCATGTTTCACTTATACGCTTCCTCATGTTTCACTTATACGCTTCCTCACGTTTCACTTATACGCTTCCTCGCGTTTCACTTATACGCTTCCTCACCTTTCACTTATACGCTTCCTCACATTTCACTTATATGCTTCCTCACATTTCACTTTATACACTTCCTCACATTTCACTTATACGCTTCCTCACATTTCACTTATACACTTCCTCACATTTCACTTATACGCTTCCTCACATTTCACTTTATACGCTTCCTCACATTTCACTTATACACTTCCTCACGTTTCACTTATACACTTCCTCACGTTTCACTTATACACTTCCTCACGTTTCACGTATAAACTTCCTCACGTTTCACTTATACACTTCCTCACGTTTCACTTATACGCTTCCTCACGTTTCACTTATACGCTTCCTCATGTTTCACTTATTGTCATGAACCAAGCCTCCAGACGAAAAAGAAAAAGAAAAGGTCTGGGAGGCATTCTGCTAAGAAGGGCTGTGTGGGGATTTGAACCTGTGACTCTGTGGTTGCTATTTCTGTTTGCTTACATGTTGAGCCACAGCCAGTTCTAGCAATAGCATGGATCTTAAAAGATCTGATAAATAACTATTTGCCTTACTTGTTATTACACCTGTGCAACACACAGGTGTTCTCAATTCTGGAATTAATCAGAACCAACCCTGTGCAAAACCTCCCTATTTAAGGATGGCTTTTAGTCTGCATTTTTGTCTTCACATTGGATCTGTTTTGTCAAGTCAGAACCTGTTTCCTGTATTTCTTTGGAGAAAGATTTCCTTTGCACCTGTTTACAAGGTATTACCAGGAGAAAGCCTTTACCTTTAAACCTGTTACCAATCTACAAGTTTGTTTCCTGCTTTATGCAATTCCTGCACTTGGCCATTGCCAGGAGAAAGATTTCCTTTGCACCTGTTTACAAGGTATTACCAGGAGAAAGCCTTTACCTTTAAACCTGTTACCAATCTTCAAGTTTGTTTCCTGCCTTGTGCATTTCCTGCACTCAGCAATTACAAGGAGAGAGACTTTACCTTTAAACCTGTTACCAGTTTGCAAGTTGTTTCCTGCATTGTGCAATTCCTGCACTCAGCAATTACAAGGAGAGAGACTTTACCTTTAAACCTGTTACCAGTTTGCAAGTTGTTTCCTGCATTGTGCAATTCCTGCACTCAGCAATTACAAGGAGAAAGACTTTACCTTTAAACCTGTTACCAGTTTGCAAGTTGTTTCCTGCATTGTGCAATTCCTGCACTCAGCAATTACAAGGAGAGAGACTTTACCTTTAAACCTGTTACCAGTTTGCAAGTTGTTTCCTGCATTGTGCAATTCCTGCACTCAGCAATTACAAGGAGAGAGACTTTACCTTTAAACCTGTTACCAGTTTGCAAGTTGTTTCCTGCCTTGTGCAATTCCTGGACTCAGCAATTACAAGGAGAAAGACTTTACCTTTAAACCTGCTACCTGTTTACAAGTTGTTTTCTGCCTTGTGCAAATCTTACATCTCAGTTATTACCAAGAGAAAGACTTTCCTTTTTGAATCTGCATCTCTGCTTACTAGTTTTCTTTATTTTCACTCCTGCTGTATGTGGTCTTAACATACCTGAGTAGCATATTTAAATATTCTGCAAGTATTTGCTTAAACAAAGTATTTTGTTGTTTAAATACATTTGTTTTCATTTTCAATCAGTATGGCTTTTACTAATCTTCCTTTAAAGCAACTGTTCCAGACAATGAGGCTCTCACATGATATCCTGAGACAGAACATGACAGAATGTGAAGACCCACAAAGAGAGCCCTCTGGGATTATTGCTGTATTGGATTCAGTGTTAAAGTTTATTAAGGACATACTCATTAACTTTATGGAGCTGGTGGAAATGTTATCTCTCCCAACCGAAACCTTGTCTAAAGTTACCTCCCAAACAAGGAAAGGTTTTAAAGAACCCTTAACAGAAGAGGAGAAAATTTGGCGAAGACAACTTAACCTCTGTTTCTATTGTGGGGGACCTGGTCACCGCATCACAGGGTGTCCAGTAAGACCTCCTAGACTAGAGGATCAAGTCAAGATACAGCCAAGTTGAAAATGAACTCTGATGTTAAGGGAACAAATTATACTTCCACTAGCAAACTGTATGATACCCCTGGAGATGACCCAGCTATGGAGAATACATCTATTCTACAAACAACCGTTTCTAACACGCTTCAAGAAATGGTACCTGATTTGAAACAGATGGTCATTGGGAGTACAACTCCAACTACATCCATTACCCATACCACTGTGTCTGTTTCTGCATCAACCACATTGGGGAACTCTGCAAAAATACCTCCTGGAAATCCTGCACATTACCTTGTTTCTGCCCTGGCTGGAGATCCAGCTAACAAAAGTCACTCATCAGACATAAAAGTGACAAACCTTCCAGCTGAATCAGACTCTGCCAATTCTAAAGATCCACACCTCCTTGTACCACCTTCACCCAGCTACTCATTGACTGAGAAAGAATTGGATGAGATGGTTGAATTGGATATAAATGACACAGAAAATGAATTCCTGGACTCTGAAGGAGAGGTCATACCTTATCCGGAGGTACTCTACCCATCAGGCAGATATGACCCAGATAACAAATTCCTTGACTCTGAAGGAGAGGTCTTTTCCTACCCGGAGGTACCCTGCCCATCAGCCAGTCCATTGCAAGCTGCTGGGTATAATCAGGAACCTCTAAATCAAAACTGTCTTGGTTTTTCAGCTCGTGTTATGCCTACAGGGATATCTTCTAAGGGTCCCCAATCTCAGGCAGCTGTTCCAAGCAAAGAATCCATTCCATCTGATTGTATTAGGGCTTCAAATGGAACACTTGTTCGTAAATCCCACCTTCAGATGTTTGAACAGGCTTTGAGCGCCCAGAGTGCGCTCTTTGGAGGGGGCATCTGTCATGAACCAAGCCTCCAGACGAAAAAGAAAAAGAAAAGGTCTGGGAGGCATTCTGCTAAGAAGGGCTGTGTGGGGATTTGAACCTGTGACTCTGTGGTTGCTATTTCTGTTTGCTTACATGTTGAGCCACAGCCAGTTCTAGCAATAGCATGGATCTTAAAAGATCTGATAAATAACTATTTGCCTTACTTGTTATTACACCTGTGCAACACACAGGTGTTCTCAATTCTGGAATTAATCAGAACCAACTCTGTGCAAAACCTCCCTATTTAAGGATGGCTTTTAGTCTGCATTTTTGTCTTCACATTGGATCTGTTTTGTCAAGTCAGAACCTGTTTCCTGTATTTCTTTGGAGAAAGATTTCCTTTGCACCTGTTTACAAGGTATTACCAGGAGAAAGCCTTTACCTTTAAACCTGTTACCAATCTACAAGTTTGTTTCCTGCTTTATGCAATTCCTGCACTTGGCCATTGCCAGGAGAAAGATTTCCTTTGCACCTGTTTACAAGGTATTACCAGGAGAAAGCCTTTACCTTTAAACCTGTTACCAATCTTCAAGTTTGTTTCCTGCCTTGTGCATTTCCTGCACTCAGCAATTACAAGGAGAGAGACTTTACCTTTAAACCTGTTACCAGTTTACAAGTTGTTTCCTGCATTGTGCAATTCCTGCACTCAGCAATTACAAGGAGAGACTTTACCTTTAAACCTGTTACCAGTTTGCAAGTTGTTTCCTGCATTAACATACCTGAGTAGCATATTTAAATATTCTGCAAGTATTTGCTTAAACAAAGTATTTTGTTGTTTAAATAAATTTGTTTTCATTTTCAATCAGTACGGCTTCTACTAATCTTCCTTTAAAGCAACTGTTCCAGACAATGAGGCTCTCACATGATATCCTGAGACAGAACATGACACTTATACGCTTCCTCACATTTCACTTTATACGCTTCCTCACATTTCACTTATACGCTTCTTCACGTTTCACGTATACGCTTCTTCACGTTTCACTTATACGCTTCCTCACGTTTCACTTATACGCTTCCTCACATTTCACTTATACGCTTCCTCACATTTCACTTATACGCTTCCTCACATTTCACTTATACGCTTCCTCACATTTCACTTTATACGCTTCCTCACATTTCACTTATACGCTTCCTCACATTTTACTTTATACGCTTCCTCACATTTCACCTATACGCTTCCTCACATTTCACCTATACGCTTCCTCACATTTCACTTGTACGCTTCCTCACGTTTCACTTGTACGCTTCCTCACATTTCACTTGTACGCTTCCTCACGTTTCACTTGTACGCTTCCTCACGTTTCACTTGTACGCTTCCTCACGTTTCACTTGTACGCTTCCTCACGTTTCACTTGTACGCTTCCTCACGTTTCACTTATACGCTTCCTAACACTGTTGGTTTGGTTCTTCTTTTTCCCCTTCCACCATACCCACATATGTGACAGACAACTAAAAATTAGCAACTTTGAAGCACTTTATACAAGTTACAATTACAGAGTTGTGTTTTTAATTAATTTTTCTGGCACGCTAGATATAATCTCCATTTCTGCTGCCTTTTTAACCATAACTAGTAAAAGTTACATTTTAAGTGGAAATATATATATTCTATGTGTAGAAAGAGCATCCTTTCCCTATTTTCTTAATAGGGTCCTTTTCCTTGATGAGTAGCTAGCTGAGTCAGACAGAATTCCTGGACTGTACTTTTTGACATGATGTGCTACCTACCTGCAAACTGTGGGGTGGAGCACTGGCCCATCCTACTTTCCAAATGCTCCACCCCAGGGACCCAGAAATAAATCACATATTTTCTCTATGTGGTAAACAAACATAACAATTCTCCCTGGGTTGTCAGACCATAACCCGCACTGCAGCACTTTTGAGGGAATATACACACCTTCCATTACTATGCCTTGGGTTCTGTCACAATATATATATACTTCTAAAATGTAATTTCATTATTTACTTTGTCCCCTTTTCCTGTTATTCCATTCTGAAAATGTGAGCATTTCAGTTCCTGTAAGAAATGGAAGTGCAAAACACTGTTATATTCCACACAGCCATTGGCTGCACATTCTAGTGACCTATTTATAACTGTTCCTAATTGGCCACAGCTGAGAAAGTAACCTAAGTTACAACATGGCAGCTCCCATTGTTTTATAGACATTAAAACTTTACACTTATTTTGTCACTAAACAACTAAAGAAACTTTAAAAAAAATACATCTACATGTTGTTCTCCTACTAATCTTTCCTTTGAATTCATCATTCTATCTAGAATTTTATAGTACTTAATGTCCCTTTAAAATAAGGTATGGTTTTAAGCATTAAGCTATTGACTGCTAGGAAGTAAACATGTGCGTTTCGTTCCGGACAAATTCAGAATTCAGACGAATTTTGGCCAATTCGGCAATTCGGATGCATCCGAATTTCCGAATCGGCACATCCCGAAAAATTACGAAAATGAATAAATTAGTTTCCGAATTTTCTGATCCATTATTCATATTCGGAATTTCTCATTGTTCCTAAACCACAGTTCCCCGACACTAACTCTAAGTATAATAAAGGTATTGATCCCTAAACCACCGTTCTCTGACATCTCCGACACTAACTAAACCTATTAACCCCTAAACCACCGTCCCAAAACATTGGCGACACAAACTAAACCTATTAACCCCTAAACCACAACCCCCCCACATCACCGACACAAACTAAACCTATTAACCCCTAAAGCACACACCCCCACATTGCCAACACTAACTAAACCTATTAACCCCTAAACCACAGTTCCGAAACATCAGCGAAACAAACTAAACCTATTTACCCCTAAACCGCAACCCCCGACATTGCCACCACTAAATAAAGCTATTAACCCCTAAACCGCATCCCCCCAACTAGCCAACACTAAACCTATTAACCCCTAAACAGCCGATCCAAAACATCGCCAACACTAACTAAAGCTATTAACCCCTAAACCACCGACCCCAACATCGCTACAACCTAAATTAAACTATATTAACCCCTAAACCTAATACCCCCTAACTTTAAACCTAACCCTAATTATAAACCTAACCCTCCCTAACTTTAACATCATTAAAAAAATAACTAAATTAAAGTTACAATTATTAACTAAATAATACCTATTTAAAAATAAATGCAAAGTAACTTATCTGTGAAATAAAACCTAAGATAGCTACACTATAACTAATAGTTATATTGTAGCTAGCTTAGGTTTTATTTTCATTTCACAGGTGAGTTTTTTATTTTAACTAGGTAGACTAGTTAGTAAATAGTTATTAACTATTTACTAACTACCTAGTTAAAATAAATACAAACTTACCTGTGAAATAAAACCTAAGCTGCCTTACACTTAAAGCTACCAATACAAAATAAAAAAACCTACCATTACAAAAAATAAAAAACTCTAAAATTACAAAAAATAAAAAAAACTACCATTACAAAAAATAACAAACGAAATTATCCAAAACAATAAAAATTATTCCTTTTCTAATACCCCTTTTTTAAAAAAAAAACAAAAAACAACAACACCCCAAAATAAAAAAATCCCTAATATAATAACTAGTATTTATATAGCGCTTTTCTCCCAGTGGGACTCAAAGCGCTTTTTCAGTGCTTGCTCTCGGAATTAACCAAATCGGCATATGAATATTAATAGTTGTTAATATTACCCAATTTAATGGTACTCATTTTATCGACCTTGGAAGGATGAAGGGCTGAGTCGGCCCTGCCAGGATTTGAACCTGTGACCTTTGGATCTTTGAACAGGCTATTTTGTAGTCAGGGCATTTTGCCAACTGAGCTACCTCACCGGCCTACAAGGGCCCTTAAAAGGGCCTTTTGTATGGCATTGCCCTAAAGAAATCAGCTCTTTTCCTACAAAAGAAAAACACAAAGACCCACTAACATTACAAACCCCCACCCCCCCAAACCCAAAAAATAAAAATAAAGTTAAACCTAATCTACCCATTGCCCTGAAAAGGACATTTGTATGGGCATTGTCCTTAAAAGGGCATTTGTATGGGCATTGCCCTTAAAAGGGCATTCAGCTCTTTTAAGAGTGCCCACCCTAATCTAAAAACCCCCCAACCCAAAACGAAAAAAAAAAAACATTACACAAAATAACAAATTTCAAAAATAATAAAAATGATTCCTATTCTAATACCCATTTAGAAAAACAACAACCCCAAAAATAAAAAAAAAATAATCTGTAATAAACTACCAATAGCCCTTAAAAGGACCATTTGTAGGGCATTGCCCTAAAGAAATCCGCTCTTTTGCTCACAAATAAATACAAAGTCCCACTAACATTACAAACCCCTACCCCCCAAACCTACATAAAAAAAAAATCTAAAAAACCTAATCTACCCATTGCCCTGAAAAGGGCATTTGTATGGGCATTGCCCTGAAAAGGGCATTCAGCTCTTTTACTGCCCTTAAAAGGGCATTCAACTCTTTTAAGCGTGCCCACCCTAATCTAAAAAAAACCCACCCCAAAAAACCTTAAAAAAACCTAACACTAACCCCTTTTTAGGTACTCACAGTTGTTGAAGTCTCGCTTGAACGATCTTTATCCCGGTGGCATCTTCATCCAGGCGGTTCCATCTTCATCCATCGCGGGATCGGCATCTTCTTCATCCCTGCGGAGGCGGAGTGGCGATGCACGGAGGCGGAGGTCCAGGCCGAAGTCCTGAAGGAGGTCCAGGCAGAGGTCCATCGATCCGACATGGAGGTCATATTCATGCGATCGTTTGCCGCACACTGAGGATTGAAATGCACGGTACTAGTGATGTCGCGAACCTAAAAATTTGGGTTCACGAACGGCGAACGCGGACTTCCGCAAAAGTTCGCGAACCGGCGAACCGGGCGAACCGCCATAGACTTCAATAGGCAGGCGAATTTTAAAACCCACAGGGACTCTTTCTGGCCACAATAGTGGTGGAAAAGTTGTTTCAAGGGGACTAACACCTGGACTGTGGCATGCCGGAGGGGGATCCATGGCAAAACTCCCATGGAAAATTACATAGTTGATGCAGAGTCTGGTTTTAATCCATAAAGGGCATAAATCACCTAACATTCCTAAATTGTTTGGAATAACGTGCTTTAAAACATCAGGTATGATGTTGTATCGATCAGGTAGTGTAAGGGTTACGCCCGCTTCACAGTGCGCAGTGTAGGTGATATACCTGCCCTTGACCATGCTTTGCAGACCAGGTATCAGTGGTCAGATGGACCCTTGCCCCAACACTGTGTGCCAGACATGCCATTATAGTAGACTTATATTGCTTTGGAGTTGCTTTTTGGTAATTAGAAGACTGCTAAATGCCACTGCGCACCACACGTGTTTTATGCCCAGCAGTGAAGGGGTTAATTAGGGAGCATGTAGGCAGCTTGTAGAGTTAATTTTAGCTTAAGTGTAGTGTAGTAGACAACCCAAAGTATTGATCTAGGCCCATTTTGGTATATTTCATGCCACCATTTCACCGCCAAATGTGATCAAATAAAAAAAAATTGTTCACTTTTTCACAAACTTTAGGTTTCTCACAGAAATTATTTACAAACAACTTATGCAATTATGGCATAAATGGTTGTAAATGCTTCTCTGGGATCCCCTTTGTTCAGAAATAGCAGACTTATATGGCTTTGGCATTGCTTTTTGGTAATTAGAAGGCTGCTAAATGCCACTGCGCACCACACGTGTTTTATGCCCAGCAGTGAAGGGGTTAATTAGGGAGCATGTAGGCAGCTTGTTGAGTTAATTTTAGCTTAAGTGTAGTGTAGTAGACAACCCAAAGTATTGATCTAGGCCCATTTTGGTATATTTCATGCCACCATTTTATCGCCAAATGCGATAAAATTAAAAAAAAACTTAAATTTTTTCGCAATTTTAGGTTTCTCACTGAAATTATTTACAAACAGCTTGTGCAATTATGGCACAAATGGTTGTAAATGCTTCTCTGGGATCCCCTTTGTTCAGAAATAGCAGACATATATGACTTTGGCATTGCTTTCTGGTAATTAGAAGGCCGCTAAATGCTGCTGCGCATCACACTTGTATTATGGCTAGCAGTGAAGGGGTTAATTAGGTAGTTTGTAGGGAGCTTGCAGGGTTAACACATCAGACCCCCTGATCCCTCCCAAACAGCTCCCTTCCCTCCCCCACCCCACAATTGTCCCCGCCATCTTAAGTACTGGCAGAAAGTCTGCCAGTACTAAAATAAAAGGTTTTTTTTTAGCATATTTACATATGCTGTGGTGTAGCATCCCCCCTTAGCCCCCAACCTCCCTGATCCCCCCCAAAACAGCTCTCTAACCCTCCCCATCTGCCTTATTGGCGGCCATCTTGGGTACTGGCAGCTGCTATTATTTCACAGTCAAAAAGTGTTGTTTTTTTTAAATGTACACTACTGTTACACCAGATATGAGTGGTGGCACTGGGCAAGTGGGCACAGTATACGCTGTGAGCCTTGCACACACGCTGGCAGGCAGGCAACTGCAATTAGATTACACAGGAAAAAAAAAAAAAAAGCAGACTGATGTTCTAGCCCTAAAAAGGGCTTTTTGGGGTGCTGTCCTTACAGCAGAGATCAGATGAGTCCTTCAGGACTGTAGTGGACACTGAATACACTAGCCTAGCTATCGATTTCCCTATTAAATCAGCAGCAGCTACACTGTCCCTCCTCTCACTAAGAATGCAGCTTCCAAATTAATCTAAAATGGATGCTGTCCAGGAGGTGGGAGGGTCTGGGAGGGAGGGTCTGCTGCTGATTGGCTGGAATGTGTCTTCTGACTGTGAGGTAGAGGGTCAAAATTTACTCAATGATGACGAATAGGGGGAGGATCGAACATCGCATATGTTCCCTCGCCGCGGCGAACACGAACATGCTATGTTCACCGGGAACTATTCGCCGGCGAACTATTCGCGACATCACTACATGGTACCCCTTTTATACGGGGGGTACCATTGCATTCCTATTGGCTGAAAAATTTGAATCAGCCAATAGGAATAAGAGCTGCTTTAATCATATTGACTGTTCAAATCAGGATTTAAGCAGCTCTCATTCCTATTGGCTGATTCAAAATTTTCAGCCAATAGGAATGCAATGGTACCCCCAGTATAAAAGGGGTACCTTGCATTTCAATCCTCAGTGTGCAGCAGATGATCGCATGAAGAGGACCTCCACGTTGGATCGATGGACCGCCGCCTGGACCTTCTCCCAGACTTCGGCCTGGACCTGCGCCTCTGTGCAACGCCCCTCTGCCTCCTCAGGGAGGAAGAAGATGCCGGTCCCGCGATAGATGAAGATGGAGCCGTCTGGATGAATGTGCCGCCTGGATGAAGATGGAGCCGCCGGGATAAAGATCGTTCAAGCGGGACTTCAACAACTTTGAGTACCTAAAAAGGGGTTAGTGTTAGGTTTTTTTTAAGTTTTTTTTGGGTGGGTTGTTTTTTAGATTAGGGTGGGCACTCTTAAAAGAGCTGAATGTCCTTTAAAGGGCAATGCCCATACAAATGCCCTTTTCAGGGCAATGGGTATATTAGGTTTTTTAGATATTTTTTTTTATTTTGTGGGTTTGGGGAGTTGGGGGTTTGTAATGTTAGTGGGTCTTTGTATTTATTTGTGAGCAAAAGAGCTGATTTATTTAGGGCAATGCCCTACAAAAGGCCCTTTTAAGGTCTATTGGTAGTTTATTATTATAGATTACGTTTTTTATTTTGGGGTGTTTTTTTTTTTTAAATGGGTATTAGAATAGGAATAATTTTTATTATTTTTGATAATTTGTTTGTTATTTTGTGTATTGTTTTTTTTTGGGGGTGGGTTTTTTTTTAAATTAGGGTAGGCACTCTTAAAAGAGCTCAATGCCCTTTTAAGGGCAGTAAAAGAGCTGAATGCCCTTTTAAGGGCAATGCCCATACAAATGCCCTTTTCAGGGCAATAGGTAGATTAGGTTTAACTTTATTTTTATTTTGGGGGTTTGGGGGGTGGGGGTTTGTAATGTTAGTGGGTCTTTGTGTTTTTCTTTTGTAGGAAAAAGCTGGTTTCTTTAGGGCAATGCCCTACAAAAGTTCCTTTTAAGGGCCTACAAAAGGCCCTTTTATGGGCCCTTGATAGTTTATTATAGATTAGGGATTTTTTTATTTTGGGGTGTTAGAATAGAAATAATTTTTATTGTTTTGGATAATTCCGTTTGTTATTTTTTTGTAATGGTAGTTTTTTTATTTTTTGTAATTTAAGTGTTTTTTATTTTTTGTAATTGTAGGTTTTTTTATTTTGTAATAGTAGTTTTTAGTGTAAGGCAGCTTAGGTATTATTTTTATTTCACAGGTAAGTTTGTATTTATTTTAACTAGGTAGTTAGTAAATAGTTAATAACTAGTTTTTAATAACTAGTCTACCTAGTTAAAAAATATAACTTACCTGTGAAATAAAAATAAAACCTAAGCTAGCTACAATATAACTATTAGGTGAGCTGGTTGTACGTGCTTGTGCACGATTTCCCCATAGACATCAATGGGGAGAGTCGGCTGAAAAAAAGCCTAACACCTGCAAAAAAGCAGCATAAAGCTCCGTAACGCAGCCCCATTGATTCCTATAGGGAAACTAAAGTTATGTTTACACCTAACACCCTAACATAAACCCTGAGTCTAAACACCCCTAATCTTACACTTATTAACCCCTAATCTGCATCCCCCGACATTGCCGACACCTACATTATACTTATTAACCCCTAATCTGTCGCTCCGGACATCGCCGCCACCTACATTATACTTATTAACCCCTAATCTGCTGCCCCCAACATCGCCGACACCTACATTATATTTATTAACCCCTAATCTCACGCCCCCAATGTCGCCGCAACCTACCTACACTTATTGACCCCTAATCTGCTGCCTTCAACGTCTCCGTCACTATAATAAACATATTACCCCTAAACCGCCGCACTCCCGCCTCACAAACACTAGTTAAATATTATTAGCCCCTAATCTGCTGTCCCTAACATCGCCTCCACCTACCTACATTTATTAACCCCTAATCTGCCGCACCCAACGTTGCCGCCACTATACTATACTTATTAACCCCTAAACCTAAGTCTAACCCTAACACCCACTAACTGAAATATAATTAAAATAAATCTAAATAAAATCTACTATTAATAACTAAATTATTCCTATTTAAAACTAAATACTTACCTATAAAATAAACCCTAAGATAGCTACAATATAACTAATAGTTACATTGTATCTAGCTTAGGTTTTATTTTTATTTTACAGGCAAGTTTGTATTTATTTTAACTAGGTAGAATAGTTACTAAATAGTTATTAACTATTTACTAACTACCTAGCTAAAATAAATACAAATTTACCTGTAAAATAAAACCTAACCTGTCTTACACTAACACCTAACCTTACACTACAATTAAATAAATTACCTAAATTAAATACAATTAACTAAATTAAATACAATTACCTAAATTACAAAAAAAACAAAACACTAAATTACACAAAATAAAAAAAACAAATTATAAGATATTTAAAGTAATTACACCTAATCTAATAGCCCTATCAAAATAAAAAAGCCCCCCAAAATAAAAAAACCCTAGCCTAAACTAAACTAGCAATAGCCCTTAAAAGGGCCTTTTGTGGGGCATTGCCACAAAGAAATCAGCTCTTTTACCTGAAAAAAAAATACAAGCAACCCCCCAACAGTAAAACCCACCACCCACACAACCAACCCCCCAAAAAACCCTAACTAAAAAAACCTAAGCTCCCCATTGCCCTGAAAAGGACATTTGGATGGGCATCGCCCTTAAAAGAGCATTTAGCTCTATTGCGGCCCAAACCCTAACCTAAAAATAAAACCCACCCAATAAACCCTTAAAAAAAAAAACTAACACTAACCCCCTGAAAATCCACTTACAGTTTTGAAGAGCCGACATCCATCCTCAACGAAGCTGGGAGAAGTCCTCAACGAAGCAGCAAGATGTCCTCAATGAAGCGGGGGGAAGTCTTCATCCAAGCCGGGAGAAGTGGTCCTCCAGACGGGCAGAAGTCTTCATCCAGACGGCATCTTCTATCTTCATTCATCCGGCGCGGAGCGGATCCATCTTCAAGACATCCAGCGCGGAGCATCCTCTTCTTTCCGACGACTAACGATGAATGAAGGTTCCTTTAAGTGATGTCATCCAAGAGGGTGTCCCTTAGATTCCGATTGGCTGATAGAATTCTATCAGCCAATCGGAATTAAGGTTGAAAAAATCCTATTGGCTGATGCAATCAGCCAATAGGATTGAACTTCAATCCTATTGGCTGATCCAATCAGCCAATAGGATTGAGCTCGCATTCTATTGGCTGATTGGAACAAAACTCGTAATCTAGCCATTCGTATTTAGATATAAATAGGTAGTATTTAGTTAATAATTGTAACTTTAATTTAGTTTTATTTTAATTATGTTAATGTTAGGGGGTGTTAGGTTTAGGGTTAGGTTTAGGTTTAAAGTTAGGGGGTGTTAGGTTTAGGAGTTAATATAGTTTAATTTAGGTTGTTGCAATGTGGGGGCTGACGGTTTAGGGGTTAATAGGTTTAGTTAGTATTGGCGATGTTTGGGAACGGCGGTTTAGGGGTTAATAGCTTTAGTCAGTGTTGGCAATGTTTTGGAACAGCGTTTAGGGGTTAAAAGGTTTAGTTAGTGTTGGCGAGTTGGGGGTGTGTGGTTTAGGGGTTAATAGCTTTATTAAGTGGCGGCGATGTGGGGGGTTGCGGTTTAGGGGTAAATAGGTTTAGTTCGTGTTGGCGATGTTTTGGAACGGCTGTTTAGGGGTTAATAGGTTTAGTTAGTGTTGGCGATGTTGGTGGTGCGATTTAAGGGTTAATAGGTATAGTTCGTGTCAGCGATGTGGGGGGTGCAGTTTATGGGTTAATAGGTTTAGTTCGTGTTGGCGATGTGGGGGGTGCGGTTTAGGGGTTAATAGGTTTAGTTATTGTCGGCGATGTTGGGGAACGGTGATTTAGGGGTTAATTCCTTTATTATACTTAGAGTTAGTGTTGGGGAACTGTGGTTTAGGAAAAATGAAAATTCAGATACATCCGAATCGCTGAATCGGCCAAAATTCGGCCGAATTCCGAATTTGTCCGAAACAAAGCGCATATGTCTACACAGCAGTTCTTGGGTTAAAGCACCCAGGGAGCACAAGATAGAACTATACTTGGGCAGTATAGTAAGTAAAATGGGTTACTTACATAGGCGCAGATTTGCGCCAAGGAGGATCCACAGGTGAATCAGTGCGGCATCCAGAGAAAGACAGCATGCGGTGATGACATCATCATCGCACGCCCACAATCACCGCTACATCCATGGGAACAGCCATGGTTATAGATGGAGAGTGGCGTGACATAGCCCCCCACTTGAAGGTTACCACCGGGAACCAAAGTCTGCTTAGAGGGGTGAGCAAGATGAAACCTAGAGATCAAAGAAGGAGCATGCACATCATGGGCAGGAACCCAGGAACAATCTGCCACAAAGTAACCCTTCCAGTGCACTAGATATTGGAGTTGCCTCCATTTGTATCTGGAGTCCAGGATCTTAGCGATTTCATACTCGGGCTGACAGTGGATCAAGAGTGGCGGAGGAGGCGGTCTGAGTCGAGTATATCTATTCAAGATATAGGGCTTGAGCAGTGATATGTGGAAGACTAGATGGATGTGCAGGGCTCTGGGCAAGGCCACTTTGTAGGCAACAGGAGAAAGTCTTTTGAGGATTTTATAAGGACCAATATATCGAGGCCCTAATTTGTGACAGGGTTGTCATAGGCGCACATGTCGAGTAGATGCCCAGACACGATCACCTACAGAAAATTCACGGATGTAGGCACGATGATCAGCAAATTTCTTGTATCTGGAGGCAGCTAGGCGTAACTGAGTGCGTATATGTTGCCAATGAGTAGAGAGATCACAGAACCTACGTTCTGCAGCAGGAACCCCTACAGATTGAGGAGAAAGAGGATTGATAATAACCAGCTGCCGCTTGAAATGGAGAAGAGTGCCAATGGCTGTTCTTTGCTAGTTTAGCTACGGGAAAGTGTTTCAGCCTTTTTGTTCTTGGTCCCAGGAAGATAGGAGACTAAAAAATTAAAACAGGAAAAGAATAAGGCCCATCTGGCCTGTCAAGGATTTATTTGATGAACAGTTTCTAAATACCTTAGGTTCTTGTGAACAGTGAGAATCTGAATGGGTTGGCAGTACCCTCTAGCCAATATCGCCATTCCATAAGGGCCATCTTAATAGCTAAGAGTTCATGGTTTCCCACATCGTAATTCCTTTCTGCAGGGGAAAACCATTTGGAGAAAAAGGCTATAGGATGTAATTTGGAGGTCGGAGGGTCCCTTTGGGTCAAGACTGCACCGGCTCCTATCTCAGAGGCATCAACCTCTAGGGTAAACTGCAGGTCAGAATCAGGATGGCATAGTACAGAAGCAGTACAAAAGGCCTTTTTCAGGATAGAGAATGCCTACAGCTAGTGGAGGCCAATTATTGCAGTCTCTGTTTCATTTAGTCAGATCAGTGAGTGGGGCAACAATTCTGGAGAAGTTATTTATAAATTTGTGATAATAATTGGAGAAACCCAAGAACCTTTGTAATTCCTTTAACGTGGTGGGTTCAGGGCATTCCAGAACTGCGGTTAGCTTTGTAGGGTCCATGGCAAAACCCTTCTTGGATATAACGTTACCAAGAAATTTAATCTGGACTTCGCACATCTCCAGTTTAGCTACCAGAGAATTGCTTCTTAGACAATGAAGCACATGTTTTACATGCTGATGGTGATCTTCCAAGGTATTGGAAAAAATGAGGATGTCATCCAAAGAGACAATGACGGTACAATTGAGGAGGTCACGAAAGACATCATTCACAAAGGCTTGAAAGACAGCAGGGGCAATGCACAACCCAAAAGGAATTACTAAATATTCATAATGCCCTGATCTCATGTTGAAAGCAGTTTTCCACTCATGTCCTGGGAAGATTCGAATAAGATTGTATGCCCCACGAAGATCGAGTTTCATAAAGTAGCAGGCATCCTGGAGTGAATCATATAACTCAGTGATCAAAGGAATACGATACCAACTCTTGGTTGTGATATTATTCAAGCTTCTGTAATCAATGCAGGGTCTTAAGCGATGTGTTTGCGATGTGGGGGGGCCTTGGTTTAGGGTTTAATAGGTAGTTTATGGGTGTTAGTGTACTTTTAAGCACTTTAGTTAAGAGTTTTATGCTACGGCGTTGTACCATAAAACTCTTAACTACTGACTTTTAAATGCGGTATCAGTCTTGACAGGAGAGGCTGTACCGCTCACTTTTGGTTAGACTCGTAATACCGGCGCTATGCAAGTCCCATTGAAAATATAGGATACGCAATTGACGTAAGTGGATTTGCAGTATTTCCGAGTCTAGCCCAAAAAAGTGAGAGGTGAGCCTGTCATTTCAAGACTCGTAATGCCAGCGGGCATTAAAAAGCAGAGTTGAGACCTCTCAATGCTGCTTTTTAACCCTAAGTTTGTCAATTTATAATTAATTATAATTAATACTTGCATGTAAACGAAAGTGTATATACGGGTATGCAATAAATTAAATATCATGTATTTATAAAAGAACACAGTGTATATTCTATAGAATGTTCAGGTTCACTTAATGTAATTTGTCATTTGGATTGGGGTTTAAGATCAAATAAAGATATTATATATATGAGCTTTATGGAGGAAATCCCTGTATGAACTTTCAAGATGTTTGGTATTGATCATATAATAAGGTGTCCCTATATTGCCATCCACTTCATACTGTTGTAAATTTATATATAAAAATATAAGATAACAAGATATTAGACATAGGCAACATGTTTAACATATTTAAAATAACTTTATTTCACCAGGGTGAGGGAAGAAAGGCAGGGCTTTTCACATAAATACATCTAAGGTGACGATTAAAATCAGATTAAGCAGGAGGAACCCAGAATCAAAGAAGGTGAAATGCACATAGGTGGGTTTGCGTGCACGGTGGTGTAATCAGCTGTACACCACGTGAAGTGTTAGCAAGTTAAGAACCTGTGAGAAAAAGTCCTGGACATATGATGCGTGTTTACACTAAGTGCCTCCACTATGATTGCATAGCTCAGGAATTCCATCATCCATAGTGTTAACAGATCCACAGAAGGGAAGTACCTTGGGTATAACATGCCATGGAATTAAGTTCCGAGGAGTATATCATAACCGCTGGAGGAGCTAGCATGCAGTGTGTCAAATTACTATAAACAGTAGGAGAGATGCAGCAAACAGTGCAGCTGTTCTTACTGCGTGATTATGCACAACACCGGACTAGGTGAGCTGTTGGGGCTAATTGATTTTTGTATTATTTAGTCTGACAGTAATTTTCAAATTTTGCACTGTGTGTAGGAAGTGGTGTATGTTTAATACTCATGCTAAAATCAGTACGCTGCAGGGGATACAAAGTGCTAAAATCTAAAGATTACTTTCAAACTAAATAATGCAAAGATGAAAACAATAAATTATCTACAGTAATATCCAATTAGTCCCCCCTCTTCTACAACAAATCAGCACAGCTCCTTACCTAGTGTGGAGGAACTGTTTGTAAGAGTTTTTTCTTCTGATTTGTGGCAGTTTAAACATCAATCACTCAGAGAAGGTGCAGCAATAAGTCTCTACCTAATGTACAATTACATTACCTAGCAATTTAATTTGCTATATCGTAATCATATCAAGGCGTTTCAATATAAGCAAGCAATCTGTTGCCATATATTGCAACATTCTGTTACTTAGATACTTAACGCTCTATACTAAGATCTAAATAGTGTTGTTCAAATATAGGTAGTTAAACTAACATTTGTATTTTATAATTATAGCAGTTATTATTATTTACTTAGATACAGTGTATTATATATCAGATATTAGGTCTATCTTTACTTGGACATAGTATCATCATGTGTGGAGAGACTATTTCATTGTCCACAATACGGTTGACATTTAAGAGCATATTTGTTAAAGGGGTTATAAGAACAAGTTACTACCCAAATGTTAACCTATATCAAGTACAAAACACATACAACTGTGATCATTTAATACTATTGATACATTGAATAATTATTTTACTGTACATACAACGGCAGGTTACAAGTAGTCTGCACAAGCACAGGTGACCATTAAAGTTAAACACATATTTACAATAAAAATTAGTGTTATTTAGCCTACACTGCACTGCTATTAGCAGAAAACAAACTGAATCAACTCTGCCTTTATATAACCTCTAACTTTGACTCAAAGTATATCCTAGAAAGCTCTATTCATTGTGGTAATACTAGAGGTTTAACCCTTTATCTTTAGGGGTACATAATTAATTGATCATCTCACTGTCCATACTGTGGCAGACACTTGAGGATTTATTGGTGGACGAATACAGCTATTAATAAGAAGTATACATAACTTCAAGTGACTATCGAATTTAAACACAGATTAATAATTAAACTTAAATAAAAGGTGATCTGTTTACATTGTACTGCTATTAGCAGAAAGGATACTGAATTACTACGTTACCATATAACCTCTAATTTGCATTCAAAGTATATCCTAGGAAGTTCTATATGAGAGGTTAACCCTTAATTTTAGGGGGACAGAATACCGGTTCAGGGTAACTTATGTTTGAATTATATATACATACTGTGCAAAAACAGGTTTTACATATAATAATAAACCTAGTCACCTTGTCACCCCTTGACAACCGTATAATTTCTGCTCAGTAACATATTGCACTGTCATCAACCATCTATACGACGTGGTGCCTCACACTATTCCCCTTTGGATTGAGTACTATTCAATGTTAGTACATTTAATCTCTACCCATATAGAATAAGTATATTTTGACTCTATATAGGATAGACCCATACCACTTGATGTTTTTAACGTTTTTTGTCCCATTTTAACTTACATTTAATAAAGTTATTTTTTTAACCGCTACTTTCCCCTTATAGGTAATTCTATATTTAGTGTGTTTCCAATTGTCATTGCACAATAGTATAGATTGTGGACTAAGTTATTAAACGATTATATGTTTTTCTTGGCTAATACAGAGATGTTGAGTGCTTTTTAGGTTACACACTCCTCTGAAGGTTTATTCCTTCTTTTTGCATTGTTCTCTTCTGTGTACAGCACCTATTCCTAACAATAATATATGATTTCAAACAATTTATAGGACAGCTCTATCCTTGTGGTGCCATTCTCTGCTTCTTCTTTTTTCTTTCCCGTCCCCCTTTTATACAATCTACCTAGACCTGCTCTGTGTGATCAAGCAGAGTACTTGCTGAACGTACAGCCTCAACTGCAGTTCCTCCCATTAACTTGTGTCACACATGTCCAGCTAAGATGCAGCCCTCCAAAACTCCTGGAGGGGACATTTCCAGGGACAAAAAAATCCATGGACATACAACAAAATCCAGGGACCGTCCCTTGAAATCAGGGACTGTTGGCAACTATGATTATAGCTTAATGGATTTCAGATTAAAGGATGCATGAGCGAACAGCTCTAATACACAACAGGGTTACAGTTGTTTAACAGTGTTTTCTATTATGTAATTAAAAAAAAGTAAGTTACTGAACACCTAATAGCCCTGAAAAATGATGTGTGACTGGAGACCTGAACAGTGTTAGGGCTAAAATAAATAATGTAATAAAATAAAGTATTTCACACACACACAATTTTAAGGGATTGTTTACAATGGAGTATATGTTTCCCCCCAAATTATGGTGTTAAAAATGTACTATGCAATTGTGTTTTGGGCAGGTATTCCACTCCACAGTTTGGATGTGGCAGAGCAGGTGAGGAATCCAGTTCAGGTTTTCCCTGCTAGCAAAGGTTTTCTCACCTGCAACTAATTCAATGTCAATTAGCTCTTGTTAAATAGTGTGTGCTGAGGCTACTAGTTAGAACTTTTATGTGAAAGACAGAATATATGCTGAAGTTGTGTTGTTGGTTAGAGATTCTAGGGCTTTAAGTTTTGACATCTGTAATTTGCAGTTGTGTGGGAAAATGACACAACTTTAGTCAGGACTGCTTTATTCTGTAAGCACAATTGTGCATGGATTTATTTTGTTTCTGTTAAAACTGTATACTTGCAAATTGTCTGTTAATAAACAGGCCAAGGCTTTTACATCAAAATCCAGTTTTTGTGGAGTACTTTCTGCTGTGAAGACTGTGTCAAAGTTGTTCCCAGGACAAAATCCCAAGGAGAGGGGTATTTTTGTCACAGTATATATGTGTGTCTGTATATGTTTGCGTGCACAGATACATAAATACACATATTTAGACACACATACTGTTTAAACATGTATTTCTATAATAAACATATATTTTATGTATGTGTGTATATATGTATGTGTATATATATATATCTTACACAGCATAGTTTTAAAAAAAAGCCTTTGTGAGAGATTAGTACTCCTGCGCTTCAGATGTTAAAATGCCCTAGGCTTTTGCTTGATCACTAACATTTTTAACTTGTATTATAAGAGTAAAAATGGAAGCAATATGGATTGAGCGCTAGCGTTGTTAGCATACCATAATGTTAACAATTATACACTGTACTTGTAATCTAGTCCTTAAAGGGAAAGTAAAGTTTAAATTAAACTTGCATGATTCAGATAAAGTGTGTCATTTAAAGACACTTTTAAATTCACTTCTATTTTCAAATGTGCTTCGTTCTCTTGGTATCCCTTGTTGAAAAATAATACAGGCATATTCTACACTAGTGGGAGCTGCTGCTGATTGGTGCCTGCACACATTAGTCTCTCTCTTGATCGGCTAACTAGATGTGTTCAGCTTACTGCCAGTAGTGGAATGCTGTTCCTTCAGCAAAGGATAACAAGAGAATGAAGAAAATTTGATAATAGAAGTTAATTGGAAAGTACTTTGATATCCCTTTAAGAACAGTAATTAATTTACTAAACCCATTCAATAAGCCTGGAAATAAAGTAAATATTGTCGATTAATTTCATATTTGCATTAAACAAATCATGTATCATACCATAGACAACAGCTAAAATAATTGAAAATAAAGAAAAACAAAGTAATTTCCAATTTTCTTTTAAGTCCTTAAAAAGCTGAAATTCTGAAGTTAAATGTTCCTTCTATAAATATGTTAGTGCCACAGTAAAGATCAAAGGAAGATGTAAAGTGAAACAGATCTGTATAAATATAAACACTTAAACATGGATTTGGATTCATTCCCTTCAAATGTATGTTTTATTAAAAAACACGTGATATTTCTGTACAACAGTGACATCATGTATTACCATAGCTAACAACTTTTAGGTAGTAAATTCAGTTTATAAAACAACTTGATCTCCTAATTAACAAGTCTAAGCACATGTGTTTTCTTGAAAAGTCTAAAAATGTCACTACTTAAAGAAACATTCAGATAGGGCATGCAATTTTAAACAGATTTCTAATTTACTTTTATCATCAAATTTGCTTTTTTCTTTTGGTATTCTTAGTTGAAAGCTAAACCTAGGTTGGCTCATATGCTAATTTCTAAGCCCTTGAATGTTGCCACTTATCTCTGTGCATTTTGACAGTTTTTAACAGTTAGACAGTGCTAGTTCATGTGCAGGGATAGGCAAGGTGTCCGTGACTAACCTTTGCAGTGTCCGTCACAACCTTAGTATATCTTTTCGATTAAATAATAGGAAAGGAAAAAAAATATATGTAGTGTGAATAAAGTTAGTGGCTTGTCAAGAGACTGCTAGCAATATTGGGTGATAAGTTATGGAATAAATAAAGCCTGAGTGAAATACTGGGTGTGTATCTGCATCTGTATAATAACACCCAGCTCTATACAAAGACACAGTAGTGACACTGGCACATGGGTATAGCCAGACAAGGGCAGGTTATAAGGTCAGTGGTAGCTGCATCAGTATAATAACACCCAGCGCTATATAATGACACAGTAGTGACACTGGCTCATGGGTATAGCCAGACAAGGGCAGGTTATAGGGTCAGTGGTATCTGCATCAGTATAATAACACCCAGCACTATATAATGACACAGTAGTGACACTGGCACATGGGTATAGCCAGAGGAGGACTGGTTATAGGATCAGTGGTATCTGCATCAGTATAATAACACCAAGCACTATATAATGACACAGTAGTGACACTGGCACATGGGTATAGCCAGAGGAGGGCTGGTTATAGGATCAGTGGTATCTGCATCTGTATAATAACACCTAGCTCTATACAAAGACACAGTAGTGACACTGGCACATGGGTATAGCCAGAGGAGGGCAGGTTATAGGATCAGTGGTATCTGTATCAGTATAATAACACCAAGCACTACATAATGACACAGTAGTGACACTGGCACATGCGTATAGCCAGACAAGGGCTGGTTATAGGGTCAGTGGTATCTGCATCAGTATAATAACACCCAGCACTATATAATGACACAGTAGTGACACTGGCACATGGGTATAGCCAGAGGAGGGCTGGTTATAGGATCAGTTGTATCTGCATCTGTATAATAACACCCAGCTCTATGCAAAAACACAGTAGTGACACTGGCACATGGGTATAGCCAGAGGAGGGCTGGTTATAGGATCAGTGGTATCTGCATCTGTATAATAACACCCAGCTCTATACAAAGACACAGTAGTGACACTGGCACATGTGTATAGCCAGAGGAGGGCTGGTTATAGGATCAGTGGTAGCTGCATCAGTATAATAACACCCAGCACTATATAATGACACAGTAGTGACACTGGTAGTGATGTCGCGAACTTAAAAATTTCGGTTCGTGAACGGCGGACTCGAACTTCCGGTATTGTTCGCAAACTGCCATTGACTTCAATAGGCAGGCGAACTTTAAAACCTACAAGGACTCTTTCTGGCCACAATAGTGATGGAAAAGTTGTTTCAAGGGGACTAACACCGGGACTGTGGCATGCTGGAGGGGGATCCCTGGCAAAACTCCCATGGAAAATTACATAGTTGATGCAGAGTCTGCTTTTAACCCATAAAGGGCCTAAATCACCTAACATTCCCAAATTGTTTGCAATAATGTGCTTTAAAACATCAGTTATGATGCCGTATCTATCAGGTAGTGTAAGGGTTATGGCCGCTTCACAGTGACAGAGCAAACTCCAAGTGTAACCGCAAACAGTCCATTTGCACAACCACGAGATAGATAGATTTGATAGATAGATACATAGATTACATAGCTCAATCGATGCAATATACATATGATCGATACAAATTACATAGATCAATAGATGCCATATACATTTGATAGATATGAATTACATAGATCAATAGATGCAATATCCATTTGATAGATACGAATGTTATCGATCCAAAGATGCAATATACATTTGATAGATACGAATTACATCAACCAAAATATGTAATATACATTTTATAGATACAAATTACATTGATCAATAGATGCAATCTACATTTGATAGATATGTTTGATAGTTAGATCGATTTGATAGATAAATACTATTTATTATTTGAAATATATATAATTTCCCTGACAGAGTATAAAAATAAGACATGCGGTCTGTGACCCGTGGTGTGTTAAGTAGTACTATTCTTAGCAGTTTACTACAACCTGTTACTCCCCCTATCAGGGGAGGTCTATATGGCCTTCATTTTTGGAACCGGGAGATGGAAGAAGATGATTGGTCTGTCCTCCTACTTCAAATTTGTCCAAAACACAAGTGGCTGTCTCAAAACAGTCCGGACAGAAGATAGACAGATAGATAGGATAGATAGATATACATAGATTGATAGTTAGATAGAAGAGAGATAGATAGATTTGTTAGATATATAATTACCCTGACAAAGTATAATAATTAAACATGCGGTCTTGGACCCATGGTAACTAGGTTGTGTTAAGTAGTACTATTCTTAGCACTTTCAGCCCTGTAACTCCTCCTATCGGTGGAGGTCTATATGGTGTGTATTATTACCCTGACAAAGTATAACAACAAGACACGCGGTCTGGGACCCATGGTAATTAGGTTGTGTTAAGTAAAACTTTTCTTAGCACTTTAATCCCTCTTACTCCCCCTTTTGGTGGAGTTCTATATGGCCTGCATGATTACCCTGACAAAGTATAACAACAAAACATCTGGTCTGGGACCCATGGTAACTAGGTTGTGTTAAGTAGTACTATTCTTAGAACTGTAATCCCTGTTACTCCCCATATCAAGGGAGGTCTATATGGCCTGCATGATTCCCCTGACAAAGTATAATAACAAAACATGCGGTCATGGACCCATGGTAACTAGGTTGTGTTAAGTAGTACTATTCTTAGCACTTTAATCCCTGTTACTCCCCCTATCGTGGGAGGTCTATATGGCGTGCCTGATTATCCTGGCAAAATATAACAACAAGACATGCGGTCTGTGAACCACTGTTAACTAGGTTGTGTTGATTTTTACTATTCTTAGCACTTTAATCCCTGTTCCTCCCCCTATCGGGGGCGGTCTATATGGCCTGGCTGCTTATCCTGGCAAAATCTAATAACAAGACATGCGGTCTGGGAACCACTGTTAATGTTAACTAGGTTGTGTTAAGTTGTACTATTCTTTGCACTTTAACGCCTGTTACTTCCCCTATCAAGGGAGGTCTATATGGCCTGCATGATTACCGTGACAAAGTATAACAACAAAACATGCAGTCTGGGACCCATGGTGGTACTGGTATAACTAGGTTTTCTTAAGTATTACTATTCTTCGCAGTTTAATCCCTGTGATTGGTCTGTCCTCCTACTTCAAATTTGTCCAAAACACAAGTGGCTGTCTCCAAACAGTCTGGACAGAAGATAGATAGATAGGATAGATAGATATACATAGACTGATAGTTAGATGGAATTGATGGAAGAGAATTAGATCGATTTGTTAAATATATAACTACCCTGACAAAGTATAATAATTAAACATGCGGTCTGGGACCCATGGTAACTCGGTTGTGTAAAGTAGTACTATTCTTAGCACTTTTATCCCTGTAACTCCTCCTATCGGGGGAGGTCTATATGGCCTGCATTATTACCCTGACAAAGTATAACAACAAGACACGCGGTCTGGGACCCATGGTAACTAGGTTGTGTTAAGTAGTACTTTTCAAAGCACTTTAATCCCTGTTACTCCCCCTATCGGGGGAGGTCTATATGGCCTGCATGATTACCCTGACAAACTATAATAACAAAACATGCGGTCTGGGACCCATGGTGGTTCTGGTATGACTAGGTTTTCTTAAGTATTACTATTCTTCCCCGTTTAATCCCTGTGATTGGTCTGTCCTCCTACTTCAAATTTGTCCAAAACACAAGTGGCTGTCTCAAAACAGTCCAGACAGAAGATAGATAGGATAGATAGATATACATAGATTGATAGTTAGATAGAATCGACAGAAGAGAAATAGATAGATTTGTTAGATATATAATTACCCTGACAAAGTATAACAATAAAACATGCGGTCTAGGACCTATGGTAACTAGGTTGTGTTAAGTAGTACTATTCTTAGCACTTTCATCCCTGTAACTCTCCCTATCGTGGGAGGTCTATATGGCCTGCATGATTACCCTGACAAAGTATAACAACAAGACACGCGGTGTTGGACCCATGGTAACTAGCTTGTGTTAATTAGTACTTTTCTTAGCACTTTAATCCCTGTTACCCCCCCTATCGGGGGAGGTCTATATGGCCTGTCTGATTACCCTTACAAAATATAATAATAAGACATGTGGTCTGGGACCCATGGTAACTAGGTTGTGTTTTAAGTAGTACTATTCTTAGCACTTTAATCTCTGTAACTCCCCCTATCAGGGGAGGTCTATACGGCCTGCATGATTACCCATACAAAATATAATAATAAGACATCTGCTCTGGGTCTGGGACCCATGGTAAGGTTGTGTTAAGTAGTACTGTTCTTAGCATTTTAATACCTGTTACTTACCCTATCGGGAGAGGTCTATATGGCCTGCATGATTACCCTAACAAAATATAATAATAAGACATATGCTCTGTGACCCATGGTAAGTTTGTGTTAAGTAGTACTGTTCTTAGCATTTTAATACCTGTTACTCACCCTATCGGGGGAGGTCTATATGGCCTGCATGATTACCCTTACAAAATATAATAACAAGACATGCGGTCTGGGACCCATGGTAACTAGGTTGTGTTAAGTAGTACTCTTCTTAGCATTTTAATACCTGTTACTCACCCTATCGGGGGAGGTCTGTATGGCCTGCATGATTACCCTAACAAAATATAATAATAAAACATATGCTCTGGGACCCATGGTAACTAGGTTGTGTTAAGTAGTACTGTTGTTATTAGTTTAATACCTGTTACAACACCGAATGGTGGGAGGTCTATATGGCCTGCATGATTAGCCGCACCCAACCCAAAAAAAAGCCAAGCGGTCTTGGACTAAGACCCATGGCTAACTCGGTTGTTTAATCCCTGTTACCCCCCCTATCGGGGGAGGTCTATATGGCCTGTCTGATTACCCTAACAAAATATAATAATAAGACATATGCTCTGTGACCCATGGTAAGTTTGTGTTAAGTAGTACTGTTCTTAGCATTTTAATACCTGTTACTCACCCTATCGGGGGAGGTCTATATGGCCTGCATGATTACCCTTACAAAATATAATAACAAGACATGCGGTCTGGGACACATGGTAACTAGGTTGTGTTAAGTAGTACTCTTCTTAGCATTTTAATACCTGTTACTCACCCTATCGGGGGAGGTCTGTATGGCCTGCATGATTACCCTAACAAAATATAATAATAAGACATATGCTCTGGGACCCATGGTAAGTTTGTCTTATGTAGTACTGTTCTTAGCATTTCAATACCTGTTACTCACCCTATCTGGGGAGGTCTATATGGCCTGCATGATTACCCTTACAAAATATAATAATAAAACATATGCTCTGGGACCCATGGTAACTAGGTTGTGTTAAGTAGTACTGTTGTTATTAGTTTAATACCTGTTACAACACCGAATGGTGGGAGGTCTATATGGCCTGCATGATTAGCCGCACCCAACCCAAAAAAAAGCCAAGCGGTCTTGGACTAAGACCCATGGCTAACTCGGTTGTTTAAAGTAGTACTATTCTTAGCACTTTCATCCCTGTTACTTCAAGGCCTCTCGGGGGTGGTCTACATGGCCATCATGATTATCCTAACCAAATACAACAATAAAACCTTGGCTCTTGATAGCCCGTTAATTGGCTGTATTTTGGTAGTACTGTTCTTATTAGTTTAATACCTGATACAATACCGAATGGTGGGAGGTCTATATGGCCTGCATGATTAGCCGCACCCAACCCAAAAAAAAGCCAAGCGGTCTTGGACTAAGACCCATGGCTAACTCGGTTGTTTAAAGTAGTACTATTCTTAGCACTTTCATCCCTGTTACTTCAAGGCCTCTCGGGGGTGGTCTACATGGCCATCATGATTATCCTAACCAAATACAACAATAAAACCTTGGCTCTTGATAACCCGTTAATTGGCTGTATTTTGGTAGTACTGTTCTTATTAGTTTAATACCTGATACAACACCGAATGGTGGGAGGTCTATATGGCCTGCATGATTAGCCGCACCCAACCCAAAAAAAAGCCAAGCGGTCTTGGACTAAGACCCATGGCTAACTCGGTTGTTTAAAGTAGTACTATTCTTAGCACTTTCATCCCTGTTACTTCAAGGACTCTCGGGGGTGGTCTACATGGCCATCATGATTATCCTAACCAAATACAACAATAAAACCTTGGCTCTTGATAGCCCGTTAATTGGCTGTATTTTGGTAGTACTGTTCTTATTAGTTTAATACCTGATACAACACCGAATGGTGGGAGGTCTATATGGCCTGCATGATTAGCCGCACCCAAACAAATAAAAAGCCATGCGATGTTGGACTAAGACCCATGGCTAACTCGGTTGTTTAAAGTAGTACTATTCTTAGCACTTTCATCCCTGTTACTTCCAGGCCTCTCGGGGGTGGTCTACATGGCCATCATGATTATCCTAACCAAATACAACAATAAAACCTGGGCTCTTGATAGCCTGTTAATTGGCTGTATTTTGGTAGTACTGTTCTTATTAGTTTAATACCTGATATAACACCGAATGGTGGGAGGTCTATATGGCCTTCATGATTAGCCGCACCCAACCCAAAAAAAATCCATGCGGTCTTGGACTAAGACCCATGGCTAACTCGGTTGTGTAAATTAGTACAATTCTTAGCACTTTCATCCCTGTTACTTCAAGGCCTCTCGGGGGTGGTCTACATGGCCATCATGATTACCCTTAACAAAATATAACAACAAGACGTGCGGTCAGGGAACCATGGTAAGGTTACTTCCTTTCGCAAAATCGAGTATACCAGTTGCAGTCAGAGGTTCTGACCCTGCATTATGGCTGCACCTCTCCCTAAAAGAGGCATCCATTACAGAGTCTGTGGGCATGTATGCAAAGAGCTGGCCTGCCTAAAAGGAGCAGCAAGGCAGTACAGGATGTTCTCCTTCAGCCGTTTTATACGATGGCCCACGACCCTCAACAGCCACAACAGAATGAAACACCACATATGCCATCCTTTTGAACAATAGAGTACAGGTATGGAATTGATTTTAGTTACACAGAGATATTTTTTAGGAACCGTGAAATTGAACAAAAAACCATGCTTGGACACCCAGTACAGTACAGGTCGTTCTCCTTCGGCCTTTTTATAAGAGGGTCCCGGACCCTCAACAGAAACAACAGCAGGACAGAGTACATATGGCATCCTTTTGAACAATAGATTACAGGTAAGGCATTGATTTTAGAAACCCGGAGATAATTGGTTGCAAACGTGAAATTGAACCAAAAAAATGATTGGACACCCAGTACACTTCTTTCTACTTCAGCCTTTTTATAAGAGGGTCCCGGACCCTCAACAAAAACAACAGCAGGAAAGAGGACATATGGCATCCTTTTGAACAATAGAGTACAGGTACAGCATTGATTTTAGAAACCCAGAGATAATTTTTAGGAAACAGGAAATAGAAAAAAACATTGATTGGACACACAGTACACTTCTTTCTCCTTCGGCTTTTTTATAAGAGGGTCCAGGACCCTCAACAAAAACAGCAGCAGGAAAGAGGACATATGGCATCCTTTTGAACAATAGAGTACAGGTACAGCATTGATTTTAGAAACCCGGAGATAATTTGTTGGAACCGGGAAATTGAACCAAAAAAATGATTAGACACCCAGTACACTTCTTTCTTCTTCAGCCTTTTTATAAGAGGGTCCAGGACCTTCATATGAAACAATAGCAGGAAAGAGGACATATGGCATCCTTTTGAACAATAGAGTACAGGTAAGGCATTGATTTTAGAAACCCAGAGATAATTTTTAGGAAACGGGAAATAGAAAAAAAAAACATTGCTTGGACACCCAGTACACTTCTTTCTCCTTCTGCCTTTTTATAAGAGGGTCCCGGACCCTCAACAGAAATAACAGCAGGAAAGATGACATATGGCATCCTTTTGAACAATAGATTACAGGTAAGGCATTGATTTTAGAAACCCAGAGATAATTTGTTGGAACCGGGAAATTGAACCAAAAAAATGATTGGACACCCAGTACACTTCTTTCTCCTTCAGCCTTTTTATAAGAGGGTCCAGGACCCTCAACAGAAACAACAGCTGGAAAGCAGACATTTTGCATCCTTTTGAACAATAGAGTACAGGTTCAGGTACGGCATTGATTTTAGAAACCCAGAGATAATTTTTTGGAAACGTGAAATTGGCCAAAAAACCATGCTTGGACACCCAGTACAGGTCGTTCTCCTTCAGCCTTTTTATAAGAGGGTCCAGCACCCTCAACAGAAACAACTGCAGGAAACACCACATATGCCATCCTTTTGCACAATCGAGTACAGGTATGGCATTGATTTAGGAACCCAGAGATAATTGAGAGGAACCGTGAACATTTTACAAAAAATGTGCTTGGACACCCATTACAGGTCGTTCTCCTTCAGCCTTTTTATACCATGGGCCACGACCTTCAACAGGCACAACAGCATGAAACACCACATATGCCACCCTTTTGCACAATAAACTACAGGTATGGCATAGATGGAACCCGGAGATAATTTAGAGCAACCAAGAGACGGATAAAGATGCTTGGTCGGTCCTCCTCCTTCAAATTTGGGGCACTGCGCGTGCAATTTAATGGTCCACCAGATATGAGTGGTGTGTTAAGTTGTACTATTCTTAACAGTTTAATCACTGTTATGTACCTTATTTTTTGCTTTGAGTTTTGTACCCACAGAGCAGCAGCAGAGGCCAGAAAAATTAGGCATGTAAAAATGACTGAAAAATTGGGTATTGTTGCAGCCACTGCTGTAGCAGCGGCCAGAAAAATTGCTGTTTATAAAACATTTAGAAAGTGCCCTAAAAGCTTGCGGCTTGAACACTAGTTGTTGGCGGATAAGTCAAGCAAGTCATCCTGCATTAGAAGAAAAAAAAAAGCCAGCGTGTGTACCAGTTGGAGCCCAAGCCAGCTCATCTCATCATCAGGCCTTTTTTACTCAAATGTATTGCCCAATGTCAGTCCCTTCGGGATCCATCCCTCATTCATTTTAATAAAGGTGAGATAGTCAAGGCTTTTTTGACCTAGGCGACTTCTCTTCTCAGTGACAAAACCTCCTGCTGCACTGAAGGTCCTTTCGGACAGGACACTTGAAGCGGGGCAGGCCAGAAGTTCCATTGAAAATTGGGATAGCTCAGGCCACAGGTCAAGCCTGCACACCCAGTAGTCATGGGGTCCATCGCTCCTCAGAGTGTCGAGATCCGCAGTTAATGCTAGATAGTCTGCTACCTGTCGGTTGAGTCTTTCTCTGAGGCTGGATCCCGAAAGGCTCTGGCGATGCATGGGAGTTAAAAAGGTACGCATGTCCTCCATCAACAAGACGTCAGGAAAACATCCTGTCCTTGCCGCTGTGGTCGTGGGAGGAGGAGGATTACTTTCATCTCTTCCCCTGTTACATTCCCGTTGTGCTGTGACATCACCCTTATACGCTGTGTAAAGCATATTTTTAAATTTATTTTTAAAATGCTCCATCCTTTCCGACTTGCGGGAATTTGGTAACATTTCAGGCACTTTATGCTTATACCGGGGGTCTAGGAGCGTGGACACCCAGTACAGGTCGTTCTCCTTCAGCTTTTTTATACGAGGGTCCCTCAACAGGCACGACAGCATGAAAGACCCCATTTGAACAAGGTTGGATGCCGAGCTGATCATGTCCCGTTCCTCGTCCTCACTGATCTCACTGAGGGTATCTTCTTCCCCCCAGCCACGTACAACACCACGGGTACCAGTGAGGTGACAACAATGAGCACCCTGGGATGCCTGTTGTGCTCGGTCTTCCTCCTCCTCAAAGCCACATTCCTCCTCTGACTCCTCTTCCTCACAATCCTCTTCCTGCGTTGCCGCAGGTCCAGCAAGCGATGCTGATAAGGCTGTTTGTGGGGGTGATGGACACCACAACTCTTCCTCTTCACGCTCATCTATGGCCTGATCCAGCACTCTTCGCAGGGCACGCTCCAGGAAGAAAACAAATGGTATGATGTCGCTGATGGTGCCTTTGGTGCGACTGACAAGGTTTGTCACCTCTTCAAAAGGACGCATGAGCCTACAGGCATTGCGCATGAGCGTCCAGTAATTTGGCAAAAAAATCCCCAGCTCCCCAGAGGCTGTCCTAGCACCCCGGTCATACAAATACTCATTAACAGCTTTTTCTTGTTGGAGCAGGCGGTCAAACATTAGGAGTGTTGAATTCCACCGTGTCGGGCTGTCGCAAATGAAGCACCTCACTGGCAAGTTCTTTCGACACTGGATATCGGACAAGTGCGCCATGGCCATGTAGGAACGCCTGAAATGGCCACACACCTTCCTGGCCTGCTTCAGGACGTCCTGTAAGCCTGGGTACTTATGGACAAATCGTTGTACAATCAGATTACACACATGTGCCATCTTGCCCAATTTCAATGCCGCCGCCAAATTACTTCCATTGTCAGAAACAACCTTGCCAATCTCCAGTTGGTGCGAAGTCAGCCAATGATCCACCTGTGCGTTCAGGGCAGTCAGGAGTGCTGGTACTGTGTGACTCTCCGCTTTCAGGCAAGTCAACCCCAAGACGGCGTGAAACTGCCGTACCCGGATGTGGAATAGTACCTGGGGAGCTTGGGGGGTGCCATTGATGTGGAGCAAGACACAGAAGCAGAAGAGGACTCAGCCGAGGAAGAGGTTATGGAAGAGGATGGAGTAGGAGGAGTAGAGGAGGTAGCAGCAGGCCTGCCTGCAAGTCGTGGCAGTGTCACCAACTCTTCTGCAGAGCCACACATTCCATGCTTGTCAGACGTCAGCAGGTTTACCCAATGCGCAGTGTAGGTGATATACCTGCCCTGACCATGCTTTGCAGACCAGCTATCTGTGGTCATATGGACCCTTGCCCCAATGCTGTGTGCCAGACATGCCATAACTTCCTTTCAAACAACAGAGTACAGGTTTGGGATTGCCTTTTGTGAAAAGAAATTTCTGCCAAGTACCTTCCACTGCGGTGTCCCAATAGATACAAATTTTTTGAAAGCATCAGACTCCACCAGCTTGTATGGTAAAAGCTGGCGGGCTAAGAGTTCAGACAAGCCAGCTGTCAGATGCCGGGCAAGGGGGTGACTTTGAGAAATTGGCTTCTTACGTTCAAACATGTCCTTGACAGACAGCTGACTGTGGGCAGATGACCAGGAACTGCTACGTAAGAGAGACTCAGTGGAGGATGGTTGAGAGGGGGCAAGGAGGACAGCAGTGGTTGACGTGGCTGAAGATGCTGGAGCAGGAGGAGGAGGGCGGCTTTCAGTTTGTGTGCTGCTTCTACTCATGTGTTCTTCCCATCGGCGTTTGTGATGGGAGACCATGTGCCTTCGCAAAGCAGTTGTACCTAGGTGGGTGTTGGACTTCCCACGACTCAGTTTCTTTTGGCACAGGTTGCAAATGGCATTGCTGTTGTCAGATGCAGACACACAAAAAAAATGCCACACTGCTGAGCTCTGCGATGACGGCATTCTGGTGGTGGCAACAGCATGCGTTGATGGGCGTCGGCGTGCTGTCTGGCTGACCCCGGGTGCCGATGCATGCTGTCTGACTGTGCCACTAGCTCCTTGCGATGACCTCCCCCTGCTTCCAACTCATCTTCTCCTCCTCCTCTCTGTCTCCCCATCTGAACTTTCCCCCTCTTCTTCTTCTCTTGTAGCAGGCACCCACGTGACATCCACTGACACATCATCATCAACCGCTTCACTTGTATCTGACACATCAAGAAAGGAAGCAGCAGCGGGTACAACATCATCATCATCATCATCACACCGTACCTCCATGTCTGTAATGCTGCCTGACTGAGACATATCACTGTTATCTACATCCTCTGTCAATGATGGTTGCACATCACTCATTTTTTCCAACTGATGTGTCAATAACTCATGTGACAGATCAAGTGAAGCGGCTGTGGTGCTAGTGTTGGTGGTGGCGACAGGTGGGCGAGTGGCACTGGTCACTTGAGACGTGCCCAAAGCACAGCTGGACATAGATGGTGCATCAAGGTTAGGAGGACTAGGAGCGGAAGCTGTAGAAGATTGGGTGTCCTGTGTTAGCCATTCAACTAGGTCCTCCTCAGAACTTTTCGCGTCCCCCCTGGCACTCGGCGTCTGAACAATGTGCATATTTGTAGGGTCTAAAGGAATCACAGCACCACAACCACGACCACGGAACCTGTGGGGTGGCCTGCCTCTGCCTGTCATTTTTTTTTTAAATGGACACTTACAATACTATTACACAAATTATGAGTGGTGGCACTGGGCAAGTGGGCACAGTATACGCTGTGAGACTGACAACAAAAAAAAGACTGATGTTTCAAAGTCAAAAATGTTTATTTTTTAAATATTAGAAGTACTGTGACAACAAATATGATTGTTGGCACTAGTTGGCAAATGGGCCTGTCTGGCACACACGCTGGGAGTAAGGCAACTGCAATTAGATTAAACTAGCTGAGTCATGCTTCTTAGTCCAAAAATTATTTTTACCAAAAATTGACAATACTGTTAGAACAAATATGATTGGTGGCACTAGTTGGAAACGGCAAGTGGGCCTGGCACACACACGCTGGCAGGCAGGCAGGCAACTGCAATTCAATGGCACTAGGAGACTGAAGATTCACAGTCCAAAAAGTTATGATTTAATTTTTTTTCAATACTGTTACAAGAAATATGATTGGTGGCAGTAGTTGGCTAGTGGGCCTGGCACACAGGCTGGCAGGCAGGAGGAAAGTGCAATTCAATGGCACGAGCAAACTGATGATTCACAATCTAACAATTTTTAATTTTAAATATTAACAATACTGTTACAACAAATATGATTGGTGTAACTAGTTGGCAAGTGGGCCTGGCACACAGGCTGGCAGGCAGGAGGAAACTGCAATTCAATGGCACTAGGAGACTGAAGATTCGCAGTCAAAAAAGTGATGATTTACAATTTTTTCAATACTGTTACAAGAAATATGATAGGTGGCACTAATTGGCTAGTGAGCCTGGCACACAGGCTGGCAGGCAGGAGGAAAGTGCTATTCAATGGCACAAGCAAACTGATGATTCACAATCTAACAATTTTCAATTTTAAATTTTAACAATACTTTTACAACAATTATGATTGGTGTAACTAGTTGGCAAGTCGGCCTGGCACACAGGCTGGCAGGCAGGAGGAAACTGCAATTCAATGGCACTAGGAGACTGAAGATTTGCAGTCAAAAACGTGATGATTTACAATTTTTTAAATACTGTTGCAAGAAATATGATAGGTGGCACTAATTGGCTAGTGGGCCTGGCACACAGGCTGGCAGGCAGGAGGAAAGTGAAATTCAATGGCACGAGCAAACTGATTATTCACAATCTAACAATTTTTAATTTTAAATATTAACAATACTGTTACAACAAATATGATTGGTGTAACTAGTTGGCAAGTGGGCCTGGCACACAGGCTGGCAGGCAGGAGGAAACTGCAATTCAATGGCACTAGTAGACTGCAGATTCACAGTCAAAAAAGTGATGATTTACAATTTTTTAAATATTGTTACAAGAAATATGATAGGTGGCACTAATTGGCTAGTGGGCCTGGCACACAGGCTGGCAGGCAGGAGGAAAGTGCTATTCAATGGCACAAGCAAACTGATGATTCACAATCTAACAATTTTAAATTTTAAATATTAACAATACTTTTACAACAATTATGATTGGTGTAACTAGTTGGCAAGTGGGCCTGGGACACAGGCTGGCAGGCAGGAGGAAATTGCAATTTAATGGCACTAGTAGACTGCAGATTCACAGTCAAAAAAGTGATGATTTACAATTTTTTAAATACTGTTACAAGAAATATGATAGGTGGCACTAATTGGCTAGTGGGCCTGGCACACAGGCTGGCAGGCAGGAGGAAAGTGAAATTCAATGGCACTAGCAAACTGATGATTCACAATCTAACAATTTTTAATTTTAAATATTACCAATACTGTTACAATAAATATGATTGGTGTAACTAGTTGGCAAGTGGGCCTGGCACACAGGCTGGCAGGCAGGAGGAAACTGCAATTCAATGGCACTAGTAGACTGCAGATTCACAGTCAAAAAAGTGATGATTTACAATTTTTTCAATACTGTTACAAGAAATATGATAGGTGGCACTAATTGGCTAGTGGGCCTGGCACACAGGCTGGCAGGCAGGAGGAAAGTGCAATTCAATGGCACGAGCAAACTGATGATTCACAATCTAACAATTTTTAATTTTAAATATTAACAATACTGTTACAACAAATATGATTGGTGTAACTAGTTGGCAAGTGGGCCTGGCACACAGGCTGGCAGGCAGGAGGAAACTGCAATTCAATGGCACTAGGAGACTGAAGATTCGCAGTCAAATAAGTGATGATTTACAATTTTTTCAATACTGTTACAAGAAATATGATAGGTGGCACTAATTGGCTAGTGAGCCTGGCACACAGGCTGGCAGGCAGGAGGAAAGTGCTATTCAATGGCACGAGCAAACTGATGATTCACAATCTAACAATTTTTAATTTTAAATATTAACAATACTTTTACAACAAATATGATTGGTGTAACTAGTTGGCAAGTCGGCCTGGCACACAGGCTGGCAGGCAGGAGGAAATTGCAATTCAATGGCACTAGGAGGCTGAAGATTCGCAGTCAAAAAAGTGATGATTTACAATTTTTTAAATACTGTTACAAGAAATATGATAGGTGGCACTAATTGGCTAGTGGGCCTGGCACACAGGCTGGCAGGCAGGAGGAAAGTGAAATTCAATGGCACGAGCAAACTGATGATTCACAATCTAACAATTTTTAATTTTAAATATTAACAATACTGTTACAACAAATATGATTGGTGTAACTAGTTGGCAAGTGGGCCTGGCACACAGGCTGGCAGGCAGGAGGAAACTGCAATTCAATGGCACTAGTAGACTGCAGATTCACAGTCAAAAAAGTGATGATTTACAATTTTTTCAATACTGTTACAAGAAATATGATAGGTGGCACTAATTGGCTAGTGGGCCTGGCACACAGGCTGGCAGGCAGGAGGAAAGTGCAATTCAATGGCACGAGCAAACTGATGATTCACAATCTAACAATTTTCAATTTTAAATTTTAACAATACTTTTACAACAATTATGATTGGTGTAACTAGTTGGCAAGTCGGCCTGGCACACAGGCTGGCAGGCAGGAGGAAACTGCAATTCAATGGCACTAGGAGACTGAAGATTTGCAGTCAAAAACGTGATGATTTACAATTTTTTAAATACTGTTGCAAGAAATATGATAGGTGGCACTAATTGGCTAGTGGGCCTGGCACACAGGCTGGCAGGCAGGAGGAAAGTGAAATTCAATGGCACGAGCAAACTGATTATTCACAATCTAACAATTTTTAATTTTAAATATTAACAATACTGTTACAACAAATATGATTGGTGTAACTAGTTGGCAAGTGGGCCTGGCACACAGGCTGGCAGGCAGGAGGAAACTGCAATTCAATGGCACTAGTAGACTGCAGATTCACAGTCAAAAAAGTGATGATTTACAATTTTTTAAATATTGTTACAAGAAATATGATAGGTGGCACTAATTGGCTAGTGGGCCTGGCACACAGGCTGGCAGGCAGGAGGAAAGTGCAATTCAATGGCACGAGCAAACTGATGATTCACAATCTAACAATTTTTAATTTTAAATATTAACAATACTTTTACAACAATTATGATTGGTGTAACTAGTTGGCAAGTCGGCCTGGCACACAGGCTGGCAGGCAGGAGGAAATTGCAATTCAATGGCACTAGGAGGCTGAAGATTCGCAGTAAAAAAAGTGATGATTTACAATTTTTTAAATACTGTTACAAGAAATATGATTGGTGGCACTAATTGGCTAGTGGTCCTGGCACACAGGCTGGCAGGCAGGAGGAAAGTGAAATTCAATGGCACGAGCAAACTGATGATTCACAATCTAACAATTTTTAATTTTAAATATTAACAATACTGTTACAACAAATATGATTGGTGTAACTAGTTGGCAAGTGGGCCTGGCACACAGGCTGGCAGGCAGGAGGAAACTGCAATTTAATGGCACTAGTAGACTGCAGATTCACAGTCAAAAAAGTGATGATTTACAATTTTTTAAATACTGTTACAAGAAATATGATAGGTGGCACTAATTGGCTAGTGGGCCTGGCACACAGGCTGGCAGGCAGGAGGAAAGTGAAATTCAATGGCACAAGCAAACTGATTATTCACAATCTAACAATTTTTAATTTTAAATATTAACAATACTTTTACAACAATTATGATTGGTGTAACTAGTTGGCAAGTCGGCCTGGCACACAGGCTGGCAGGCAGGAGGAAACTGCAATTCAATGGCACTAGGAGACTGAAGATTTGCAGTCAAAAACGTGATGATTTACAATTTTTTAAATACTGTTGCAAGAAATATGATAGGTGGCACTAATTGGCTAGTGGGCCTGGCACACAGGCTGGCAGGCAGGAGGAAAGTGAAATTCAATGGCACAAGCAAACTGATTATTCACAATCTAACAATTTTTAATTTTAAATATTAACAATACTGTTACAACAAATATGATTGGTGTAACTAGTTGGCAAGTGGGCCTGGCACACAGGCTGGCAGGCAGGAGGAAACTGCAATTCAATGGCACTAGTAGACTGCAGATTCACAGTCAAAAAAGTGATGATTTACAATTTTTTAAATATTGTTACAAGAAATATGATAGGTGGCACTAATTGGCTAGTGGGCCTGGCACACAGGCTGGCAGGCAGGAGGAAAGTGCAATTCAATGGCACAAGCAAACTGATGATTCACAATCTAACAATTTTTAATTTTAAATATTAACAATACTGTTACAACAACTATGATTGGTGTAACTAGTTGGCAAGTGGGCCTGGCCCACAGGCTGGCAGGCAGGAGGAAACTGCAATTCAATTGCACTAGGAGAATGAAGATTCGCAGTCAAAATAGTGATGATTTACAATTTTTTAAATACTGTTACAAGAAATATGATTGGTGGCAATAATTGGCTAGTGGGCCTGGCACACAGGCTGGCAGGCAGGAGGAAAGTGCAATTCAATGGCACGAGCAAACTGATGATTCACAATCGAACAATTTTTAATTTTAAAGATTAACAATACTGTTACAACAAATATGATTGGTGTAACTAGTTGGCAAGTGGGCCTGGCACACAGGCTGGCACTAGTGGTGGCAGGCTGGCCTGTGAACTAATATTAAATAACACTCGAAGAGTGATGTAAAAGTTTTTTTTTACAACATTTAATGTTATGTTACAACAGATAGGAGTGGTGGACTGGCACTGAGGATGGAAGTAGGCACAGTATATGCTGGCAGCCTGACACACAGGCTGGCACTAATGGCAGCCTGGCAACTAAAATTTAATAACACTAGAAGAGGACTGATGTTAAACAAAATTTTACATAAAATTTACACTAATGTTGTTACACCAGATATAAGTGGTGGAAACATTTTTTTTATCTGTGTAACACTATATGATGTGGGCCAGAAACACACAGGCCTGATGGAAATAGAAATTAAATTACACTAGCAAAATGATTTTTCAACATTTTTTTTTTCTTAATTTTTTTTATTCAGCATAGTAACTTCCAACATTTTGTTTACGCCATGCAATCTACAATCAACCTTGACTGTCTTAATGATATAAGCTCGATTCAACATATCTTAATTGACAGTAAATAGTAATAGAGAAGGAAAAAAAATAATAATATTAGCATAGATTAAGCCCTAGCTCTTCTAATTCATTACTTATCCAATTCTTCAGCTGAATTTTAAGTCTATCTATAAGCATCACCCGTCCCCAACAAAACAGCCCAAGGAAAAAAAAATAAAAAAAAATTTCCCCCTCCCACTTGATTCACTCCCCTCACCCACTCAGAGGATTATATTTTGGAGGGTCTTACAAAAAATACATCTAGGACAGCATAATAGGTCAATACTCTGTTCTGAAGTTTTTACCAGGCACCTAGGAGTATTAATTCAGAGTTTCGAAACGGAAAAATTAGATCGTTTATCTCCATGTCCGGCAGGGATCTTATAAATACTGACCATTTGTTAGAAAATTGTCTGATATCCTCTTCATTATCTAAATTAGTGTCTCTTTGTTCTTTGTTCTTTTTTTTTTTTTTTTTAACTCTTTTTATTAATTTTTCATGTCTATATACATTGAAAAGTTAAACAAAACATAATTAAACAAAACATAATTACTTGAGCAGGGTACCTCCCTGCGTAAATACAACAGAATAATAGACATTTTCCACAAAACATAAGTAAGCATATGTAGTATAGTATTTGTGTATACAAGAAAAAAAACCAGACCCTCCAAAAAAAAAAAAAAAAAAAAGACACTTTAAGAAAAGAAAAGCAAAAAAAGGAGAGAAAAAGGAAAAGAAGAAAAAAAACACAAAAAAAAAGGGAGAGAGTAAAATGAGGGTTATCACCACAAACCTATAATCTCTACCCTTGTATTCCTTAATATGGCTATTTGTGGTTTATTCACCTTACAAAAAGGGGATTTTTTCTTTTCTCATTTTCCCTTCCCCAACCCTTCCCCTTAACCTTTCGTGTACAGCCCGAAAAAGATAAATGATTGGCTCATCTGTGTGTCTCCTGTGAGCCAAGTACTGGGGGGGGCAGGGTCTTCACATATTTTTTCCAGATGGTTAAGATTATCTATATCCATGCTCTCCATGAAGATGGTAGTTTACCGTCAGTTAACCATTGTCTAATTAGGTTCGATTTTAAAAGTGGTGTTATAATCTGTAGTTGTACTGTCTTGGGTTGTATTTCAATTGCCTTTAACCATTTATATAGATATCTTTTAAGCCTTCTCTGGGAATTTATCTTTAAGCTATATTGTTCCATTATCATCTGATTTATCATTTCTGCTTTAAATTTGGCAACACTTGGTCCCAGAGGGGATTTCCATTTAGCTAATATCAAAATGCGTCCCTGAAGAATTGCTGTATTAATCAATTCTGAATTGCTCAGTTGGCCCTGTCTTCCGTACAGGAATATTATATTTTTACTGTTGAGTTGGCACACTGGTCCAAGAATCATGTTTAACCAGTATTGTACTTTTAACCAGAATTGTTGGATTTTTGGGCATGCCCATAAGCAGTGCTCCAGATCTGCTGATCTTGATCCACATTTAGCACATACTATAGAGTCATTTTTGAACCAGTATGCCAATCTGCTGGGTGTAATGTACAGCTGATTTAATATTTTAAAGTGTGCTTCCCTCCAGGAGGTTATATTAGTAACTTCAGTGATCCTCTTAGAACTAGAGGTGACCTCTAAAAGTGTAAGATTCCTAAATATTTTAACCCATTTCCCATGTACTGCTTGTGCATGTATCTCAGATTTGTATGTCATGTACAAATTATATATCTTACTGACTGCATATTTTTTTTTTTTGAGCCAATGAGTTAATTATATCCTCTAATACTCCCATATTCCAGTCAGTCCCGTGTTTATTTTGTAGTTCAAAGAATAAATGCCTAATTTGCAGGTATGCATAAAATCCTGTTTTCGATAGATTGTATTCTCTACTCAATACTTTGAATGATTTACATGTATTTAATACCTTATCTTGGAGTTGTATCACATAGCTCAAGCCTTGTTCTTCCCATTTTTTAAATATACCTTCCTTTATACATCCTGGTTTAAAGTTAGGATTTCCCATGATTGGTAGATAACGTGAAACTCTTGTATTTCTTCCCAACATTTTACCAAATTTATGCCATGCAGTTATCACATTGCTAATTACCGTAAGTTTTGCTATCTCTTTTGGAATTTTCATGTATTCACAATGAAGCAGTGCTTTCAGAGAATAGGGTTCACATATAGCACTATCTATTTGGCCATATGTTACATAGTTATCTTCTTTTATCCAATCTATAGCATATTTAGCTAGGTTTGCCAGGTTATATATCCTTAAATTTGGGAGTGCTAATCCGCCTGCCCTATTCGGCAGAGACAGTATTTAGTTTGAGCATCTACTTTTTTTCCCCTGCCATATCAAAAAGGCACACATTCTATTAAACTTTACGATGTCTTTTTGCTTAATAATTAAAGGTGTATTTTGTATTATATAGTAAATACGAGGGAAGATAATTGTTTTTATCAACATTATTCTAGCTAGCATTGAGATGGGTAAGGCTACCCATTTTTTACAGTCTGTTGTACATTTCTCTAGGCATGTCGTAATATTTCTACTGTACCATTGTCTAGAATTCTTGGTTAAAAAGATGCCCAGATATTTCATACATTCCACTTCCCTGAATGGGCATTCTCCTCTTTTATAATTTGGGTCGGATATCCACATGATTTCTGATTTACTTATATTGATCTTATATCCTGAGAAGGAACTAAATCTATTGACTATTGTTAAGAATTGCTTAATACTCTGCTTCGTATCTTTGAGAAAGATAAGTAGGTCGTCCGCAAAAAGTGATAGCACCACTTTGTGCTGTTGTATCTTCACACCCTCTAGTTCTTGCCTTAACATAACAGCTAATGGCTCTATGGCCAAGTTAAACAGTAGGGGTGATAGCGGGCAGCCCTGCCTCGTTCCCCTTTTTAGATAGATATTTGGAGTTAGTTCGTCGTTTACTATAATATTAGAAATGGGATCTTTGTATATTAATTTTATTAATGTACTTAAGTTACCCTTTATCCCAAATTTATCCAGTACTGTAAAAAGGTGGTCCCATGTTATCGAGTCGAACGCCTTTTCGGCGTCGACTGAAAGAACCGCAATATCTGTTTCTCTTCCCCTTATATCTTGATCCAGCCTCTGCCTAAAATAATTAATTATTGTGAATAATCTACGTGTATTCTTTGCAGGGTTACGTCCTTCCATAAACCCTGCTTGGTCCGTATGTATTAATTTATGCATAACCCTTTTGATTCTAGTCGCAATGATGGTTGTTAAAATTTTATAGTCATTATTTAGTAATGAGATTGGCCGGTATGATGCCGGCTCTTCTGGGTCCCTGTCTTTCTTTCTGATTAAAATTATAGAGGATGTCGCAAAATATTTCGACTTCATTTCTCCTTTCATAAAGTAACTATTATATAAACTCGTAAGTATTGGTGCTACCTCTTTTGACATCATTTGATAAAACTCTGTCGGTAGCATATCTGGCCCTGGTGCTTTATTTATCTTGGCTTTATTGATAGTGTCTACTACTTCCTTTTCTGTTATGATTTGGTTTAGATATTCATTGTCTTCCTCTGCTAGTTTGGTTAGGACCAATTTTTCCCAGAATGAGTTTTTATTTTCTATATCAACCTCGCTACTTGTATATAATTGGTGGAAATATTCATATATTACTTGTTTAATTTCTTTGTTGGTAGTCACTCTCCTTGCACCTATCTTAATTGCAGGTATATAGTTTTTTTGTTTATTGGTTTTGATAAGTCTGGCCAAATATTTGGCGGATCTTCCATAGTTCCCTCCATATAAGGCTCTAACCTTCTTATCTTGCTGGATTACATTCTGTTTCAAAAACACATCCCTTTCCTGTTTGCTAGTTACATATTTCCTCCATAGCCTGGAACTGGGGTTACTTATATATGCTCTATAGCTATTCTTGAGTTGATTTGATAGCTGTAAGTTTCTTTCTTGTCTTTTCCTTTTTGCCTTACATATATAGGCCTTAATAGTACCCCTTAGAAATGCCTTGGCTGCTTCCCAGTAAATCTCCCATTTACCCAAATATGCCTTATTGAAGTGTTGGTATTCTTTAAGTTTCTCACTAACATGGTTTCTAAAGTGTATACTTTCCATTAAAAATCTAGGGAAAGTGAATCTATTAATACTGGGTTTTGTTCCGGCTATATTTTGCAACTCAAGGGATATGATTGCGTGGTCTGATATAACAATCTCTTTAATCTCCGTACTGGAGTCTAATCCCATTAAGTTATCTGATAATAGGAAGAGATCTATCCTAGAGAGAGTACTATGTGACTTAGAGACACACGTGAATGCTTGTACGTCAGGATTCTGGATCCTCCATATGTCTCGTAGTTTAAGAGCTTTACAGAAACCATTAAAAATTTTAACTTCTCTTTTAATTTCTCTAGTATTACTGCATCTCATTCTGTCTATTGTGGGCGATGGTGTTAAGTTGAAGTCACCTCCTACAAATATATTCTTACCTATATATTTTATGAGTTTATTGTTTAGATCCTCCCAGAAATCATTTTCTAATTTATTTGGCCCATAGATGTTACAGAGTACCAAATTTAATCCATTTATTTGTATTTCTGTTATAAGATATCTAGCTTGCTTGTCTACTTCTTGGGATATAACTTTATATGTCAAATTTTTATTAAAAAGTATTGCTAATCCCTTCTTCCTTCCACAGTAAGGGGTAGCTAATACCTCCCCCACCCATCTACTTTTCAATTTTATTATTTCATTTTGTTTGAGGTGAGTTTCTTGCAACAATGCTATACTCGGTTTCATATGGCCTAGCTGCTTTAGAATCATTTTCCTTTTTATTGGTGACGTTATGCCACCCACATTCCAAGATAAAAATTTGATGTTATCTGTCATTCTTGCTACATTTTACTTGGTTGTACTTCTGGATATTTCTCTTTAATATTGTATAAAAAAATCTCATAATCTGTATATGAAGACCCTCTCCCCCCCTCCCACACTTAAAAAACAAAACCTTTCTCAACATATCTAACTGAAAAATCTGTTCTAGTTAACAAATGTTAACCTTTTTAGTCTTTACGGACAAGGCTATTGATCGATGCCATGTTCTTTACAAAAGTCTTGAGCTTCTCTCACCGTAAGCAAATTCTTTATTCTACCGTTACTCTCGATGCATATTTTAGCTGGGTATACCATCCTAGCTGCCCATTTAGCTTTAATTAATTTTGTGCAGAACGGGGCCATCTCCCTTCTCTTTCTGCTAGTTTCTGCCGAAAAATCTTGGAATAGTAGAATTCTGCTTTGCTTTATAATTAGTTCTTGTTTCTTACGGAATTGGCGTAACATATAAACTTTATCCTGGAAGTCAAGTACTTTTATCATTATTGGTCTGGGTCTTTGTTGTCCCTGCTCTGTTCTTCTGAACCCTATCCTATGGGCTCTTTCAATTTTAATAGGCAACATTTCGGGAGGGAACCCTAGCTGTTGGGGAAGTGTGTTAGATGCAAAAAATATAAGATCATTATATTCGCTAACCTCGGGTAATCCAATGACTTTGATATTATTTCTATGGGTTCTATCCTCGAGATCTTCTAACTTGTTTTGTATGAGGGCGATATGTTTACCCTGTGTGACTGCGCTTTGATCTAAATTATAGACTTGATCTTCCACTGTAGATATGCGAGTTTCAGCCTCTGTGAGTCTATTGGCATACTGTCTAATCTCATTAGAGAGGTTAGTGATTTCTTGTTTAATATTATTGAACTGTGGTAACATTATATCAGAAATTTGCTGAATTAACTGCTGTGTTTCTACAGTATTTATATGTGCTTCATCTAGTGTTGTTTCTAATGTGAGTTCACCACTTTTATTGGTCTGTTTTTTCTCTTTTGCTTTGGGTGGCATAGCTGGTGATCTTGATTTCATATATTTTTCCATAGGTCTGTGTGCTTGTCTGTGTTGTGGATTATCCACTCTTAGAGTGTGTGCTATAGGTGAGTAGCTTATGCCTATTTGCATATGCTTAACATTAAAAGTGTGAGTGATTGGGGCCCTATATTCTGGCCACTTACTATAAGTGCAGTCCTTGTGCAAATTATTACCTTGTGTGCTTATCCAACAGATGCAATATCTCTTGGTGTATTGCTTTATGTGCAATCCCCACTTGGGGGTGTCTCCTACGAGGTGTAGTTAAACCCTTCACCTACTGCTCTTTTGTGAAGAGCTGGTTTACTTAAGCTAACCACGTGTGTCAAAAGTGATCCATTTTCGTGTTCAATTTAGTGCATATACAATCTGGTTACAAGAGTATACTTAACCTTGCAACCGTGCAAAAAAAGAAAAAAGAAAAAAAAAAACAAAGAAAAAAAACAGTTTAAAACTTCACAACAACATGTGTCTACTTGAATATCCTATTAAGTGAAACTTTCAGACCAATGTCAGGTTTAAATTATCAGCCACCCTTAAAGGGGTAATTCCCTTCCTCCTTTCAACTGTTAACTTTTCAAGTGGTAACATTTAATGGACCATATTACTCCTTAAATGTTCAGCCATTATTACATAGTTCATTGCTCTTTCAGTCCTTATTTTTTATGACCTGAGCTTTAAAATGACTTCAGTGTGGTCCCACTTTATCTCTGGTGACTCTTTTTATATTAATATTTACATTTCTTTTAGAACAGAGATAAATTTTATACCAGCATACAACACTGTATTTATGTCCCCTCAATAATCAGGATAAGTCTCTCCTTCTCAGTTGGGTCCCAGTTTTCAGTATGTAACTGCTTCTTATGCCTTTATTTGAATTTTAAGGGCTAGGGATTATTTCTCTCAACTCCTTTTGATAGATGTTCAGGGTAGTCCTGTCTTTTGTACAGAAATAGGGCTATAGTAGTGAGGGGTGAGATAGGGCAGCTACTGTTGCTTTCAGGGGTGTCAAACTTGTATCTAAAAAGTATTATCCTTTCTCCTGTTAGTCACCACTTGTAGGGAATTCTTCAAAGTCTCTTAAGTGTATTGTTCTTGTGGCGTCCCTTAATTAGTTTAGGGGTGTGATAGCCTTATTTAGTCTATTTTTTTTCGCTCTGTGTCATGTTTTTATCACATCCCTTTAGCTTTTGTGTACCCCTCTCTTTTCTTTGTCTTGTCTATTGCTAAGTAGCTGCTCATTCAAAATTCACACAGTTTAAGCTTTATCAATGCCCTTTTAATACTTGCGTTTGGCTTAACCGATATCCGCTGTCCCTCTTGAGTGTTCTGCAGCTTGTCTTGTGCTCCAGCTGTCTTCTTCCAGCTGCTATGCAGCTTAACTTATGCCCTGGCTAGTTTCCTCCAAGCCGACTTGATTTGGTGTACTCGAAAGTCACCACTCTTGCTTGCTACTACTCCTCCGATCCTCCGCTTCTTGTGTCGGGGTCCCCGGTATTACTTTGGTGCATCCCAACGCACCTACGCGCCGTCTGGGCTTTGCACCTCTTTTCCGGTCTGTGTGTACTGTGCCGAGATGCCCCACTTCCTGTGCCTGTCTCGTTGTGATGAGCCGCGGCCGCGGCTAACCGGTCTATACCTCTGCTCGACTTCTTGCGCTGTGTATTGCCCGGCCAATCCTGGGTCTTATGTCCGGCCTGTGAGTGTATCTCACCCGGCAAGGACTGATGCGCAGCGGTTGGTGTTACAAGCTCCGTTGGACATGGAGCATGTGTTCAGCAGCGTTTCTGCAGTCTCCGCCTCCGGAAGTCAACTCAGTGTCTCTTTGTTCTAACAAGCATTGTTTTTTTAAACAATTTTTAATCTCTGGGATAGATGGTGTTGCCCTTAGCTTCCAGTTTTTGAAAATAAGATATCTGGTTGCCAATATGGACAAAAGAATTATCTTATCATTTATTTGATCTGCATTGTAATTCGATAGCCCAAATATACTTTGTGACTGTGTTATACCTGATAAAGGGATTTTAAGTGTTTTGGTAAGCCAGAACTCTAGCTTCCACCAGAGATGTCTAATTTTGGGGCATTCCCAGATCATATGAGTTAAGTCTGCTGCCGGCAGCAAACATTTTGGACGGTTATTGAAACCAAGGTTACGGATTTTACTACCTTTTTTGGGGGTAAAATAAGAGTTGTGTATTAATCTGATATGCGACTCTTGCCAGGTAGCTGACAGGGTGACCTGAGCCACTTTCTGAATTGATAATTGAACAAGTTCAGTATCAATATTAGAGTGAGGGATCATCTGGTTCCATAGTAGAGTAATTTTCTGTAGCTCCGAATCACCTTTACTGGAGTTGATCAATTGATAGCATAGGGAGATAGACCTCTGACCATTTTTAAAAAGTGTTAACCAGCTTTCCAATTTGCCCAAGGACCAAGTCCAACCTGTTTCTTTCATAAGCCCTGTAACAGTGTCTACTTTGTAAATATGCATAGAAATCCCTGTTGTTAATTTTAAATTCTTTTTTTAATTCTTCAAAAGATTTAACATATCTTCTCTCTATATCAATCAAGTATATCACCCTGTCCAATCCCTGATTATGCCAGGTCTTAAAAAGTGGCGAGCTCAGCCCTACAGGGAATTTCGGATTGCCCAGAAATGGCAAATATTGCGAAACTTTACATTTTAAGGATAGAAGTTCCCCCACTTTCCACCAGGCCTTCAGTGGGTTGGAAAAGTTTTTTGAACAATTTAATTTCTCTCGGTAATTCTTTAGGAGGACAGTGGATTAATGCTGAAAGAGTATACGGGTAACATATAGTTTCCTCCAATAAATTATTTGTTACATAATTGCTATGAAAAATCCAGTCAGCCACTACTCGCACGAGAAAGAGATAATTGTAGAAGCGAATGTTGGGCAGGGCAAGACCTCCATACTCTTTTGAGAGGGATAATTTCTTTAAGGATATCCTTGGTCTTTTCCCTTGCCAAATAAATTTGCTGAGTCCACTGTTAAGTGAACGAATATCCCTTTCCAGTAACATTACTGGAGTGTTCTGAAGTACATAGAGAAGTTTTGGTAATAAAACCATTTTAAATAAAGCTATTCGACCAGAGATAGATATTGGAAGGCCCTGCCAATTTTTCAATTTCTCCCTTATACTTTTTAAGATTGGAGTAATGTTAAGGTCATACAGCTCCGCAGGGTTAGAAGCAATGAAAATTCCTAAATATTTGAAGGAGTCTGTTGCCAGACTAAAAGGAATATTCGAGGGGGAGTTATTATTTTTTCTCAGCCATAATAGTTCTGATTTTGCTTGATTAATCTTGTAGCCTGAGAAGGATCCAAACCGAGTGACGATGTCCAGAAATTTTGGTATACTGGTATGGATGTCAGAAAGGTATAGTAAAACATTGCCCGCGTAGAGAGCTATTTTTATAACCTGGTCACCTATTTTAATTCCTGGCAGTTGATGTCTGATCATAATCGCCAATGGCTCTATTGAGATGTCGAAGAGCAGAGGGGAGAGAGGGCACCCCTGTCGAGTCCCTCTTCCAAGGGTTATCTGCGGGGAGATAATATTATTGACAATCAATCTTGTATATGGTTCTTTGTATAAGTTGATGATAAATCTCAGGAACTCTCCCTTAAACCCAAACTTATTTAACGAGGTGAAAAGATGATCAAAATGGATTGAGTCGAAGGCTTTTTCTGCATCTATTGAGACAATAGCTAGATCAGGGGCATCCTCCTCCCCCCGGCCCGCCGACGTCCCCCCTGTCTTTAAATATTCAGTTGTGACCAGGGCCTCTCTGATTTTTGCAGAGTAATTTCTATTAAATAAAAATCCAGCCTGATCTGGGTGTATAATATTGGCCAGTGATAGCTGTAACCGCCTGGTGAGAATGGAGCATAGAATTTTATAATCTACATTTAAGAGGGCTATCGGTCTGTATGATTCCTTAAGTGAGGGATCCTTCCCACCTTTCAAGATTAAGATTGTATTGGAGGCCGAGAAGGAAGTAGCTACTGGCTCTGCCTTAGAGTACATGCTATTATATAAATTATTGAGGTAAGGCACTATCTCACTGTTCATAATTTTAAAGAACTCATTCGGCATGCCGTCTGGACCTGGTGTTTTATTGGGAGGGAGGTCTGAAATGACCTTTATAATCTCAGTCTCCAGTATTGGGGCATTAAGCGTTTCAGCCAAATCGGCTGAAATTTTAGGATAGGAAATTTCATTCCAGAATTGCCTCTCGTGGAGAAGGTTCGAGCTCCTGTAGGAGTACAAATCCTGATAATATCTGACGAATGCTTGTGCAATCTCTTCAGATTTCTTTAAAAAAGCGCCATCTTGTTGTATGGTCTCAATAAAAGAAGATTTTTTCTCTTTTTTAACCAAATTGGTGAGAAGTTTGCCAGATTTATTCCGGAATCTGTATAGTCTAGCTTGAAGTTTTAGGTCTCTCTGTGTTTCCTGGAAAACCGCGAAGATGTCCCTGGCATTCTTAGCTCTAATATATTTCGCCCAATTTCTAGGCGAGCTTTCCAAAAGGTAAGAGTTATAAGAGTTAATCACTGAATTAGTAATTTCCTTTTCTCTTAATCTTATTTTCCTCAGTCTCATGGCACTATAGGCTATTATTTCACCTCTAAGAACAGCCTTCGCAGCCTCCCAGAAAACCAGGGGAGAATCTATATGATATTGATTATGTTGGACATATTTGGCAAACTTAAGTTTAAGCCAGTTTTTAAATTTCAAGTCTGGCGCGAGAAATGAGGGAAAGATAAAACGTGTAGGTCTACTTTTGAGCTGATTCAATTGAAGCTCTACATAGATTGGGCCATGATCTGACAGAAAGATGGGAAGGATACCTGTCTTCAACTCTGACCTAGATAGATTATCATTAATAAGAAATAAATAAATCCTGGACAATGTCTTATGAGCCCTGGATAGGCAGGTAAATTCTCTAACATCGGGATTCTGGAGTCTCCATACATCCTTAACTGCCAAATTCTGCATGATTGATTTCAATAATTTTACTTCTAAATTATCTCTTTTTTGCTTAGTCGATTTTGTCATGTGTCTAAGTCTGTCCAGTGGGCAGTTAGGAGCCATATTAAAATCTCCGTCAAGAACCAGATGACCCTCTTGGACAGAAAGAATCTTAGCCTGTATTTTAGACCAAAAAGCTGGGTCCAGCTTATTGGGGGCGTAGACATTGCATAGGGTAAAAATCTCTTTGCCAATTTTTATCTTTATCAGCACAAATCTACCCTGAGTGTCTGCCTCACTGTAGGTAACCTCTAAATTTATTTTTTTTCCTATCAGGATGGCCACCCCTCTCCTTCTTCCTACACCTGGGGAGAAAGAAATTTCTTTCACCCATGTAGTCTTGAGTTTTAGGGACTCTTCTGGGGTCAGATGAGTCTCTTGTATAAATGCAATGTTAGAACCTAGTATCCTCAGGTGCGTGAGGATAGATTTTCTTTTTATGGGGGTGGAGATCCCGCCCACATTCCAGGACACTAGTTTAAGGTTTGCCATCTAGAGGGGAGTGAATCTGATGTCCCGTAGAGTGGGAGAGGGGAGGAAGAGGGGGAGAAAAAAAAAAAAGGGAGAGGAATTTTCCGAATTTCCCCACCCAATCACATCAACCTGACTGACATATTCCATATTCTAATGTTAATAAAATAAAAAAAGAAAAAGTCACCAAAGATAAGAAAGACAATTTAAGGAAATCCTGGTGGCCTATTTTTGGCCTGGCGATTGTCTGTCTAACAGGTTAGATTCTTTTAGAAATTGTTCAACCTCTAGGATAGAATTAAAAACACGAGTGTTTCCACCATCTATAATTTTCAGTTTTGCTGGGTAGATAATAGTAGCTTGGTGACCTTGCTGAATTAATTTGGAACAGATTGGGGCTAATAATCTTCTCTTAGAGGTTGTCTCGGATGAGAAATCCTGGAAAAGAAGGATTTTAAGTTCCCCAATCAGTATGGGTTGATTCTTGCGAAAAAATTGTAACAATGTAACTTTGTCTTGAAAATTTAAAAGCTTCGCAATCACAGGTCTAGGCCTGTGGTTCCCTTTGTTATCTGTCCAGGGCTTGCCTAGCCTATGCGCGCTTTCAACTATGATTTTAGGATAATTAAGTGGTATTTTGAGAAGTTGCGGCAATGTTTCTGAGACAAACATATTTAGGTTCTCATAGGCCCCATCCTCTGGAATTCCAATTATCCGTATATTGTTTCTATAGGAGCGATTCTCAAGGTCTTCTAATTTGGCCTGCATTGTAGTGATAGATAGATTAGCTGCTTCTAGATTGGCACTATGAAGTGTGGTCAGATCTTCCAAATCTGAAACCCTCTGTTCCACTTCATTGATTCTATTGGCAAATTGCGTGACTTCTTGTGAGAGTAATGCGAGATCTTGCTTCATCTCAGTCTTGAGTGTATCAAAATTTGGTGTCAGAGCCTCTGAGATTTTAATGACCAAGGTTTGCATGTTAAAGGTGTCAGTTGAAGAGGGTAATATGACAGGGATTTGAGGCTCAGGCAGGATGTCTGCGGTATTTTTTGCTCTTCTATCTCTTTGCCTTGCTGCCATCGTTGGCGAGGGAATCTTGGAGTGAGTGTGAAAAAATTTGTCCATGTGCACCAGTGACAGAAAAAAAAGAAGAAAAATTGCTTGCTAAGGGGAGAATCCTCCCAGTGCCTGACTTACTGAAAATGAAAAAGGATAGTGAGGGTAAGGAGTGGGGAAGGTGAGGGAATAGTGCAAGTGAGAAGTGCGTCGATTTTACTAGCAGGGTGGAGGGAGAAGGGGAGAAAAAAAAAAAAAAGGAGGAATAAGGGCCTAAGCCAAGTGAATAGTGCTCTCTCGCCCCGCCAAGGCGGAGATGGCGGCAGGGAAGGGGATAGGATCAAGAACTGCCCTTAACTTAGATATAGAAGCTAAACAAGGATGAGGCCCAGAGAAGTTTGTAGTGAGGATTAGGCTACCAAGCGCGCCCTATAAGATAAATTTAAAAAGAAAAAAGTTTTGTATTCTGCCTGATATTTGTCAGGCAGAACCTAGGATAGGTCAATCTTAACTTTTAACTCAATTATAGAACTTACAGATTGTCTCTCGAGATCTTTAATATTTTTATAAGGGAAATATATACCGTCTACTTCCACCTTCACTGATCTCCTCTCCTGATTAAAAAACTGAGAAGTTAGGTTTCTATAACCCTTCACAAGAGAGGTCAGGAATTTACCTGTCAATCAATATACATGCTAAGCATACAGAGCATACAAAGGCTTCTTTGAAATACAGTCCCCTTTAAATGAGGTAGTTTGCATCAATAGTTAGATACATTATATTAGGGTTTAGCCAACCTGATCTCAGTAGAAGATAAATACAATAGTAGGCCGTAATAATATTGTTAGAAGTTCCCTTAACAATGATAGACTAGCTATAGTGATAGAATGGGCCTGACAAGCCTGGAGATAGATAATGATAGAAAAACTGTTCAGACTACTTTAAAATATCCAGGAACACATGCAGTGAGCATAGTTCTGCCTAATAAATAGAAGGCCAGTAGGAACCCTCAACAATACTTGTAACAAAGGGTATATAAGATTAGAGTTCTAACTTTTTTTGTTAACATAGATCACTGTTAGGATTTACTCACTAGTTTCACCCTTAACAAAAGCAATCAGGCTCTGTGGCTAAATGTGAATATTGCACACACAGAGAGTTAATTTAGATGTAAGCCCTTTTACATATAAAGATTTAAGTCATGAATTAGCTTGTAATATACTAGGGCTAAATTATCCAGACCTAGAAATACAATGGTTATTACAGTATGCAGTGATGACAATGTAAGAAGCTTCCTTTTTGTAGCTGAAAAATAAATATGATGATATGATAAGCTTGCCAGGAATACAGGTGAATGAAAAAGAGACAGCCTATTCGGTATATTTTAAAGTGTCCCAGAGTCTTATTATTGTAAAGTCGTATTTTTGAAAGCAACAGAACTCGGTTTGGAATGTTTCAGATGAGGCTAGCTGCACACCTGTAAATAAAAAAACTTATTCAGTGTCCCCAATAGTTAGTGAACAAAAGAGGGAGCAAAGGTGTGTCCCCGCTTAAGATTAGAGGGTTTCCCCCAGGGGCCCCACTTGGCCCTCGTCAGTCCCAATAGGTGAATTAGAATAGATTAAAGTCCCTCCTTGGAGTATACTTTAGCTCCTTGCTGATATCAATACCTGCTTCCACAGTTATAATTGTTACTGGACTTAGATTATCGCCAGCATAACTGGCACAAACTCACCCCCTCCTGCGGTATCCTGCCGTCAACCACCCTCCGTGCTTATCTTCGAATCGTTGTCGGACAGTTCCAGCCAAGAAGCTGTGTCAATTGCACCTGAATCGGCTCTCCAGCCGAAGACCGCACTCAGCTCCCCACTAGCAAAATGATTTAAAAAATTTTTTTAACTTTAAAATAATGTAAAGAAGATATGAGTCGTGGCTGGTAGGTAGGGCAGCAATTTACCACAGTATGCTGTGTAAGTGAGAAACACACAGGCCTGATAGAAAATTAAATTAGATTACACTAGCAAAATAATTTAAAAGTTTTTCTTTTAAATTTAAAATAATGTTAAGCAGATATGAGCGGTGGCACTGGCTGGCTGCTACGTAGGGCAGCAATTAACAACAGTATGCTCTGTAAGTCAGATACACACAGGCCTGATAGAAAATTAAATTAGATTACACTAGCAAAATGATTTAAAGATTTTTTTTTTAATTTAAATAAAAAGGTTAAGCACATATGAGTCGTGGCTGATAGCCTTGGAAGGGCAGCAATTAAAAACAGTAGACTCTGTAAGTCAGATACACACAGGCCTGATAGAAAATAAAATTAGATTACACTAGCAAAATTATTTAAAGTTTTTTTGGGGGGAATTTAAAAAAAGGTTAAACACATATGAGTCGTGGCTGATAGACTAGGGAGGGCAGCAATCAAACACAGTATGCTATGTAAGTCAGCAAAACACACAGGCCTGATAGAAAATGAAATTAGATTACACTAGCAAAATGATTTAAAAGTTATTTTTTTAAATTTAAAATAAGGTTAAGCAGATATGAGTGGTGGCTGTTGGCTGGCACAGAGCAATTAACCAAAAGACTGAAAAAAACTTAAGTATATGCTGTGTGAGCCTGACAGACACAGGCCTAATAGAAAATGAAATTAGATTACACTAGCAAAATGATTTAAATTTTTTTTTTAAATTTAAAATAATGTTATAAGCGGATATGACCACTGGTGGCTGGCACAGAGCAATGAACCAGAGTATATGCTGTGTGACACTAATGTTGTTAGGCAGATATCAGTGGTGGCACGAATCACAGCATATGCTGTGAGCCTCACACACAGGCTGAAAGCCAGGCAAATGCAAATAAAAATACAAAGAAAAAAAAAAAAACGACTGAACTTATAGCCCTAAAAAGGGCTTTTTGGGGTGCTGTCCTTGCAGCAGAGATGATAAGAGTCCTTCAGGACTGTAGTGGACACTAAATACACTAGCCTAGCTATCTATTTCCCTATAATATCAGCAGAATCATTACAAAAGGTCCTCTCACTAAGAAAACAACATCGTAATGAGTCTAAAATGGCTGCTGCCAAGAAGCTGTGAGGGTCTGTGAGGGAGTGTCTGATGCTGATTGGCTCTAATGTGTCAGAAGGCTGTGACATACAGGGTCAAAGTTTCCTCAATGATGACACATAGGGGGCGGATCGAACATCGCATGTGTTCGCCCGCAGCGGTGAACGCGAACAACCTAAGTTCGCCGTGAACTGTTCGCAGGCGAACAGTTCGGGACATCACTAGACACTGGCACATGCGTATAGCCAGACAAGGGCAGGTTATAGAATCAGTGGTATCTGCATCAGTATAATAACACCCAGCACTATATAATGACACAGTAGTGACACTGGCACATGGGTATAGCCAGGGGAGGGCTGGTTATAGGGTCAGTGGTATCTGCATCAGTATAATAACACCCAGCACTATATAATGACACAGTAGTTACACTGGCACATAGGTATAGCCAGAGGAGGGATGGTTACAGAATCAGTGGTATCTGCATAAGTATAATGACACAGTAGTGACACTGGCACATAGGTATAGCCTGAGAAGGGCTGGTTATAGGATCAGTGGTATCTGCATCAGTATAATAACACCAAGCACTATATAATGGCACAGTAGTGACACTGGCACATGGGTATAGCCAGAGGAGGGCTGGTTATAGGATCAGTGGTACCTGCATCAGTATAATAACACCCATCTCTATACAATGACACAGTAGTGACACTGGCACATGGGGATAGCCAGAGGAGGAATGGTTATAGGATCAGTGGTATCTGCATCAGTATAATACCAAGCACTATAAAATAATGTTTTTAATTTCAAATGTACCTTGGTGTCCTTCACTAAAGGTCTTTTACTTTGGAAAATATCCGCCACAGCCTTTGTCTGTGCCTATCCCTGTTCATGTGTACCATATAGATAACATTGTGCCCACTCAATTGAAGTTATTTATGCGTTAGCAGTGATTATCTAAAATGCAAGTCTGTCAAAAGAACTGAGATAAGGGGGCAGGCCGCAGAGGCTTAGATACAAGGTAATCACAGAAGTAAAACGTATATTAATATAACCGTGTTGGTTATGCAAAACTCGGGAATGAGTAATAAAGGAATTATCTATCTTCTTAAACAATACACATTCTGGAGTAGACTGTCCATTTATATCTTGCTCCAGGTGGAAAGAAAAACTCTACTTCCGTTTCAGGGGCTTATAAACCACCCTCCTACTCTTCCCAACCCCTTGCTCGTAGCTGGACCTGCCTCCTTTCTTTCAAGTGGGGTCAATTAACCCCCTTCTTCCATGCTGTCATCTGGACTTCTTTTTTAATTTAGCATAAGAAATCTTCATTGTAAATTTCAAAGTTTATTTAGAAATACAGTCAGATCCCCGACAATTTACACAAACCCTTTCAATGTTGTTGTAAGGAAGATCAATGTTTAATTAATTTGGCTACCCTTTAGATGCCCCAATTTTTTTCTGTGTGGGAAGTGCACAACCATATAGCAGTTATAAGACAGATTAGTCTAAAGTATCTTTAGTACTCTAAAAACGTGTATTAAAGAACCATGAATTCCATTTTTTTTTTAAACAACTTTAAAAATTACTTCTATCATCTAATTTGCTTAATTCTTTTTATATCCTTTGTTGAAAAGCATGTCCAAATAGGCTCAGTAGCTGATGATTGGTTTCACACAGATGCCTTGTGTTATTGGCTCATCCATTTGCATTGCTATTTCTTCAACAAAGGATATCTAAAGAATGAAGCAATAACTATGGCTTGGATTCAAGTCATTCAGAATTTCCACCCAAAAACGTACCTGCTTTTCAACAAAAGATAGCAAGAGTATGAAGAAAAATCTGATATTAGAAGTAAATTAGAAAGTTGTTTAAAGGGATAATAAACACCAAAAATGTCTTCTTATCTCAGATCTTTTATCAGACTTGCATTTAAGGCAATTAGCGCTGACTCTTAAATAACTCCATGTGCATGAGCACAATGTTATTTATATGACACACATGCACTAGCGCTGTCTAGCTGTGAAAAACTGTCATATGCATTCAGATAAGAGGCGACCTTCAAGGGCTTAGATATTATCATATGAGCCTACCAAGGTTTAGCTTTCAACTAAGAATACCAAGAGAACAAAGCAAATTTGAGGATAAAAGTAAATTAGAAAGTTGTATAAAATGACATGCCCTATCCAAATCATGAAAGTTTATATTGGACTTTACTATCTCTTTAAAGTTGCTTATTCTATCTGAATCATAAAATAAACATTTTGGGTTTCATGTCCCTTTAATATACCATGTACATATGGACAACTTGTGAATAACACCTGAGTATTGGAAAACATCCTTCATGAGCAGCAAATAAATGATAACTTTTCCTAAATTAGATAACTAAAATCACAGATACAATATAAAAATATGTCTAATAAAAAAAAAAGGATTCTATGGACTCATAAACAAATCTAATCAGGGCACATACAAAATAGATTGATATAGCATTTAAATCAACTAGAACCTCAAATGTTTGTCAGAGTAACTTATACTACAACCCCTACAGTTTTGACATGTTTTGGGGAATCTCCGAGGATCCTGGGTACCTGATGAAAAGTTTAATACTGATGTAAAATATTGCATTAATACTCTAATAATTAAATGAATGCTTGAAACTGTAACTATTGGAGTTTGGAGGAGTGGTCATTGCAACCAATTTGTATGAGCGCTATACTTAAAGGGACATGAAATCCAACATTTTTCTTCCATGATTCAGATAGAGCACACAATTTTAAACAACTTTCCAATTGACCTCCAATATCAGATTTGCTTCATTCTCTTAGTATTTTTAGTTGAAGGAGCAGCAATGTGTCATGGATGCCCCATCCCTCAACGTTTAATGGGATGAAAACATGTATTATAATAATAATAGAGAGGGAATTTTAAAATGTGCATTGTATAATATTACTAGGGAAAGTAGGAGCTGCAACATTAATAAAATAAGTCCAGCAACTCCTAACTCCCCTGGCTGTTTTTTTGTATTCAGAGGGGCGGGAATAGCAAAAATCTGCAGCCAGGCAAACTCAATGTAAAACTCCATAGGAAACAGGCATTCATTTGATTGGTTCTGTTTTAGCAAATCAAGTTAATGGCCAATCAGGAATTGCTGCAGTAGACTTTCTGCTATTGGCTGCCTTGCCATCAGGCTACTAATTGATCGCAGTGTCTAGAAACTGGCTGTTGTTGTTCAGTGTCTAAGAAAAGGGAGTTTTTTTTATTGTTTTATGGCACCTACAGTGAGATAAGAAGGGCTATTTATACCCCTGCAGTTCACTCAACAAATTAGATTACCCAGGATACAAGTCTCAGCTGTATCACTGTGATGAATGGACTATTATCACGTTGTCTGCCTGATCTACTATCACTTAAGGATCTTGTAACACTAAGCCTGCTGGGACCAACAAGTCTGAGCAACAGACTCTTTCCACTGGAGTGGTGCAGAAGATTGTTGGAGTCTCCCTGCTAGAAGCTGGTCCTTTTTAGGATCCAAGAAGGCCAAGCTTACTGCAGTACTGACAGCTCCTCCCTCCAGCAACCCCTGACAACACCCACCCTATGACATCTGGCTGGCAGTGGTGAGATCTGCATCACATTTCCAAACCACCAGCTGGGACCCCTTAAAAAAGACCCAGTGGACAGCACATCAACTGATTTGAAGGCAAAAAGCATAGGACCCATGGATTACATATATTCACAAACTGTGTGCACTAATGACACATACATTAAACAGATGGCTTATATGCTGCTACTCTGATTATCTGGGACCTAAAGAATTGGCTGGAATATATTGTGATGGGAGAACTGCAATTGAAAAAATAATATACAGCACCGCAGTATTCGGCACAATCATGCATAAACCGTCACAGGAACAGCACTTCCCGACATTGAAGAGATGATGGAGACAAATCCAATGATGCTGGACTGCTCTGGTCTGCTATCTGCTTTGATAAAGATTTAGGTAGCTCAAACTTCTGATTCTTGCATATTCTGTCCCAGAGAGAACAAATCCTAGGATTCACTAGAGCACCTGGTGCAAAGAGAGTGGAATATTGAAGTTGCCTACAAGAAGCTACTGCAAAAGGCCAGGGAGTTTAACCACTCAGAGGAAATGGAATATGTACTTGGCAAGATAGGTTCTAAGTGTCTTAGAGAGAAAGAGGGAGCTGGGGCAGGAGTGCCCTGTCCCTAGAATCAATCCACATAGTCAGATGATAAAGCAATTGAAGATCACTCACCCAAAGGTGTCAAACCTCAGTAATTATGTAACAAGGTTTTGCAAGAGAATGTTGAAAGGAAGTGGCCAACACTAACACTAAGAAACAGACTGCCTCAAACTCTCTAGCACAATCGATCGAAATTCCGATTATCCTTGTTTTTGAAGGTATAATCTAGATTTTATTAAAGATAAATATTTTGCATTATCTTTCTTTATTACTCATATGCAGCCTTTTAAAGAATAACAAAGTATTCACTGTAATTAGTCCATTGTTGACTATATGCAAAAGATTTTGCTGATGATGATTCATGGGTGCAACCTTATTCTGCTGCTTTAAATGCTGTCCTTTTAGTGTGAGCTCTGCAAAACCCTACTCCATTAGCTCCATAGTTGGTTCATTGTTTATAGCAATCTCAATGTAGTGCTGTATATGGGGCAAGGATGTCAGTGTGGATCCTGTCCCTTGCACCTGCGGTAACTAAAGGATGGGATCTGTCCAGGCTTTCCAGGATTTAGTTGTTTGAGGAGAGAAGGCTTCTGTCCTGTCTCCCACTATTTCCAGACTCAGCAACAGTGCTATATTTGACTTTGGATACTTGCACATCTGTAGTTGTTGCTAGGGATGTCTTCTCCATCTGTTGTTAAGGATTTAAGGTTACTTCCCCACATCCATCCATATCTAGCTTCTGGAGCAGGGGTGTTTTGTCTCTGCATTCTTTCATCTTATGAGTCAATCTCTTGAGCTTAGCTGACTCTTTATTCTGTTTTTTGGGATCACACTGCACCATGAGGAACCCCATTTCCATCACAGGGTATTGAGAGCTTCAACTTCACATCTGCTCCTTGGTAACTGGTGAAGGCAGCTCTTTCTCTCTGCCTCCCATCACTCTATGTGTCAGTACTTCTGCCTTTGTTGACTCTGAATGCTGCTGCTGTATGCTCTGGTTTTCCATTCTCCTTTTTCTGTATCTCTGGAACATGGATTGCAGCCTCTGTGAGGACTTTCTTATGTAGCACATTGGCATTAGCCTCCTTTCAGCACCACTGGAGCCAACTGTAAAGGGCAATTTGTCTTTTACATATTGCACAATTTTATTACAAGACCAGAGACTCCTATTTTGCATTATCTTTCTTTACTACTCATATGCAGCCTTTTAAAGAATAACAAAGAACATAAATACAAAGATATTAGCACAGAACAGATATTAAGGAATAACAATAAGTAGCTAAGATGTGAGCTAACTTATAACTCCAAGATAAAAGTGACCAATGAGAGAAGGAATAGTGATCATAAACTGACCAATATGCAGCTAAATCTCCTCTTTCTTGACTGATGCTCACAATGGACAAATTTTTAAGAACAACAAAAAGTCCAAACAGTCCAAAACAACATATTATTAAAAATGAGAGGCAACTGAAGATTTGATTGGAGAATCTCTTGGAAATGAAGAACTTGTTTGAAGAAGGTAAGCTTGTCCAGGGTCTACTTGAAGGTTGGCAATCCTCTTGAACAGAAGGTATAAATCCGGATATGAGAAATGGATTTCGTTCAGATGGAAACTGTTAAAACAAAATATGTTAATAATAATATATAAGCATAAAAAAGGGCGGGTACAAAACATAACTGAGGTGGGAAAATACTTGTCTCTGTGTCTTTAATAAAATCTAGATTATACCTTCAAAATAATAGGATAATCAGAATTTTATTACAAGACCAGAGACTCCTATTTTGCAAGTTTAAAGCACATAAAGAAAATAAATTAAGCAAGGCATGTTGAATGGGTCTGAAATAAAACTGTTTAAAAATAGAGTCTGAAGACCAGTCCGCTGCACTCAGAATTTGTTGAAGAGGTGCAGATTTTAAAAAGGCCTTCGAGGCTGCATAACCTCTGACTGAATGAGCTGAAAAAAGAAATATCAATTCCGGCTTCTTTCATGACCCATTTTACCCACCTGGCGATGGAAGTAGAAGTGATAGGAGCATGATGAGGAACAAAAGAAATCAGAAGTTTATTATCAGAGGGTTTTCTGAAAGTTAAAGTTCTTGATTTATAAGATTTCAAACATTCAACCACACATAGAGAGGGTTCAGAAGGAAGATAAGGATAGAAAATAGAGGTAGAAAGAGTCTTAGTTCTACGGGACAGAAAAAAGGTAACTCTGGAGAAAAATGTTTAGAATTCCAATCTAAAGCCTTCACGTCTGAAACTCTTCTAAACAAAATTAAACAAAGAAGAGTAGTAAGCTTAGACCAAAGTTGTTTTAGGGATAAAGAAGCATTATTAGGCCAAGATTTGAAATGAGAAAATATAAGATCCATGTTCCAGAAAAACTGTTTAGGGACCAGAAGACGTTTCAATCTGATGGCTTTGAGCACCCTACAAACAAAAGGGTGTTGACCGATGGAAATATTATTAATTAAATTATGCCTAGCAGAAATGGCTGAGCGATGGACGTTGATGGTTCTATAAGCTAGACCTGACTCAAAAAGATGAGACAGGTAATTGATAAGATCAGTTAAATTTGAAGAAAAGGGATCCAAATTTCTCCGCAAGCACCAGCTAGTCCATTTAGACCAGGCGGTGAAGTAGCATCTACGAGTACCTGGGGCCCAAGACTCTTGAATGAGTGACTTAGCTCCATCTGAAAGGCCTCGTAGTAGAGTCCTGGGTCCCCTGAGATCGTCCATGCCACTAGGTGAAGAGAGCCTTGGAGAACTAGATTGTGAGAATTGCCCTCTGGATCTGTGAGAAGATGAGGAAAGAGAAGAAAACAGAATTGGGAGATTGATGGACATTTCCAAAAGAGAGGGGTACCATGACTGAGTCGGCCAGAGGGGGGTCACAATCATTAAGCATAGAAGGTCTCTGCGAACAGTTGAAATTGTCCTCGGAATCATTGAAAAGGGAGGAAATACATAAACTCCCTGGAGAGGCCACGGATGAAGAAAAGCATCTATGGACGCTGCTTCCGGATCTTGACGCCAACTGAAGTAAGGGAGAATTTGAAAATGGGTCCTGATGCAAAAAGATCCAAACAAAAGGGACCCCTGAGAGATTGGAGAGAGAGAAAAAGGCTCCTGTCCAATTTCCAGTCGCTGAAATCCGTCAAATCCCCAATCCACCACTGAATTAGATTGACCTGGAATATATTCTGCTTTGAGCAAAATATTCCTGTCCAAACAAAGATGAATACAATCTTTGGTAATATTGGACAAATCTCTGGATTTGATGCCTCCCAAACGATTGAGATACTGCACCGCAGAAATATTGTCCCTACGCAGGAGAATGGAGAATGGAGAAGAAAAATTGGCAAAACATTTGACTGCAAATGAGCCAGTCAATAACTCTAAACAATTGATATGAAAGCATTTCTCTTCCAGAGTCCATTTGCCCCCTGTAATGGAGGGACCACAATGAGCTCCCCAGCCTGAAAGTCTGGCATCTGATTCGATGATGAAATCTGGAGTCTTGCCAAAAATGGTTCTCCCATTCCAGGCTTCTAAATGAGAAAGCCGCCAGGAAAGTTTGTCTCTGGCTTCTGAAGAAAGAGAAATCAAATGAGAATAAGAAAAACCTTTCTTCAAATGAAGAATAGTGTAAAGGAGCGGGGAATATAGCCTGAATAGAGTATAATAGTAAACCTACTATTCTGGCTATAGTCCTGATTGGAACCGAATCTTTGGATAAAGATGTTCTTCACCTTGTCTGGAGGAAGACTCAAGATGGAAATAACTGTATCTATCTGGAAACCCAAGAAAATTAAAGATTTGCTAGGGGAAAGAATTGATTTTTGTTTGTTCACAATAAAACCTAGAGATTCCAATAAGGACATTGTGGAAGAGAGATGATTCTGAAGAGAGAGAAAATTCTGGTCCATAATTAAGATGTCATCCAAATAAATTATCAGACAAACACCCCGAAGTCTCAACCAAGCTACCACTGGTTTCAGTAATTTGGTGAAAATGCAAGGAGCAGAGGACAGACCGAAAGGAAGGCAGGTGAAATTCCAAAATTGGTCCTCCCAACGGAAGGTCAAAAACTTCCAATGTTCTTGGGTGATTGGTACAGTAAGTGAATGCCTTCCATCTTGAAATGATGGTATGCAACATAAGCATTCAGGGATTTTAAATTTATAACTGGTCTGAACTGATTGTTTTTCTTTTTGACCAGAAATAAGTAGCTTAAATAGATATTGTGAGGCTGAAGTATGGGGAGAATTGCTTTCTTGGAATAAAGGGTTGAAATTATGTTTTGGACCAGAATTTTGTCTTCTTGAGAGAAATGAATAGGTTGAGGTAGTTTTATTTGAACAGGATGGGAGATGAATTCTATATGAATGCCTGACTGTGCTTGAAGAACCTAAGGGTCTGTGGTATTTGAAACCCAATTTCAGGCAAACAAGGCAATTCTGCCACCAATTCTGTCTGGGGAAGAAAGAACATGGGGAGGAAATAACATATTTGCCTGGAGCGTGTCTTGCTCTTGCTCTGCCTCTGAAACCTCTTTGATTCCATGGATGTCCTGTCAATGGAAAAAAGGAAGAGGTTGAGGGCTCTTGGAAGTTCCTTTGGAACTGAGATTGATATTGGGAAGAATATTGGGGCTGATGGGATTGGAAATAACAAGACCTGGATAAGAATGGTTGACGGCCGGGAAAGTGGCCTCTGCCTCTCCCGACCCTGTCAGAGAAACTCTGGTTGGGATAAAAAAAATTCTTGACAGAGGTCTTGACTTTGTTTAAATTAGAAAAAGTGTTAACGTATTGGTTCAATTCTTTTAAATAAGAGTCTTCAAATAAAAGGCCATTATTGTCAGAGGCAATATCGTTAGAGGCAAAATCAGATATTTTTGGATCAATTTTATGCAAAATGTTGCATCATCTTTGTAGGGTCATAGCTGTATTAGTGTTACCCACAAAACAGAGGAGTCTTTGTACCCATTCACGTACAATATAAGAATCCAAAGGAGAATTTTCTGCAACTCCAAGTTCTGACATTTCAAATAACTTCGTTAAAGGACCTACAGTATTAAGTAACTTGTTTTGACAGATCTTCCATGATCTGTCAACACCCTTCTTCAGCTTATAACCCGGGGCACCAATAAATTTTAAAATTTTGGAGTGAACCTCAGGGGTATTGAAAGCATTTTTGGGGAGTAAGGGGCGAGGACACTCTGCCCTCATTTTATTTTGGGTTTGCTTTTTTAAAGGTTTCCGTAGCTGGAAATCTATTAATTTTGCCACGTCAATAGATGGACACCATTCAGCGGAATGAGGATGATGTTATTCATCTGGATTACACCTGGGGTTACCTAAACAGTCAGTAAACTCCATTTCTTCCTCATTAAAATTTTTAAAATTCTTAGAGATTTCCTTATGTTTTTTAGCAGCTGGAGAATAATTAGAATCATCAGAGTCATAAAAAGAATCTGAATTAATATCAGTATAATTTTCCTCATCTGAAGTATTATAATTTGAGGAAGACATTTTTTCAAAAGATTTAATTTTATATTTTGATTTTGAGATTACACTAGAATCCCCCATTTGGGTAACCTTGGGGTGCAGGATTCTTTTTACAGCGGTTTTTGTTCCTTTGCTCTGAGGAATAGTTATGTCAGAAAGTGATGAGATTTTGAAATAAGCTTTTTACTTGCTTTAACAGCTATAGATGGATTTTCTCTTTTTAGGGACATTTTAGCACCTTTAAAACCAATTAATGAGGAAATTTTATTATATAAATTATTCATTGATGAATCTATCATAGATTGCACAGTTTGTGCCGTTAATGGGGTAGTAATTCATGAGGCTCAGACATTTTAATATTGATATTTAAATATTTAAGCTTTTGTTTATGAGCTTTTATCTATCTGTCCACAGTGACACTTTTAAATAAATTTGTATTTTTTATACGAATTTTGTTTGCTGCCTTTTTGGATTTTTTCCATCACATCAGCGGGAGCGCTGCACAAGGAGCCGGATTCCGATTTTATCGGAGTAAGTATACTGCACATTTTATATCAGTACTACACCGTATTTTTGAGTACGTTATTCTGTATCCACAGACACATTGGATTTGGGAAATTTCAAACTGCAACATATCACACAGATTAACTCATATGAGGAAGCTGGACTCTGAACTTTTTCAGAGTAAGTATACTGCACAAATTATGTGGTGTTGATCTACACACATAGAAATAAGCCCTTTCATTCTCAGGCAATTCTGGAACACTGAAAAAGAAAACACCTGTGCCTCTATACTACATACAACCTCAATTTCAAACAGTCTCATTTTGGGAGAGACTGATAGAAGGCAGCGGTATATACAGAGGGGAGTATTCTTATGCTTTTGTACACTGATATTGTTTGGTAACATTCTAGCATATTGTGTATAATCGTTTCTTTGTAAAAAAAATTATTCAATTCAAACAATTAAAATATTAGTGCTAACGTGCAGTAATCTTTAAAATAGACAGCTGTAACGTCACGAAATCAGGCCAGTCTGACGCGTTTCGGCTGTTATGCCTTATTCATAGACTCAATGTGCTCAATTCTCCTGTGGAGCTTTAAATGCCCCCTCACAATCTCATTGGTTGCCTGAAAACGGTGTATTGGCTATCACCTCCCTCTTTCTTGTCAAGCATTGGTTTCTATAGAACTCCCACTACACACCTCCTTTCATTCCTGACTACCTAAGCAGCTGTCTATCACAGCAGGAAATTAACGCCTTACATACTGAATCACTGTATCGTCTGGAAGCATCTTGCGTCCAATAATCTTACATTGGCCACATTATTCCAGACAAGTTAAAAAGAGTTAGTTAAAATATTCCTCATACTATTGCAGTAATACTTTATGTGATACATACTCAGTATGATTATTAGTGGACAAGCTCTTAATATTTATTGTTATTTACAGTGATTCTTTGTATGTAAGGTGATAATTGTCATGAGTGTATGCTCCTGTTGTAATATGTGGAAATGGTTGTAGTATAGTAATTTAAGATACAAATGTAATTTAATAAGGAATAGGGACATTGGTGTTGACAATTAACTATTGCTATGCAATGTGTTGTTTTCTCTCTCTTACGCCAAGTATTGTGAATGTTATATATATTGGGAAACCTTCCTGTGTTGATGAGATTACCTCAATGCATATCAATTAAGCTTGTGCCAAATGTATAACCTTGGATTTATTCAGTTGCTCTGTGTATATTAATTCTAATTCATTTGTTTTATACTACTCCTTGGTTTAACAAAGCCCTAAACTCTCCAACTCATTTACTCCCAGAAATTTATTGTCATCTTTTATATTTAGACCTGCTGGTCTGCGTGTATTTAGGGTGAAAATCCAGTATGCCTCTCTGCGGAACAATTCATTTGTCCTGTTCCCCCCTCTGGGTTGTTTATCTATTACATCTATTATAATCCATCTAAGGGCACTGACATCTCCCTGATGAACATATAGGAAGTGTTTAGCTACTCCCGTAGTAGTTCTTTCTTTTTCAATGTCATTAAGGTGCTCCCTGATTCTTGTTCTTGCTTCTCTGGAGGTACACCCTACATATTGTAATTTGCATTGCTGGCATGTCACCATATACACTGCAAACTAAGTTCTACAATTTGTACATTTGTGACATTCATATACTTTATGCGTCTGTGTGGATTGAAACACCTTACTGACTGATGTATTTTTGCAAGCTGTACAACTCCTAGTGCCACATCTGTAATGCCCTTTACAGCTTAACCAGCTACTCTCTTTCTTTGGTTTCTTAAACATGCTGGGTGAGATCATATTTCCAATAGTAATATTTCTTTCAAATCTACAGCCTTTGTCAACAACATTTTTCAGTATATCATCACCTCTAAATATTTGGAGATTCTTTCTGATGATATTGCAGATGTTGTTGAACTGGCTGGTGTAAGTGGTTACAAATGTAATCTCAGTTTAGCTTTTTGTCTGGGGGTTTAGGCTGTAGGAGCGTCTCTCTGGACATGCTATTAACATCCTTCAGGGCTCTATTGATTGGAAAATTACAAAACAAATAATACAACACACAGAGAAAACCCAGCACTCACTTACAAGCTCTCAGCTAAGATTTAAAAGCAAAAATGGAAAGGTTAGTCACCGCATCTGGCCAAATGGGACAAGCTCAGGTACCACGTCAAGGTCCTTTCCAATACCTGAGACCCTAAAACAGCCACACAATGCAAGCTTTCAAATCCAAACAAACTGAAAACAAGGGAAGGGTGCACAGGAATATGTAACCACCCTAGACATACACAAAACACGGAAGGGAACTGCACTCTCATACCGGACCGGGTACACATCCCATGACCCTGCAACATGCTCAGCCCTGGGTGCCACTGGCACTCACAGGAAGCTGTGCTGTCCCCAGAGCCACAAGCAGTTAACCCCAGACAGGTCTGGGTGCAAGAACCATAGGGAAAATTACAAAACAAATAATAAAACACACAGAGACATATTCCTGTGCACCCTTCCCTTGTTTTCAGTTTGTTTGGATTTGAAAGCTTGCATTGTGTGGCTGTTTTAGGGTCTCAGGTATTGGAAAGGTGGTATCTGGTGGTAATGAATATTTATTTACTCTATTGCCTCCTCTGCCTCTGTTCTTTAAGATGCCCACTACCCCTGTTGGAATATTACTGATGGTGGGTTGGTGTGGGGTACTATCACTGCCCAAAAGTGTACTTGGAACTGGACCCTCATTAAATGTATTTTGGGGTCCTTCTTCTTCAGAGGAACCCCCACTTATGGCATAATCAACAAAGTCTCTTAGGTCATTATCTTCACTCGAATCTGTGTCAACAAAGGTCACTTGACTCTTTCCTTGTTCCAGTGATTGTCCCTTTGCTCCTGTTAAGTTCCCTTTCCTATTATTGTTTTTTTCTTGGCTGTCTTGTTTTCCTTGAGTACTGTGAGTTCCACTGGTATACTCTATTATTGGTATAATCCTCAATGTCCCTTATGTACTTGTGGTATTTCAATTTATCCACCTCTTTTTTAAGGTTATCTATCGTCATCCTCAGTATTGAGTCTAGTTGTTCATATTGCTCATGATCGACAAATCTATTTAGGTCTTTCTGAATGTCCTTAATATATCTCCTGGTTTCTTCTAGTTTCTGATCTTTATAATTTATTATCACATTCATCAATCTAATGGAACATTCTGTGAGAATTTCGTTCCACTCACTAATAAACCATTCCTCAGTTACTTGAAAGGAGGGATACTTCCTGATCCTGAGACCCCTTGGTACCATTTTCATATCAATGTATTTTTCTAAAGATCTCTTATCCCACCAAATCTGGTATTCTTTTGTAAGAGTATTTTCCATCAGTAAAAATACATCTGAAATATCTTTGGTCTGTGTTTCAAGATTGAAAATGTCTTTAAGTGTGGGTCTGTTTCTCTCAATGTCTTCTAGACTTGTAAGGGAGTAAAAGTTACTGCACGTAGCTACTCTATCATCCATAATTGTAGCTGTCTGATACACTTGTATTATTTTCCTTTTATATAGTTTAAGTCTATCGACAGTTTGAATTACGTTTTTAATAATAGTATTGTCAGTCTATTGTCGTAATGTTTGATGTATCATAAATATATATATGTATTTCGGAGCTCAATCACATAACACTTATGTTAGTATAATTCACCATAAGGATTATCACATAAATACTTGCAGCCTTATGTAATTCACCATGAGAATTGTTTTCAAGATGCTTGCAACTTAGTAGATATGAGTACCTGTTCAATCTTCCGGACACCCAGCCTTGGAACTTGAAGAGAAAGTGTAATGGACGAATACAAGAGTTGCTCCACTGGCTTAGATGATTCCGGGCTGCTGACGGTGGCTGTAAAAAACAGATAAAAAGGTCTCACCTCTGTTCGTCTCTTCCATCTCACCCCTTATCGGTTATGTCCTCGGTACCCGATCTCACCGCTCCGTCGCGGTTGTGGGATTCTTCCGACGGCATCTGACGTCACTCCCTTGTGACTGACCTTTAACGATAATCCAGCTATCTCCTTTTTAATCTCATTCTATCCAGAGAGATTCAAGATTTTTTTTACCACCCGCAATGAACCTAGCCATACAAGAATTAAGTTTAATTAAATCATTATTATTTTATATATATATATAATTTTGTTAGACATAAAAAAGGTGTGGGAAAATGATTGTTTTAATAAGGTTGACTCAGGCCATTATTGAAAGTGGAAAAGAAGCCCATAATTCCAAGTCAGATTTTATCTTGTCTAATAATGGATAACATTTCAGGCTGTACCATTTATTAGGGTTTGAGTGCAATAATATACCTAGGTATTTAATAGTATCTACAACACTAAATAGGTGCTCTTGCAAGCTACTGGAAGATTTTTTAATCCATAGTAATTCGCTTTTTTGATAGTTGACCTTGTAGCCTGAAAAGAGACTAAATTCTTGAAGACAGCTCAGCGTCAGAGGAATAGATTGCCGTGTATTGTTAAGAAACAGCAGTAGATCATCTGTATATAATAACAACTTTAAAGTCTGCGATCATAACACAATACCTGTCATTTTTTCTCTTAATTTAATAGCTAATGTTTCAAGTGTTAAATAAAAGGGATGACAAGGGGCACCCTTGCCGTGTTCCTCATTTCAGAATAATTTTATCAGAAAGAGAGTTATTAATCAAAAGTTAAGCTATTGGAGATCGTTACAATTTCTCAACAAATTGTAAAAACTGGTTTTTGAAACCAAACTTGATTAAAGCATTAAAGAAATAATCCCAAGTGATCGAATCAAAAGCCTTTTCGGCATCTAAAGTGAGTAATGCTATATCCTGATTCTTATCATTATTAATTTTTTCCATATTCCAACAATAGTCTAAAAAAGTGATCACACTCTGTATATGTTTAGTAGAATTTCTGGATAGCAGAAAGCCCACTTGATCCTTGTGTATAATATTCTGGAGCAGGGCAGCAAGCCTTTTAGCAATAATAGATGATAAAAGTTTGTAATCTGTATTTAATACTGAGATAGGTCTGTACGAAGACAGATCTTCTGGGTTTTTCCCTTTCTTCAATATTAGTGAAATATTAGCTGCAGAGAAATACGTGGACATAGGTCCTATAGAAGAATAATAAAAATTGAATAGTTTACATAATGGACTCTTTAATTATTGTATTAATATCTTGTAGAATTCTGCCGGAATACCATCCGGCCCTGCCGTTTTATTAAGTTTAAGATGATCTACTGCTGTACATATTTGGCATATTAAGGGCAATGCAATCCTCCTCTGAGATCTGAGGTGTCTGTATACTCTGCGAAAAATTCTCCTGGCTATCAGGATTACAGACTGTATTAGAATACAAAGAATAAAAATAGTCATGAAAACCATTGCAAATCTGTTCAGTTTCAATATATCTCTTATCCCCTATTTGAATAGCTGGAATATAATTTCTTTTTTTTCTGTTTTTTGTAAGTCTGGCGAGGTGTTTCGCAGAAGAGCCATGAAACCCTCTGAAATGAATATTAATTTTAGCTTCCTGTTCCAAAGATTATTGTTTAAAAAAGATATCTTGTTGTTTTCTAGCTTCAAGGTATATGTTCCAGTTAGAGCTAGACTGTTCAATCAGATATGTTCTATAAGCATTCCTCAATTGGTTAGTAAGCTGGGTTTCTACAGCTTTTCTTATTTAGAGTACTCATATAAGCCTTTATCTTACCCCGGAGTACCGCTTTCGCGGTTTCCCAAAAAATCAAAATTTTATCCAAATACTCAATATTGATATTTGAAAAAAATTTCCAGCTCTGTTTTAAGCGAGAATTTAACATTGTAAAGCAAAAATCTCAGTACTATATAGTGATGTAAATACAAGAGAGATAACCGCATGGTCTGATATTGAGATATCATTAATAGTTGTGGATAATTTTTGGATAGATAAAGATTCTGATATTAAGAATAAGTCAATTCTGGAAAAAGTTTTAAATGATCTAGATTCGCAGGTAAATACCTGGGCATCACGGTTCCTCAGTCTCCAAATATCAATCAGTTTAAGTTTATGCGGCATCTTTTTAAGGATTTTAGCAGCTCTGTTATAATTTTTCAGGTTTTTGTTCATGAGCCTATCAAGCACCGGGCAGGGAGTTATATTAAAATCCCCACCAACTATAATATTTTCGTTATCCAAAGGAAACAATTAGTTTTCCATTTTTTTCCAGAATTTCGAGGAAATGTCATTCGGACCATAAATGTTACATATGATATATTTAATATCATGAATTATTACATGTAAAATAATATACCGCGCTTCTGGGTCCGTCTCTATGTTAGATATTTATCAAGTAGTATGGCCAAACCAGATTTTCTATTTGTCGAAGGTGTCGCAATAACTCTTCCTACCCATTTAATCTTGAGATTTTCCGATTCTAACTTCGTTAAATGTGTCTCTTGGAGTAATACCATATCGGGCTTATCCTTAGCTAGATGTCTAATAAGTTTACGCTTAGCCGGTGAGGAAATTCCTCCAACATTCCAAGATAGTATACTAAGTTTATTAATATCACTGACATTAAAAAGATAGTATTAGGCTATGTGAGATGGAGTGGGGAGAGAGGGGGGAAAAAGGGGGGCTCGGGAAGAGAGAGGGGCAAAACAAGATAATAAAATAATAAGAAATAAAATTAAAATCCCTTGCGACGACTAGGAGATAACAAAAACTTACTCCTACCTGGCCCATCCATAAGGCTGACATAGGGCCTTAATTCAAAATAATTGACTAGGGAAAACCCTAGAACAGGCATTATACTAATAGGCAGTCTTAAGCTTCGATATATTCTTTTACTTCTTTCACATTATTGAATACATGTTTATTACCCTTATCCTCAAAAACAATTTTAGCTGGATAAATCAACCTAGCTTTCAGCCCTTTATTTATAAGCTGAGTACAAAAGGGAGCCATTAGCTTTCTTTTTGCAGATGTTTCGCTAGAAAAATCTTGGAAAAGAAGTATTTTATACTTTCCCAAGATACAAGTTTGTTATTTTTTGAAAAAGCGAAGTAATTCCACTTTATCTTGAAATTTCAAATATTTTACCAAGCACATTCTATTTCTCATTGTTCCATCTGGGAGAGTTCTACTAGGGCCTACTCTGTGCACTCTTTCAACCTCAAGTGGATTTTTTTGTGGGGAAAACCCTAATATTTGTGGTAATAGTACAGAGGTGATCTGGATTAAGTCTACAAATTCGGGGATTTATGGAAGCCCAATTATTCTAATGTTGTTACGTCTAGCTCTATCTTCCATATCTTCTAGACGAGCCTGTAAGTTATTAATTTGTGTTTCTTGTGAGTTAGCTAGGTCCTCCAGATCAGATACTCTGTTTTCCACTTCAGAGATTCTGGTAGCAAATTGTCTTACCTCTGTTGTTAGAGTAATCAGATCAATGGAGATCCCAGATAAGTCTTTCTTTATAGTGTTAAATTGAGGAGTAAACAACTCAGATATTTGTGAGACCATAGACTTCATATCTATTCTAGACACTGATAAATCTATACTGGTGTCATTGTTTGTATCAGTGGCTTTTAATTTTTTATCTTTTAGTTTTGCAGGCATTGTGGGCGAATTTAGTTTAGTCTGTGTGAGGAATTTATCCATATAAAATAGTGCAGAAAGTAAAGTGAAAAAAAATTCAAGACTAAATAAATTGTGTTAAAAGATAAAAAGGGTGTGAATTAACCAATCAACGTGTGATTATATAGCTAAGTGAATATATATATAGATAAAAACATATAATATATGTATACCTGTGTATGACAACCGTGAGAGAAGGGGGCGGGCCCTTCCTGAAGAAGAAGACCATTACCCCTTAAAGTGAGAAGGCCTGCAATTCCAGATAGGACAATTGTTTGCAAAAAAAAAAACAAGCATTTATTTAGACTCACATTATTAGCAGGGTGAGCCAAAAATATAAACTATGGTAATTTAAAATCCCAACTAGATGTTATATATTTATGCTCAAAGTAAAAATCCCAGAATATCTTGTAAACATAAGAGCATAATACAACCTAGCACATCATTAGATCTACAAATTACGATAGCTATTAACTTATATATTAAACAATGCTTAACAAGATATTCTGGCAGTCCATTGACAAAATATAAGAACAATTTGTGTTACATTCAACTTGGCTATTTCAATGAAAACCTTATATATATTATAAGTAGTACAATTGTTTCTTGTAGTACACCTTTATACAGATATTACACAAATAATAATTTAATAAGGCATTCTTCTGTATATAAACTTAGATTTAAACTACAGGATATATTGCCCAAAGATAGTACCTCATATAATAGGGGCATAAAACCCCAGGAGATAGTTATAAGGACGTTCAAAACATTCTTTAAGCTAGATATCTGATAATCAACCACAACATATATCAGTTCACCATATATTGGTAGTCCACTTTCTAGAAGATATTTAAAGGGACAGTCAAGTCCAAAAAAAACTTTCATGATTTAAATAGGGCATGCAATTTTTAACAACTTCCCAATTTATTTTTAACACCAATTTTGCTTTGTTCTCTTGCTATTCTTAGTTAAAGGTAAAACTAGGAGGTTCATATGCTAATTTCTTAGACCTTGAAGACTGCCTCTAATCTGAATGCATTTTGACTACTAGAGGGCATTAGTTCACATGTTTCATATAGATAACATTGAGCTCATGCACGTAAAGTGACCTAGGACTGAGCACTGATTGGCTAAACTGCATGTCTGTCAAAAGAACTGAAATAAGGGGGCAGTCAGCAGAAGCTTAGATACAAGATAATTACAGAGGTAAAAAGTATATTAATATAACTGTGTTGGTTGTGCAAAACTGGGGAACGGGTAATAAAGGGATTATGTATCTTTTTAAACAACAAAAATTCTGGTGTTGACTGTCCCTTTAAGGCTTATGAAAATCAGTTACTCCAATATTTCTCTTATGGTCAAAGCGATATCCAGAAACCCCTCTTTTAAGCTTGATGCAAAGGTTCATATATCAAACAGCCCATATTTGCACAATAATGTAAAGTTCCAGGCAATAGTAATTCAATGAAAATCTGTACATAACAACCAGGATATACTCTTTCCATTTAAGGAGACTTGCAAACAGGATCATACGAGAACTCCAGCTGCATAATATTTTTTGTGACTTAAGCAGCCCTGCTCAGATTTTTCCTTTTTCCTGTTTGAGGGTTTTAGACAGGATATAGTATTATAAAGTCAGCTCAAATGAAGCTGATATCAGAATAACAAACAGTAGAAAAGAAAGGCAAGGCAGGACAAAAGGCAAAAAGTTAAAACGTAGCTTTTATTGCCTTCACCATGGATAAAAAACAATTAAGCAGCAGCAAATATTATTATTTGCTGCTGCTTAATTGTTTTTTATCCATGGTGAAGGCAATAAAAGCTACGTTTTAACTTTTTGCCTTTTGTCCTCCCTCGCCTTTCTTTTCTACTGTTTGCAATTTATCAGACTTCCAGTAAGTCTGTGGCGGCGGTTTGCAGGATACGCTGAGGCAGTGCTCTGATTGGTTGCAATTGAACTGTGCTTACTTTGTTGTCAAGACAACGGGGGGAGGAGCTTTGTGGTAAGAGACTGACCGGGACCGGACTGGAAGCCGCAGCTGAGTATATGCAGAAGGCCAGTCACGGATGCAGGTACAGTGTCTCTTTGAACGGAATGTGTGACGGTTCATATGTTGTACTACTCCTCTTGTGAATTTATCAGCTGATTTGTGCGCTGGGTGAGGGAGACTCTCACTGTGTATATATCAGAATAACAACCTGTTTCTTCTTGTGTGTTTATGTCTGTACACCAAATTAAGAGGCAATTACAGGTTGATAGTGAGAGGGAAAGGGAAAAATCTTCCAGATATGTATGATGTAAATCTTCAGCCGTGAGGATAGGGCTCAGGGTACGACTACCCCCACTACTATATAGCTCTTACCTGCAAGCGACACTCGGCTTGTACAATATCGGACTGGGGCAGCTCTTTAGCCTTGTCTCCCATGGATTGAGTAGGGTATTCCAACAGCTCTCTCCTCCCCGATAATACTGCCCTTTTGTATCGCACCAGCATCCGCTAGGCTTGTTCCTAGTCAAGGCGTGTAGACAAGCGTTGCAGTTTCAAACCGGCAAGTGGAGGCTTCTCGCACCAGTACAACGTGTACTGAAAGGCCCAAAACTAGCCTTAGCAACAGTTTGAGCCACGAGGCAAATGGCGTGGGGAGCCGGATCTAAAATGGTGCACGATCTCCTGCAGCCATCAAGGAGCAACTATCCATCAGTGCTCCGCCCCAACAGGAAGTCTCCTCTCCACATCTTAGCTACTTATTGTTATTCCTTAATATCTGTTCTGTGCTAATATCTTTGTATTTATGTTCTTTGTTATTCTTTAAAAGGCTGCATATGAGTAGTAAAGAAAGATAATGCAAAATAGGAGTCTCTGGTCTTGTAATAATATTGTGCAATATGTAAAAGACAAATTGCCCTTTACAGTTGGCTCCAGTGGTGCTGAAAGGAGGCTAATGCCAATGTGCTACATAAGAAAGTCCTCACAGAGGCTGCAATCCATGTTCCAGAGATACAGAAAAAGGAGAATGGAAAACCAGAGCATACAGCAGCAGCATTCAGAGTCAACAAAGGCAGAAGTACTGACACATAGAGTGATGGGAGGCAGAGAGAAAGAGCTGCCTTCACCAGTTACCAAGGAGCAGATGTGAAGTTGAAGCTCTCAATACCCTGTGATGGAAATGGGGTTCCTCATGGTGCAGTGTGATCCCAAAAAACAGAATAAAGAGTCAGCTAAGCTCAAGAGATTGACTCATAAGATGAAAGAATGCAGAGACAAAACAGAAGCTAGATATGGATGGATGTGGGGAAGTAACCTTAAATCCTTAACAACAGATGGAGAAGACATCCCTAGCAACAACTACAGATGTGCAAGTATCCAAAGTCAAATATAGCACCGTTGCTGAGTCTGGAAATAGTGGGAGACAGGACAGAAGCCTTCTCTCCTCAAACAACTAAATCCTGGAAAGCCTGGACAGATCCCATCCTTTAGTTACCGCAGGTGCAAGGGACAGGATCCACACTGACATCCTTGCCCCATATACAGCACTACATTGAGATTGCTATAAACAATGAACCAACTATGGAGCTAATGGAGTAGGGTTTTGCAGAGCTCACACTAAAAGGACAGCATTTAAAGCAGCAGAATAAGGTTGCACCCATGAATCATCATCAGCAAAATCTTTTGCATATAGTCAACAATGGACTAATTACAGTGACAAAAGGAGGAGGAAAGTTTCCAGTTTCTTTTCCTATACAACTATCGGGAAGTAAGGACCTCTCCCTCAGTTCTACAAACAAAACAAAGGGACAGAAAGCCCTGACTGAAAGCTGTAATCTTACGCCCCTAATGTGTTGGACAGCAGGACCTACACTTAAAGCCCCATCATGGCAGTTCCAGCTGGACTTGGAAGGCACAAAAGGCAGAGCAGCTTCTAAGGAACTCAAGTAATGGGGAGTTTTGCAACAACCCCATTAAAGTTCCATAAAACAAGTTGAGATCTGTGCATATTCTAAAAGGGCTAATTAAGTAAAAATAGTTTGCATAAAAAAATTGTTTACAAATTGCTGGCAAGTATTTTAAAATACTTTTAAAAAATAAGCAAAATAAGTTACAAAGCCATGCTGTCTGGAACACTGTGCTTCATCCCCCTTATCAGTGTTTAGACACAGGCATTTCAGCTGAGTTCACAGCTTTCTAGGCATGCTCCAGCAGATAATCCCTATGCATTTTTGTATTCTACCAAAAGCAACAATATAGATACAGTCATAAAAGGAAATGTGTGGGGGGAGTTAGAGCTTTTCAATTCAGAAACTAAAAAGAAAGGGTTAATGCAGTATAAATTTACAGGTAACATAATTAAAGTACATATTATATTGTGTCTCTATTCCAGCTGCACATACAATTAACTGTTACTATAATAAACTGTGGGACCTTTTTCTATGGCCACTTAAAAGACTAAAACCCTTGTGGAATCTTAAGCACAAAAGGGACATTCTTAATGAAAAAATTAAGGATAGTGGAGTAGCCAGACATTTTTATGAGGTGCACCAAAGCAGTGTTCAAGATTTAAAATTCATGGTTCTTGAACTAATAGATGTTAGAGAAAGAGGAGGAGACTGGGACAATCTACTGCTTAAGTCTGAATGCAGGTGGATCTACAATTTAAACTCACTTCAACCTAAAGGGCTAAATGAAGAATTAATTGATGCCCCTTTCCTTATAAATTGAGGTGATTTATATGTAATTCAAATTGAGGGATTACACTTTGTAGATTTCTGGTTATTAGTAAAGTATATTATAGACACATTATGTATACATAACATGTCTCTGTTAAGCGATTCCCCATATCTATGTACTATGAATTAGGTAGTGTTAAAAATTAGAATGTAACACTAGAAAACTTGCCATAGTTTGCATATACGCATTTAATGTTAGGTAAAATGGTGTATTTATTTGGATGTACTATCATTAAGGATATCATTAAGGATATTTATATGCATTATAATCATTGCGTGTAAGCATATACAGGGAGTGCAGAATTATTAGGCAAGTTGTATTTTTGAGGATTAATTTTATTATTGAACAACAACCATGTTCTCAATGAACCCAAAAAACTAATTAATATCAAAGCTGAATAGTTTTGGAAGTAGTTTTTAGTTTGTTTTTAGTTATAGCTATTTTAGGGGGATATCTGTGTGTGCAGGTGACTATTACTGTGCATAATTATTAGGCAACTTAACAAAAAACAAATATATACCCATTTCAACTATTTATTTTTACCAGTGAAACCAATATAACATCTCAACATTCACAAATATACATTTCTGACATTCAAAAACAAAACAAAAACAAATCAGTGACCAATATAGCCACCTTTCTTTGCAAGGACACTCAAAAGCCTGCCATCCATGGATTCTGTCAGTGTTTTGATCTGTCCACCATCAACATTGCGTGCAGCAGCAACCACAGCCTCCCAGACACTGTTCAGAGAGGTGTACTGTTTTCCCTCCTTGTAAATCTCACATTTGATGATGGACCACAGGTTCTCAATGGGGTTCAGATCAGGTGAACAAGGAGGCCATGTCATTAGATTTTCTTCTTTTATACCCTTTCTTGCCAGCCACGCTGTGGAGTACTTGGACGCGAGTGATGGAGCATTGTCCTGCATGAAAATCATGTTTTTCTTGAAGGATGCAGACTTCTTCCTGTACCACTGCTTGAAGAAGGTGTCTTCCAGAAACTGGCAGTAGGACTGGGAGTTGAGCTTGACTCCATCCTCAACCTGAAAAGGCCCCACAAGCTCATATTTGATGATACCAGCCCAAACCAGTACTCCACCTCCACCTTGCTGGCGTCTGAGTCGGACTGGAGCTCTCTGCCCTTTACCAATCCAGCCACGGGCCCATCCATCTGGCCCATCAAGACTCACTCTCATTTAATCAGTCCATAAAACCTTAGAAAAATCAGTCTTGAGATATTTCTTGGCCCAGTCTTGACGTTTCAGCTTGTGTGTCTTGTTCAGTGGTGGTCGTCTTTCAGCCTTTCTTACCTTGGCAATGTCTCTGAGTATTGCACACCTTGTGCTTTTGGGCACTCCAGTGATGTTGCAGCTCTGAAATATGGCCAAACTGGTGGCAAGTGGCATCTTGGCAGCTGCACGCTTGACTTTTCTCAGTTCATGGGCAATTATTTGGCACCTTGGTTTTTCCACACGCTTCTTGCGACCCTGTTGACTATTTTGAATGAAACACTTGATTGTTCGATGATCACGCTTCAGAAGCTTTGCAATTTTAAGAGTGCTGCATCCCTCTGCAAGATATCTCACTATTTTTGACTTTTCTGAGCCTGTCAAGTCCTTCTTTTGACCCATTTTGCCAAAGGAAAGGAAGTTGCCTAATAATTATGCACACCTGATATAGGGTGTTGATGTCATTAGACCACACCCCTTCTCATTACAGAGATGCACATCACCTAATATGCTTAATTGGTAGTAGGCTTTCGAGTCTATACAGCTTGGAGTAAGACAACATGCATAAAGAGGATGATGTGGTCAAAATACTCATTTGCCTAATAATTCTGCACTCCCTGTACTAGACAGTTTGCTGATCACGGATGCTGGTTAGATTATATAAACCATTTTGTTTAATAAGTTTTTATTTCTGTTTCTTTGTGCAATAAGCAACTAAGTTTCAATTCACCTGTGGGGAGCATGGTAAATAGAGCAGAATCCATACAGCAGATATTGATTGATTGTGCCTGAGGAAGCCCAAAGTGACTTAGGGTGAAACACGTGTAGCGGTTGTTACATCGGCTGGAGCCAACTTCCACGCTGTTTGAAATTACAGTGTTCTGATTATTTCAAACCCAGGAGCATTCTTTGGAAATCTCCCTATGCGAGCACAGGATGTTTACTGGCAATACCGGAGATCGGTGAGCGGTGCATATGAGTGACATGGGGTGAAATCGCTACAGTATCCAGAATACAGGTAACACTAAGGTGACGCTGAGTGAGAAGCGCAGTGTGTTTTCTACCTGTTTGACACGGAGGAGGTCGCTGTATGAGAAGCGTCAGTATCAATCCCCTGTTGAACTGTATTAATTGTCCCATTGGCATTTGTTCAGCTTACTTTATTGTTGGAGTGAGTGGTTGGGACGAAGCGCAGGGTTGACTGGTAATTTCTATGCCCCCTACAGTGTTCATGTGTTAGCCCGCTTGAACAAATTTTACCTTGCCGCATAGGGATCGAAGGTATTCACCAGGAGGACCCAGCCTGGTTGGCTTTTTGTAATTACAACTGTTGTCCATATCCAAGGACCTATACTTTGGAACTATCTTATTATTAATCAGTGGACTTACTGACCAGTTTTATTATTGGGGATCCCTGTTTTTTCTCTTGGGTAATGAATGATTCGCATATGCTATTTACCTTAGACCATTAATTATGTGGTTATGTTTTTCTTTTCGCACATTATTCAACACTATAAAAAACTAGTGTATTATATTTCTAGCATCCGTGATTGTGTGTTCTTGAGACTCTGGAAGTTCTTATAAACCTTTTTTATTAAGGCTTAAAATGGGGTTGCTGGATAAGGTTTACATTTTGTTTTCTTTTTTTGTTATATATTATCTTCTAAACCTCCGTGCACCTTGGTACCCACATCAGCATTGGAGTACTGTGGGTCCTTGACCATAGCCATTAAGCAGAGTTGCGATATTCCAAGTTCAAATTGTTTTGCACGTTGGGTTATTGCTTGTGTGAAACCTTTCAACTTGTAATACGCGTGCTACCCGACGCGCACATAGAGCTTACTTCTAGCGAAGTTAGCGCCTGGGCGATAAATAGCACTGCACTCGTAATCTAGCCCTAAATTAGGTGGTTTTAAAAAAATAAGAATGCCCCACAATAGTGTTTTTTAAAAATCACAGTTTACAGTATCCAGAACATCCTGTCACCATCAGCTTACAGTAATAGAAACTGAGCAAATACAAATTTTTAAGGCTACATTATTGCAATGAAGGAAAGCTCGTCACTGTCACGCCGCGCCACTCTAGCTGTTGCTAGGGGCGTGTCGTCTCCTTCCCTGCTCGTTGCCAGGGGCAGTGTCGGCTCAGGATGCATGCGGTGTTGACTTCATCACCGCATGCTCCTGATGCCGGTCAGACCTCAGTGGCGCGAATCCTGGGCCTATTTAAATCTTTCCCTAACGATCTGTCACTACCCAAGTATAGGTGTTACTTCGTGTGCTCCTGTGTGTGACAGATCGTTCTTTCTAACTGCTTATTATTGATCTCTGTTGCTGAACCTGCCTGTCTGACCACGCTACCTGCCTTAACCCATAATCTGCTGAATTGATTACTGTTGCTGAACCTGCCTGTCTGACTACGCTACCTGCCTTAACCCATAATCTGATGAATTGATTACTGTTGCTGAACCTTCCTGTCTGATTACTCTACCTGCCTTAACCCTTAATCTGCTGGACTGCTTTGCTGTTGCCAAACCCTGCCTGCCTGACCATTCTAATGGTGTGCCCTTGGACTGCTTTACTGTTGCCAGACCCTGCCTGCCTGACCATTCTGGTGGTTTATCCTTGGACTGCTCTGCTGTTGCCGCTGGGGACTGTCCTGCCTGTGGTGAGTGCCGCCTTGCTCATCTCACTAACTTTCTCTGCTCTGGGATATTCCCTATCATTCCGGCTCGATGCCGGGATAACAAGACTACTGGCTGAGTTTGGTCTGATAGAGGAGTATCCCACGAGCGTTACAATCACTTTACGGTTTCACAGTTTACAGAACTATTAAAATCCCATTCTAGTAGATGATAGCAGTTGCAGCTATATATTTTTTTAGTAGATTATAATTTCCTGCACTGTTCTTCTTGATTTTCGATGTAAATCAAGCCAAATCGGAAAACAGTGTTTTTCCAATCAATTATTGAAAATAATAATTGATCAGGGGAATAGAAGATTTTTGTTATGAAGAAAGGCTGGAAAGGTGCAGGTATTTACACTGGAAAAGTACTATCAATAGTACTGCACAAGGAACAAAAGGTCATCCTTTGAGACTTGAGGAACACCTACAACAGTTTTAGGGGTTCTCTAAAGTAAGAACAATAAGGATATCGAATTCTCTGACCAATGAGATTGTTTTAGCAAATTCATTAGCCCTTTTAGGATATGCACAGATCTCAACCTGTTTTATGGCACTAAAACCACATCTAGGTGTAAAATTACAAAAAGAATATACATAGAATGTATAAAATATTGAAATATTTGAATTGAAATGTATTAAAATATAATACAAATATATGCAAACAAGACATGCAAATATTATATTAAAATTAGTACATACATACATACATCAGTATAAACCTGCGTTAAAATCTACAAAATTGTATGTGTATAAAAAATATTCATAAAACATATATATAACCTATATATACCGGTAATTAAAAAATAAAATTAAAACTGTTAGCCAACTAAAATTTGAATTAAAATAGATGAAAATTTTCAAAGTTGGCCTTTAGACCCTTGAGAGATATACAGTATAAATAGAAGATCCTCTTCGCTTCAACTTGCAATAAATGTTTTTCAAAATCCCCACCTCTCTATTATTTATGGAATTGACAGATGCCCATATATCTCAAACTCAAATTCTGAATATTATGATGTTCTTTAAAATGTTTATACAAGGGTACATCATTCCTTTTTCGTTTTATTGAGGAGAGTTGTTCTCTAATCTTCTCTCTCTCTCTCTTTCTCCCAAGCTCCGAGTGGTTTAATCCATACACTGCAACCCACATCCACATTCAGTTAGGTAAATGATCCCTCTCAGCTTGTTTCCTCTCAGATCTGAGTCATAGAGGCTTTTTTCATGATAAGGATGCTTGGGGCTAATATATCTTTTAGATTACGTGTTTTATTATACACAAATTGTGGAATTTTTCTCAATTTATCTCCTATAAAGTCATCTTCTTTTAGAAAGTGCCAGTGCTTTATTAATACTCTTTTCAATTATAAAGCAGTTTTAACTATACTCAGTAATATATGGAATAAATAAATCTTCCTGATTCCTGGACTTTTTCTCTTTATAAGTTACAAGTGAATCTCTATTTATTTTCCCAACCTCTTCAATATTTTTGTCAATAATTAGTCCATTATAACCTAGTTCTAAAAATCAAATTTTAAGGAGTTGGCTTGCTCTTCCCATTTTTCAGTATTTGAACAGTTTTTTTTTGTTTTTTTTTTAATACCACTTCTGGGATATTTGACCTATCATGATGATAACTGTATGGATAGATATAATTGTTGCAATCAACCTCTCCAATTCACAGTTTATAATACTGATATTGAGATCCAAAAAAGTGGATATTCATAAAACTATATATATATAAGTAAAAACTATATATATAAATAAAACTCAAATTAGCTATGTTTTTATTCATAACATTTATAGTGTGTATTATGTCTTCTACATCTCCTTTCCATACTATAATTATGTCATCAGTATATCTTTTATTTAGGACCAGGTCCACACTAGCTGTGCAAGATTCCCCAAAAATCTTTTTCCCATTTGCCCATGTATAAATTGGCATAGCTTGGTGTGAACTTGGTTCCCATGTCTGTTCCACAAATTTTTCTATAAAATTTACCATTAAAGTAAAAATAGTTGTGTTTGAGAATATATGAGATACTATGGATTATAAAATCTCTCTGTTATTATCTCATATTCAAATCTTTATCTAGAAAGTATTGTACAGCCTCCAAACATTTGTCATGGGGAATGCTTGTGTATATTAAAGTTACATCACATGTAGCTGGGATTGTAATTCCTGTAATATATTTAATATTTGAGTGGAATCTTTAAGATACAAATGTATACTACACACATTTCTGTAGATGTTTATCAATATATTGCGAGAGATTACTACTGATACATCCTATGCCGGAGATTATAGGTCTTCCAAGTGGTTTATCTAATGATTTCTGTATCTTTGGAAGATAATAGAATATAGGTATTCACAGACATTTTACAGATAAATACCCATACTCTTTTTGAGTTTGAATACCTATGTGTTTGGCATCTACCAACATATCTAATTCATTCTTAAATCTTACTGTAGGATTTTGCCTAAATATCTAAAAAAAATTGAAAATCCCCCAGGATTCTGGTTGGATTCAGTGACATATGCATCTTTATCTAATATTGCAATCCCAACACCCTTATCTGCAGGTTTAATCACCATGATCTGATTTTTTTCAATGTTCCTAATAGTTTCCATCTGGTTCCTTGTCAGATTGTGTTTAAATTTGTTCAATTATATTTTTTTATTTCATTGCATACTGTTGTTCCAAAGGTCTCAATCGCTGTGTCCTTATAACCCTTCGGAAAGAATAAAGATTTAGGTTTCAATTCAGTGTGAGAAAATTGTACATTATTGTTATTTGGTTTAAAAGAATTTAGCACAAAATAACTCTTCATAAAAAATCTTTTTAAGGTTAGTTTACTAACCATATCTTTTACATGAGCTTATATCTGGATTTTATTCAGGTCTCTAGATGGGGCATTTGATTCTCTTTCTCATTTAGATCTATTTTACTCAGGTTATATATCAATGTATTCTCTCTAATCTTATTAGCTATAGACTGTCTCTCTTTTTTCTTTTTTAGTCTGAGTCCACCTCTTCCTCCTCTGAGTCTTCTTTTTTGAGGACTTTCTGTGTTTTCTAATACATTTATTTTTTTCTCTTTCCCAATTCTCTTTCCCTTTCTGCTAGGCCCAGTCTTAAAAAAGGACCATTAGATGATGAAGGTTCTATATCAGAGTTAGTGCAGAGTAACTTCCATGGCATCACCTGACCGCCAAGGTGTAATATTGAGACAAACTTGCGATAGGGAAAAAAACTTGCAATAAAAGCTAGCAAGTTAAAAAAAAGTTTAATAAAGTGTGCATCTGTAATGTTACTCTAATAGGAAGTGTGCTCTGAATCTGCAGACTTTTGGGAAACAGACTGAGTATTAGAAATAGTCTCTATTAGAAGCAAGAGCAACCGTTAGGCAGGAATATGACTGAAATTACTTTACAACACAGTAAGGAAAATTTCTTGTTATAAGTATAGTCTATTAGATAATACTCTTACTGTGACTCCGGATGCTGTGCTAGGTATTCCTGTAGCTGAGCTATTACAGAGATTGCAGGAGTTGTCCCTGTGAGTAACGCTTCTCCTAAGCGCTTGTGTGCTACTGCGTCTGACTTCTGTGCTGTCCGCTGAGTGAGAGGAGTTGTCAGTGAAGCAGGTAAGGCTGCGGTATTGCGGTTAGCTGTTACGTAGTGAGACAGAGTGAAATAGTCCTGTCTGTTCCTGCACAGTTACCAGATTGAGTGTAGGTATGTCCTTGCTGCTGAAAAGGAGGTATAACAATATTAACAGCCAGGGTTAACGGACTCCAGAAAGATAATAAGTAGTTGAACTGTCCAAAATACAAAGTTTCTTATTGCATGCAAGACATCAGATAGATGCAGAAGGAAGTGTTAAAGATAATTCTTCAGTTGTTAGAAAAAGCTGTAGAATATTTGTAATCCAAAATGTTTAGAGAGCTTAGAGAAACAGCATCTCTGAAACTGCTATACAAAATACTAAGCACAGAGGTCTGTGATCTCAGGTGTTTTATTAGTTAGGTAGGCAGGACAAGGTGAAACTGCACTGGGTCCTAAAAGGTACAGGCTCTGACATTACCCCCTCCTCAAGCGAGCTGTCCCACAGCTCGAGGTGCAGGACGGTCCGGATTCCGTCTATGAAATAGAGACACGAGATGTGGAGCGTTCAGATTGGAAGCCGGTTCCCAGGTATCATCCTCAGGAGGATAGTCCTTCCATCTCACTAAGTATTCCAAAACGGAACCCCGGTATCTGGAATCTAATAGTGATTTCACTTTGTAAGTGTCAGTTTCTCCAGGGGACAATGTAGGTGGTAATACTGATTCAGTGTTTCTAGTCGGTTTATAAGGTTTGAGTAACGAGGCATGAAATGTGGGATGAACTTTAATTTGAGGAGGTAAATCCAACGTGACAGCATTTTCATTTACAATACGACTCACATGGAATGGTCCTATAAAACTGGAAGCTAATTTCTTGGATGGTACCTGCAGACGCAAGTTTTTTGTGGAGAGCCAGACTCTGTCCCCTATGGTATATGATGGGGGAGTTCTTCTTCGGAGGTCGTAATAGTGTTTTTGGCTTTCTTGAGCCTTTTGAATATTCTGGGTTATAGTAGAAAAGCCATCAATAAGTTGTCTGCTGTAATCTTCTAAATGAGGGGAAGTAGAAGATACATCTGAGTTAATGTGAAATGTGGGGTGATATCCATAAGAGGCAAAAAATGGAGATAGTTTTGTTGAAGAATTCTTTAGGCTGTTGTAAGCGAATTGCCAGTTTGGCAATTGGTCTGTGGATGGAATGAAGTAGTATATCTGTGGTTTATCTGTAATAGAGAACATAATTTCTTCCAAAACCTGGAGGTAAATTGAGTACCTCTGTCCGTGATTATTCTGGCCGGTGTTCCATGGAGTTTTATTATGTTTTCAAGAAATAAATTAGCAGTTTCAACAGAGTTAGGTAATTTATGATATGGGATGAAATGTCCCATTTTTGTAAACATGTCGATTATGAATAAGATGGTAGTATGTCTCCTGGAAGGCGGTAGGTCGAAAATAAAATCCATGGAGATTTGTTCCCAGGGTCTTTGTGGAATAGGGAGTGGCATCAACAGACCGTAGGGTCTGTTCCTTTCTGATTTTGAGATAGCACAGGTGGAGCAGGATGTTACATAATCATGGACTGTTTTCTTTAAATCGGGCCACCAAAATTCTCTTTGTATAAGATCTATTGTTCGGTTTACTCCAGGGTGTCCGGAAAATGGTGAGTCATGATGTTCCCTTAATAGTGCTGATCTTAAGCTGGGAGAGACATAAATCTTATCTTCAAAATAATAAGTACCCGATTTTTGCGTCAGTCTTTGGAGTGGTAGGTCTTTGTCGGTAGCGTAGGAATCTTGAATCTCTTTCAGTAGAGAAGTAGAGAGGGCAATGAACCGCTCACTCGGTATGATTGAAGTGGTGTTGAACTGAGAAGTTGGTTTTGTATAAATTCTGGATAGGGCATCTGCCTTACCATTTTTATTTGCAGGACGGTAGATGATGTGAAAGTCAAACCTGGAGAAAAATAAGCACCAACGGACTTGTCTAGCAGAGAGTGTTTTGTTAGACTGCAAATACTGTAGGTTCTTGTGATCAGTGTAGATGGTTATGGGGAATTTAGCTCCTTCTAGGAGATGTCTCCAATTTTCCAAAGCTCTGCGTATCGCTAAAAGTTCTTTATCTCCTATGGAGTAGTTCATCTCCGCTGAACTCATAATTTTGGAGAAGGAGACCGGATGCAGTGGTTCGGAAGGAGATCGTCTCTGAGACAATACAGCTCCAGTAACAAAGTCGGAAGAGTCAACTTCTAAAACAAATTGTAAGTTCAAATCTGGAAAACGCAGTATAGGGGCACTTGAGAAACTGGCTTTGAGGAAATCAAAGGCAGAAGATGCTTCATCGGTCCAACTGAACGGTTTGGAGTTGCTAGTAAGTTGAGTAAGTGGTCTTGCAACCTTTGAGAACCCCAAAAATCTTTGGAGTTCCTTCTTATTCTTGGGTTGTGGCCAGTCTAGAAGAGTTTCCACTTTATTATGTTGCATACTTATGCCCTGTGGTGAAATCTCATAGCCCAAGAACGAGATCTGAGAGCAATGGAATTGACACTTCTCTAACTTGGCATACAGTTTATGGACACGTAGTCGGGACAGCACCCATCTAACATGTTTTCTGTGTTCTGTGAGAGATTTGGGAAATACAAGGATGTTATCCAGGTATACCACAACGCAACTATCCAACAAATCTCGAAAAACATCATTTATAAAATGTTGGAAAGTTGCCGGGGCGTTGCAAAGGCCGAATGGCATCACAAGATATTCATATAACCCATATCTCGTTCTAAACGCCGTGAGACATTCGTCGCCTTTGCGGATACGGATTAGATTATATGCCCCTCTGAGGTCGAGTTTTGTGTAAATGGTGGCTTCTGAGAGGCGTTCGATCAACTCCGGGATCAAAGGTAGGGGATACCGGTTTTTTATTGTTCCTCTTATTTAACTCCTGATAATCTATAATGGGCCGGAGAGTGCCATCCTTGTTCGTGACGAAGAACATCCCTGCGCCTGCTGGGGAGGTTGATGGTCTGATAAAACCTTTCTTTATGTTGTCCTCTAAGTAGGTCTTGAGGTGTTCTAGTTCGGGTTGATTTAATGGATAAACATGTCCAAAAGGTATACTGGCTCCTGGCTGTAATTGTATCGGGCAGTCGTAGGTCCGATGGGGAGGCAGGTTCTCTGCTTCTGATTTGCTGAAGACATCAGTGAAATCGATATAATCAGGAGGTAGAACTGGATGTACTGAAGTAGTTTGTAGAAGACACTGTTTGGATAAACAAGTATTAAGGCAATAATCTGAGTTAAAACAAATTTTTGAAGACGACCAGGTTATGCTAGGTTCATGTTGTTGTAACCATGAGATCCCCAAAACTACAGGGAAGTGTGGTGAGGGTAGGACATCAAACAAAATATGTTCTATATGGCCCTCTTTAGTTATTACTTCTAGTGGTATAGTATGATGGGTTATGGGACCAGTGGTAACAGTAGACCCATCAATAACTCTTGACAACAAGTGGTTTTGATTTCAAGACAAGTGGTATTTTATTGGAATTAACTAGACCGGAATTGATAAAGTTTCCAAAAGCACCAGAATCCACGATGGCATCAGTAGGAAGTCTTTTGTGGTCCCACTGTAAAACAAGGGATAAGCCACAATAAGTTATTTGATTATGCTGAAGGTGAGTTGATTTAATAGAAATACACTTACTTTTCTTGTTCTTTAATAAGAGTGGGCATTCTTGTATGGTATGTGAGTCATCAGCACAATACATACACAGGTTATGTGTTTTGCTCCGAAATCTTTCTGCTGGAGTGATGGGACCTCGAACAACCCCGATTTCCATGGGAACAGAGTGTGAAGAAGGGCTCAAGGGAGGATTACGTGCTGAAGATGAACTAGGTTTTGGTGAGCTTTCGGTGTGATATCTCTCATGTCTCCTCTCACGGAGTCTTCTGTCAATTTGGGTCGCAACCCTCATCAAGGCTTCCAAAGTAGGAGGTAGGTCTATACGGGCTAACCCTAATCTAAATTGATTCCGGAGAGCGACAGGACTCCACATCGAATCTGAGGCATATAGTTTAAATTCTGAGATGTAGTCCTCAACAGGCCTCTTCCCTTGCTTAAGGTCTCTCATCATGGTCTCTGCTGTTAATTGAACATCTTTGTCCAAATACAATTCATCCAAGTTGTCGAAGAAGAGGCTGAGTGAAGACATTATAGGGTCTTGGTGTTCACATAGATTGTCTGCCCAAGACCTAGGTTCTCCACGGAGAAAGGAGACAACAGAAAGGACTTTAATTCTATCTGTTGGGTAACTGCGAGGGCGGAGACTGAAAAGCAAATGACAAGCATTTTTGAACTGTTTGTAGCTTTTTCTGTTTCCAGAAAAGGTATCGGGTAATGAGACCTGTGGTTCGTGTAGTGTGTCACGAGCACCTTTTAAATGAATAGATTATTTTATTATATCACGTAGTGATTGGTTCTCAACTTGAAGGTCTCTATCCGCCTGAGAAATCTGGTCTACCCTCTGTGTGAGGTTATAGATGAGTTGCGGAATTTCTGCTGGCTCCATTTGGTGGGGCTTAGTATTATGTAATGTTACTCTAATATTCTCTTAGAGCAAATTATGTGCTAAACGGTTTAGGAGCACAACTGCAGAATTTAAGACTGTAATTGTATATATCTATATGTAAATAGATTAGTTTTGTATCAGCTCCACGCCAAGATGCACTATGGGAAAAGTGCAAACTGCAGCAGGGAAATGAATTTAGTCTTTGAATCCCCTAGAGGGTTGTAAGAAAGTTAGAATTAACCCTTGAGTATAATCCAGTGATAGATTGAAAGAATATTAACCCAGCAGGAAGTGTGCTCTGAATCTGCAGACTTTTGGGAAACAGACTGAGTATTAGAAGCAAGAGCAACCGTTAGGCAGGAATATGACTGAAATTACTTTACAACACAGTAAGGAAAATTTCTTGTTATAAGTATAGTCTATTAGATAATACTCTTACTGTGACTCCGGATGCTGTGCTAGGTATTCCTGTGGGTGAGCTATTACAGAGATTGCAGGAGTTGTCCCTGTGAGTAACGCTTCTCCTAAGCGCTTGTGTGCTACTGCATCTGACTTCCGTGGTGTCCGCTGAGTGAGAGGAGTTGTCAGTGAAGCAGGTAAGGCTGCGGTATTGCGGTTAGCTGTTACGTAGTGAGACAGAGTGAAATAGTCCTGTCTGTTCCTGCACAGTTACCAGATTGAGTGTAGGTATGTCCTTGCTGCTGAAAAGGAGGTATAACAATATTAACAGCCAGGGCTAACGGACTCCAGAAAGTTTATAAGTAGTTGAACTGTCCAAAATACAAAGTTCCTTATTGCATGCAAGACATCAGATAGATGCAGAAGGAAGTGTTAAAGATAACTCTTCAGTTGTTAGAAAAAGCTGTAGAATATTTGTAATCCAAAATGTTTAGAGAGCTTAGAGAAACAGCATCTCTGAAACTGCTATACAAAATACTAAGCACAGAGGCCTGTGATCTCAGGTGTTTTATTAGTTAGGTAGGCAGGACAAGGTGAAACTGCACTGGGTCCTAAAAGGTACAGGCTCTGACAGCATCATTAAAAACATATAGCCAAAGGCTCAAACAGACATGAAATGAGAATCAGGAAAAACAGGAAACATACATGTTATGTGCGGGCCGGGTCCACCACACTTGTTGACTACTTAACCCAGTTTTCCCTTTAGCCGCTAATTAAAGGAATAGATAGGATTAAAAACAATTGAACTAGTTAACTCTTTAATGTCTTTTCTTCATGCTTATCAACACATAGGGAAAAAGCACACATCTATCCAATACTATATATAAAGGAAGAAAAAGAGAGAGCAACATTTCATTATTTGACTTAGAATTATTATAATTTTAGATTAGCATATAATCCTATTTTAACAGATTTTATATTAATTAGGATTTCAGAAAAAAACAAATTAAAATCACTTTCCATTTTGATATCTAGGGGGTGTCTGGTATTAAGATTGCGCTTCTTTGTAGCTTAATCTATATTCCCTGCCACTCCCTCTTTTGTAGGCAAAAGATATAGTAGAATTTAATAGGGCCCCTGGATAGCCTCTATCAAGTAATATATCCTCTAATATTTAACATTCTTCAGTTTATGTAGAATCATTTGAACATATTCTCTTAGTTCTAATGTTTTGGCCTTTTTAGGATAGCTTTTATAACATGTTTGGTGTGACATGACCTGTAATTCAGAATAGTATTGCCACCTGTTGGTTTTCTATAGAGAAATGTATCTATTTTTTGTGATCCTGGGTTTACCACTAGTTCAATATCCAAAACTTTGATATTACAAGCATGTTGTTCACCTGTTAATTGAGTTTTTCTTTATACATTCTATAAAGTATACTGCAGTAGCCTCCTTTCCATCCCACACCAACAAAAGATCATTTCCACCCTTGTCAGATTCTTTAATTACAATGTCTGGATTGGGTTTTAAAGTTTTAAGGGGTTGATTCTGTTCCATTGATAAAATATACTTTTGGTGTGTCCTTGAAATTCTCTTAATTGACTATTCCTCAGATAAAGATTTAAGTGTCTGTTCCACTGAATGTTAGAATACATCACTACATTTATTCCTACTCTGTACTGGATAAAAATAGTTCTTTTTCATACTCGGTTTGAATGAATGTACTCTACTTGGGGAATATTTTCATTCACTCTCTACTTGGGGAATATTTTCATTCATCAATTATGTCAAATCTAAAACTAGACACTGTTCATTAAAGCAAAGGGAATCCTTGTAAGGTTTGGTGTCCGCCCTATCTTCACTGTACCCAACATCATCCCTTGTATCTGAAAATGTTTTTTTAGAGTTAACTTGCACACAAATTTGTTGACATCATGGATGGTGCTGAACAGACTGAAATGTTCAGTATGGTTGAAACCCAGACCAAGCTACAAATCTTCCCTTCCAGAGGTAGTCATATCCAATTTTGATTGGCCACATTATTTAAACATTTTTTTCTCATTTGTGTTCGTGCCTGATACCTGGTTTGACCCCTTCTGAGATTTCCTCCAAACCCTCCTACCTCATCTTGTTTTTTTCTTTTTGGTTTCGCCCCTAAACGCAATATTCTTTTTGACTCAGGCTCATTGTCAACATGGGGTACATCTAAAGCAGAAATACCACTAGATAATATTATCTCCTCATTGGAATCATGATCTGATGTTTTAACATCATATTCTGTCTCAGCAAACTGTGCTTCTTTAGTTCTTTTCAGTTGTATATCTGTTTTCCTTTTATGTGGCACCCGAGTATGATATTGATTACCTCCTATGTTGTTATTCCACCTATGTACCTTATTGAAATCATAATCCCTCTTGTCCCTAGCAAGTATTTGTTTTTTGAAATCCCACAACTGTTTTGTAAAAAGTGGCATATTTTCTTATTTTTTTTTATCATAATATTTAAAGTCTAATTCAGTCTGAAATGATTGTAAATCAGTCTGTACAGTCTTTATTTGAGCAATCAGTTCCAATCTTTAGTGTTTTTTTAATTCAGTAAGAAGATCCATTAATGCAAAGAAGCATTCATTCAGGATTTTATTCCATTTGTTAATAAAGTCAACATCTGTTACCATAAAAGAAGGGAACTTCCTAATTCTCAGGCCCCTTGGAATCATTTGTTGTCTTTTGTATAACATTAAGCTCATCAATTTGGAAAAACAAACCATCCAATGTATTTTCATTATCATTTAGAATGTTATCCAAGTCTTGATCATATATATGTAATGTCACTTAGTAAAAAACAATTTTGAGGATCATACATATCACTAAACTAACTGTAAATGTTGCACACTATCGGCTAGATTACAAGTGTTGCGGTACGGCTATATCGCTGAAAAATTGGCCATTGTGGGTGAAATGACAGGTAACGCATATTACAAGTTGCGTCAGTATAGTATATATTGTTTATAGTATATATAGCAACATCCATTCTGCACTCAAAAAAATGACGTTTGAGTGCGGGATTTTCCATAGCGCCATATTAAAGGTTGTGTGGTCTGGCTAAAATGCTTGCGTTACAGCCTATACCTACACAATCCATTCTGTAATCTGAGAGCAGTAGTTATGGATTTTGTGTAACAAAAATGTTTCACAAAACTCATAACTAAAATGTTACAAAATACACTAACACCCATAAACTACCTATTAACCCCTAAACTGCTGCCCCGCATCGCAAACACTATATTAAACTTATTAACCCTTAATCTGCCATCCACCCACATCGCGGCTATAAAATAAACTTATTAACCCCTAATCCACTGCCCCGACATCACTGACACTAAATAAACCTATCAACTAAACCCTCGGCCCCCCACATCGCCAACACTTAATAAAGTATTAACCCCTAAACCTCCAGTCCCCCACATTGTAACTAGTGATGTCGCGAACCTAAAAATTTGGGTTCACGAACGGCGAACGCGAACTTACGCAAAAGTTCCCGAACCGGCGAACCGGGCGAACCCCCATAGACTTCAATGGGCAGGCGAATTTTAAAACCCACAGGGACTCTTTCTGGCCACAATAGTGATGGAAAAGTTGCTTCAAGGGGACTAACACCTGGACTGTGGCGTGCCGGAGGGGGATCCATGGCAAAACTCCCATGAAAAATTACATAATCAAAAAGTCTACAGCACCAGGTAAGAAAAAGTATCTTCTTTATTGAATAGTTAAAAGCATACAAGACAGGTATGCAACATTTCGAGACCGCAGTCTCTTAATCATGCATCACTGAAAAATTACATAGTTGATGCAGAGTCTGGTTTTAATCCATAAAGGGCATAAATCACCTAACATTCCTAAATTGTTTGGAATAACGTGCTTTAAAACATCAGGTATGATGTTGTATCGATCAGGTAGTGTAAGGGTTATGCCCGCTTCACAGTGACAGACCAAACTCCCGCAGCGGGTACAACATCATCATCATCATCACACCGTACGTCCATGTGTGTAATGCTGCCTGACTGAGATATATCCCTGTTATCTACATCCTCTGGCAATAATGGTTGCGCATCACTCATTTCTTCCAACTGATGTGTAAATAACTCCTCTGACAGATCAAGTGAAGCGGCTGTGGTGCTAGTACTGGTGGTGGCGGCAGGCGGGCGAGTGGTAACTTGAGAGGTGCCCGAAGCTAAGCTGGAGGAGGATGGTGCGTCAAGGTTCAGAGCGGAAGCTGTAGAAGATTGGGTGTCCTATGTTAGCCAGTCAACTATGTCCTCAGAACTTTTCGAGTTCAGGGTACATGGCCTCTGAACACTGGGCATTATTCTAGGGCAAAGGGAATCACAGCACCACGACCACGACGGCCCCTGCGGGGTGGCCTGCCTCTGCCTGTCATTTTTTTTTCGATTAGTGGTACTATGCGTGCAAGCTACTGTGACAACAGAAATGAGTGGCACTGTGCACTGGCAGAAGTTGGCAGAGTAGACACTGTAGGCCTGACACACACGCTTGCAGATAACTAACTGCTATTCAATCTATTACAGTCAAAATTGTATTTTCTTTCATGTAATTGGCAAGAGTCCATGAGCTAGTGACATATGGGATATACAATCCTACCAGGAGGGGCAAAGTTTCCCAAACCTCAACATGCCTATAAATACACCCTTCACCACACCCACAATTCAGTTTTTACAAACTTTGCCTCCTATGGAGGTGGTGAAGTAAGTTTGTGCTAAGATTTCTACGTTGATATGCGCTTCTCAGCATTGTTGAAGCCTGATTCCTCTCAGAGTACAGAGAATGTCAGGGGGACGTGAAGGGAGTATCACTTATTGAATACGATGATTTCCCTAACGAGGGTCTATTTCATAGGTTCTCTGTTATCGGTCGTAGAGATTCATCTCCTACCTCCCTTTTCAGATCGACGATATACTCTCAATTTACAATTACTTCTACTAATAACTGTTTTAGTACTGGTTTGGCTATCTGCTATATGTGGATGGGTGTCTTTTGGTAAGTATGTTTTTTATTTCTTAAGACACCTCAGATATGGTTTGGCACTTTATGCATTTATATAAAGTTCTAAATATATGTATTGTACTTATATTTGCCATGAGTCAGGTTCATGTATTTCCTTCTGCAGACTGTCAGTTTCATATTTGGGGAATATAAACATCTTTTAAATATGAAATTTATTTCTTACCTGGGGTTTAGTCTTTTTTTCAATTGACTGCTTCTTGCAATTGCGGGTATTAGGCCTGCGGGTGCGTCAAATGCTTAACTTTATTACATCATTCTTGGCGCGAAATTTTTTTTGGCGCGAAATTTTTTTTGGCGTGGAAAAGTACGTCTATGACGCAAGTTCGTCACTTCCGGCTTCATACTTGACGCCGAGACCTTTCACACTGTTGCGTCATTAGTGACGCGAGTGTGTCATTTCCGGTTATTTTTATTTTTTTATTATTTCAATACCCCATGGTATCAGAGGGCTATGCTATTTGCATTTTTCCCATTCCTGAAACTGTCATATAAGGAAATAGATAATTTGGCTATATATGTTGTTTTTTATCTTACATTTTGCAAGATGTCTCAACCTGATCCTGCCTCAGAAGCTTCTACTGGAACATTGCTGCGTGACATCGGTTCAACCAAAGCTAAGTGCATTTGTTGTAAAATTGTAGAAATTATCTTGCCGAAATGTCATTTGTATTAGTTATCATGATAAACTTTTACATGCAGATAGTGTATCCATTAGTATTAGTACATTGCCAGTTGCAGTTCCTTCAACTTCTAATGTGCATGATATTCCTGTAAATTTTAAAGAATTTGTTTCTGATTCTATTATGAAGGCTTTGTCTGCATTTCCACCTTCAAATAAATGTAAAAGGTCTTTTAAAACTTCTCATTTAGTTGATGAAATTTCAAATGACCAACAACATAATAAATTATCCTCTTCTGATGAGGATCTATCTGATTCAGAAGATCCTTCCTCAGACATTGACACTAACAAATCTACTTATTTATTTTAAATTGAGTATATGCGTTCTTTATTAAAAGAAGTGTTAATTACTTTGGATATTAAGGTAACCAGTCCTCTTGACGTTCAGTCTAATAAACATTTAAATGTTGTTTTTAAACCTCCTGTGGTTTCTCCAGGGTTTTTTTCCTATTCCTGAGGCTATTTCTGATATGATTTCTAAAGGAATGGAATAAGCCAGGTACTTCTTTTATTCCTTCTTCAAGGTTTAAAAAATTGTATCCTTTACCAGCAAAATCTATAGAGTTTTGGGAAAAGATCCCTAAAGTTGATGGGGCTATTTCTACTCTTGCTAAACGTACCACTATTCCTATGGAAGATAGTACTTCCTTTAAGGATCCTTTAGATGGGAAGCTTGAATCTTATCTAAGGAAGGCCTATTTATATTCAGGTCATCTTCTTGGATCTGCAATTTCTTTGGCTGATGTTGCAGCTGCATCAACTTTCTGGTTGGAGAATTTAGCGCAACAGGAATTGGATTCTGACTTATATAGCATTATTCGCTTTCTGCATTATGCTAATCATTTTATTTATGATGCTATTTTTGATATTATCAAAATTGATGTTAGATCCATGTCTTTAGCTATTTTAGCTAAAAGAGCTTTGTGGCTTAAATCTTGGAATGCTGATATGACATCTAATTCTAGATTACTATCTCTTTCTTTCCAAGGTAATAATTTATTTGAGTCCCAGTTGGATTCTATTATTTCAACTGTTAATGGGGGAAAGGGAGTTTTTCTGCCTCAGGATAAAAAACCTAAGGGTAAAACTAAGGCTTCTAACTATTTTCGTTCCTTTCGTCAGAATAAGGAACAAAAATTCAATCCTTCCCCCAAGGAATCTGCCTCCAATTGGAAGCCTTCCTTAAATTGGAATATATCCAAGCCTTTTAGGAAACCAAAGTCAGCCCCTAAGTCTGCATGTAGGTGCGACCTTCATTCCAGCTCAGCTGGTAGGGGGCAGATTAAGGTTTTTCAAGAATATTTGGATAAATTCTGTTCAAAATCTATGGATTCAGAGCATTGTCTCTCAAGGGTATTGAATAGGATTCAGAGTAAGCCCTCTTGTGAGAAGATTTTTTCTCTCACATATCCGGTAAAAGCTCAGGCTTTCCTGAAGTGTGTTTCAGACCTGGAGTCTTCAGGGGTAATCATGCCAGTTCCTCTTCTGGAACAAGGTTTGGGGTTTTATTCAAATCTATTCATTGTCCCAAAGAAGGAAAAATTATTCAGACCAGTTCTGGATCGGAAAATTTTGAATCGTTATGTAAGAGTACCAACTTTCAAGATGGTGACTATAAGGACTATTCTGCCTTTTGTTCAGCAAGGACATTATATGTCCACAATAGACTTGAAGGATGCATACCTTCATATTCCAATTCATCCAGAACATTATAAGTTTCTGAGATTCTTTTTTTCTAGACAAGCATTACCAATTTGTTGTTCTTCCATTTGGCCTAGCAACAGCTCCATGAATTGTTTTAAAGGTTCTGGGTGCCCTTCTCTCTGTATTCAGAGAACAGGGTATTGCAGTGTTTACTTATTTGGATGATATCTTGGTACTAGCTCAGTCTTTACGTTCTGCAGAATCTCACACAAATCAACTAGTGTTGTTTCTTTGGAAACATGGTTAGAGGATCAATTTACCAAAGAGTTTCTTGATTCCTCAGACAAGGGTCACCTTTTTAGGCTTCCAGATAGATTCAGTGTCCATGACTCTGTCTCTAACAGACAAGAGACGTTTAAAATTGGATGCAGCCTGCCGGCACCTTCAGTCTCAGTCATTGCCTTCAGTGGCTATGTGCATGGAAGTTTTAGGTCTCATGACTGCAGCATCGGACGCGATCCCCTTTGCTCGTTTTCACATGAGACCTCTTCAGCTTTGTATGCTGAATCAATGGTGCAGGGATTATACAAAGATATCACAATTAATATCCTTAAATCCCAATGTGCGACACTCTCTGACATGGTGGATAGATCACCATCGTTTAGTTCAAGGGGCTTCTTTTGTTCGGCCAACCTGGACTGTGATTACAACAGATGCGAGTCTCTCAGGTTGGGGAGCTGTTTGGGGATCTCTGACAGCACAAGGGGTTTGGAAATCTCAAGAGGCGAGATTACCAATAAATATTTTTGAACTCCATGCAATTCTCAGAGCTCTTCAGTTTTGGCCTCTGTTAAAGAGAGAACCGTTCATTTGTTTTCAGACAGACAATATCACAACAGTAGCATATGTCAATCATCAGGGTGGGACTCACAGTCCCCAAGCTATGAAAGAAGTATCTTGAATACTTGTTTGGGCGGAATCCAGCTCCTGTCTAATCTCTGCGGTGCATATCCCAGGTGTAGACAATTGGGAAGCGGATTGTCTCAGCCGCCAGACTTTACATCCAGGGGAGTGGTCCCTCCATCCAGATGTGTTTTCTCAGTTTGTTCAGATGTGGGGTCTGCCAGAGATAGATCTCATGGCCTCTCATCTAAACAAGAAACTTCCCAGATACCTGTCCAGGTCCAGGGATGTTCAGGCAGAAGCAGTGGATGCGCTGACACTTCCTTGGTGTTATCATCCTGCTTACATCTTCCTGCCTCTAGTTCTCCTTCCAAGAGTGATTTCCAAAATCATCATGGAACAATCCTTGTGTTGCTGGTGGCGCCAGCATGGCCACACATGTTTTTGGTATGCGGATCTGGTTCGGATGTCCAGTTGCCCGCCTTGGCCACTTCCGTTACGGCCGGACCTACTATCTCAAGGTCCGTTTTTCCATCAGGATCTCAAATCATTAAATTTGAAAGTATGGAAATTGAACGCTTAGTTCTAAGTCATAGAGGTTTCTCTGACTCACTGTTTGATACTATGTTACAAGCTCGTAAATCTGTCTCTAGAAAGATTTATTATAGAGTTTGGAATACTTAGATTTCATGGTGTTCTTCTCATAAATTTTCTTGGCATTCTTTTAGAATTCCTAGAATTTCACAGTTTCTTCAGGATGTTTGGATACGGTTTTGTCTGCAAGTTCCTTGAAAGGACAAATCTCTGCTCTTTCTGTTTTATTTCACAGAAAGATTGCTATACTTCCTGATATTCACTGTTTTGTACAGGCTTTAGTTTGTGTTAAGCCTGTCATTAAATCTATTTCTCCTCCTTGGAGTCTTAATTTGGTTCTGAAGGCTTTACAGGCTCCTCCATTTGAGCCTATGCTTTCTTTGGGCATTAAACTACTTTCTTGGAAAGTGTTGTTCCTTTTTGGCCATCTCTTCTGCTAGAAGAGTTTCTGAGCTATCTGCTCTTTCTTGTGAATCTCCTTTTCTGATTTTTCATCAGGATAAGGCGGTTTTGCAGACTTCTTTTGAATTTTTTCCTAAGGTTGTGAATTCTAACATTAATAGAGAAATTGTTGTCCCTTCCTTGTGTCCTAATCCTAAGAATCCTTTGGAAAGATCCTTACATTCTTTGGATGTGGTGAGAGCTTTGAAATATTATGTTGAAGCTACTAAAGATTTCAGGAAGACTTCTAGTCTATTTGTTATATTTTCCTAGGAAAGGTCAGAAGGCCTCTGCTATTTCCTTGGCCTCTTGGTTAAAGCTTTTGATTCATCAAGCTTATTGGAGTCGGGTCAAGCCCCGCCTCAGAGAATTACAACTCATTCTATTAGATCAGTCTCCACTTCGTGGGCTTTTAAGAATGAAGCTTCAGTTGATCAGATTTGCAAAGCAGCAACTTGGTCCTCTTTGCATACATTTACTAATTTCTACCGTTTTGATGTATTTGCTTTTTCGGAAGCAGTTTCTGGTAGAAAAGATCTTCAGGCAGCTGATTCAGTTTGATTCTTCTGCTTTTGAGTTTTTTTCTTTCAATTGGAAATAAACTTATTTTTTTGGGTTGTGGACTAATTTTTTTCAGCGGTTTATGGCTATTTTTATTTTATTCCCTCCCTCTCTAGTGACTCTTGAGTGGAAGACTCCACATCTTGGGTATTGATATTCCATATGTCACTAGCTCATGGACTCTTGCCAATTACATGAAAGAAAACATGATTTATTAACTGATAAATTCATTTCTTTCATATTGGCAAGAGTCCATGAGGCCCACCCTTTTTATGGTGGTTATGATTTTTTGTATAAAGCACAATTATTTCCAAATTTCCTTTGTTGATGCTTTCTACTCCTTTCTTTATCACCCCACTGCTTGGCTATTCGTTAAACTGAATTGTGGGTGTGGTGAGGGGTGTATTTATAGGCATTTTGAGGTTTGGGAAACTTTGCCCCTCCTGGTATGATTGTATATCCCATATGTCACTAGCTCATGGACTCTTGCCAATATGAAAGAAATGAATTTATCAGGTAAGTTCTTACATAAATTATGTTGTTTTTTTTAATGTACACTACTGTTACACCAGATATGAGTTGCACTGGTGTGACACTGTGCCCTGAAAAATCTGTTACTCATCTACAACCACCAAAAAACAACCATGCTAAATAATTTCTAAATTTTTGAGTTTAGAAATACCCAATGTTAAAATGTTCTTTGCTTTTTTTGCAAGTTATAGGGAAATAAATACAAGAAGCACTTTGCTATTTCAAAACCACTTTTTTTCAAAATGAGCGCTAGTTACATTGGAACCCTGATATCTGTCAGGAATACCTGAATATCCCTCGACATGTATATATTTTTTTTTAGAAGACATCCCAAAGTATTGATCTAGGCCCATTTTGGTATATTTAATGCCACCATTTCACCGCCAAATGCGATCAAATAAAAAAAAAATTGTTCACTTTTTCACAAACTTTAGGTTTCTCACATAAATTATTTACAAACAACTTATGCAATTATGGCATAAATGGTTGTAAATGCTTCTCTGGGATCCCATTTGTTCAGAAATAGCAGACATATATGACTTTGGCGTTGCTTTCTGGTAATTAGAAGGCTGCTAAATGCTGCTGCGCATCACACGTGTATAATGGCTAGCAGTGAAGGGGTTAATTAGGTAGTTTGTAGGGAGCTTGCAGGGTTAATTTTAGCTTTAGTGTAGAGATCAGCCTCCCACCTGACACATCAGACCCCCTGATCCCTCCCAAACAGCTCCCTTCCCTCCCCCACCCCACAATTGTCCCCGCCATCTTAAGTACTGGCAGAAAGTCTGCCAGTACTAAAATAAAAGGTTTTAAAAAAATTTTTTTTAGCACATTTACATATGCTGTGGTGTAGCATCCCCCTCTTAGCCCCCAACCTCCCTGATCCCCCCCAAAACAGCTCTCTAACCCTCCCCATCTGTCTGCCAGTACCCAGTTTGCAAAAAAAAGTAGTTTTTTCTGTTTGTTTTTTTTTCTGTAGTGTAGCTTCCCCCTCCCACAGACCAACCCCCACCACCTGCCTGATCTTTTTTGTTTAATTTTTATTCCTTTTTTTTTAAAATTTTACACCAACTTTTTCTGTAGTGTAGCGGTTTCCACCCGCTCCCTCCACTCCCTCCCGTGCATGCGCGCGTGTCCGTGCGCGCCCCCGGACATCCCCGCCCACGATTCCGCCCCCCTCCACTGACTGCTATTATTTCACAGTCAAATTTCTAGGTTTTTTTTAACCCCTTAAGGACCAAGGCCATTTTTCAATTTCTTTCCCTTAAGGACCAGGGCTATTTTTACATTTCTGTGGTGTTTGTGTTTAGCTGTAATTTTCCTCTTACTCATTTACTGTACCCACACATATTATATACCGTTCTTCTCGCCACTAAATGGACTTTCTAAAGATACCATTATTTTAATCATATCTTATAATTTATTATTAAAAATATTATAAAATATGAGGAAAAAATGGAAAAAAACACACTTTTTCTAACTTTGCCCCCCAAAATCTGTTACACATCTACAACCACCAAAAAACAACCATGCTAAATAGTTTCTAAATTTTGTCCTGAGTTTAGAAATACCCAATGTTAACATGTTCTTTGCTTTTTTTACAAGTTATAGGGAAATAAATACAAGAAGCACTTTGCTATTTCAAAACCACTTTTTTTTTTTCAAAATGAGCGCTAGTTACAATGGAACCCTGATATCTGTCAGGAATACCTGAATATCCCTTGACATGTATATATTTTTTTTTAGAAGACATCCCAAAGTATTGATCTAGGCCCATTTTGGTATATTTCATGCCACCATTTCACCGCCAAATGCGATCAAATAAAAAAAAATTGTTCACTTTTTCACAAACTTTAGGTCTCTCACAGGAATTATTTACAAACAACTTATGCAATTATGGCATACATGGTTGTAAATGCTTCTCTGGGATCCCCTTTGTTCAGAAATAGCAGACTTATATGGCTTTGGCGTTGCTTTTTTGTAATTAGAAGGCTGCTAAATGCCACTGCACACCACACGTGTTTTATGCTAAGCAGTGAAGGGGTTAATTAGATAGCATGTAGGGAGCTTGTAGAGTTAATTTTAGCTTAAGTGTAGTGTAGTAGACAACCCAAAGTATTGATCTAGGCCAATTTTGGTATATTTCATGCCACCATTTCACGGCCAAATGCAATCAAATAAAAAAAAAACGTTAAATTTTTCACAATTTTAGGTTACTCACTGAAATCATTTACAAACATCTTGTGCAATTATGGCACAAATGGTTGTAAATGCTTCTCTGGGATCCCATTTGTTCAGAAATAGCAGACATTTATGACTTTGGCGTGGCTTTCTGGTAATTAGAAGGCCGCTAAATGAAACCCTGGGGATTGGACTACTCTCAGATTTATATAGGGGAGACGCTTTGGCTATCCCACCCCAAACTTACCCGACAGACAACTTCCCTAGGGAGTTGCAATTTGAATATCTCCGCTTAGTTTCGCTCCTTTTATCCTGGGGATTTCAGAAAACTAACATGAGAGTGCTCACCAAATGGGAAAGGAGGTGGTTGGTTGGTAGGCCTCTACGTGGCTCCCTATCGTTCCACTACAGAATCCTCCTTAACTCCCCTCACTTCTTAAAAACCCGGACCACAGAGGACTGGGAGAGAGATTTGGGGGTAGTGACATCAGACGACAAATGGCAGCGTGCTCTCCAGGATGCTGGTGCAGCGGTGCGCTGCTCCAACCTCTTCGAACTATACCTTAAAATCCTACTTCGGTGGCATTGGGTCCCAACCAGGCTGCACAGAATATATCCCTCCAAATCAGCGGACTGTTGGAGAGGATGCGCCCAGCGAGGTACCCACCTACATATCTGGTGGGAATGCCCCAAACTGAACCAATTCTGGACTCAGGTAGCGAGGCTGCTCCGGAGACTGGGTCTGGTGGATGACCTCACAGGAGATACGGCGCTCTTTCATCTTGGCTTGCAGAGCCTCCCAAGGGCATCCCGCCTACTAGGTGTTGTCATCCTTTTAACGGCAAAACTAGTAATAGCTAGGCAATGGATGAAACAAACCCCGGTTACACTTACCCCAGTCCTTGAGTCCTTGGACTACATTCAAAACATGGAAGAATACGCGTTAAGGGTCGAAGGTCGTTATGACTTCTATTGCTCTATATGGTTGACTTGGGAAGAGTTTAGGAGACCTGACAAGGCCGACGCTCTGGGAGATGAACAGATAGTTGGACAACTCTAACCCTGGATGGTGGCCTGGCGGCCTGGCTACTCCTCCACCCTTCAGTGATCCTCCGCTCTCTCCCCCCCCCCTTTTTTTTTTCCCCCCCCCCCCCCCCCCCCCCCCCACTTCCTTCCCCCCCTACCCACTTCTTTTCCTACCTTACCCTTCCCCCACATTTTGACCATGGTTCTCGGGGAAATACCCCTTCACTGTATTCATGAGTTGACCTCCAGATATTCCCCCCTTCAGAACCTAACAAATATCACAATGATTGTCTTAAGATGATGACAATTACTCGAACTTAGTTTCTTCTCTATATGTCCTATACTGCGAACCCTTGATCCAGAGAGTTTCTGTCTCCCAATAAGTACCAGTTTACAGGGCCCATAAGTGGTCCTAAGTTACACTGTTGACGCTTGCATGTTATGTTAACTTATTATATGAAAAGAGGCATTATTAAGGGCAATACCATGTTCCCATTATAGCTCAGTGTACCTATGTTTGACAGCAGGAATTATTGTCATATAATACTGTTTGAGATATTGTCCTTGCTACTGTGATTGTAACTTTACTTATTTCATTGCCTCAATAAAAATAAAATTTAAAAAAAAAAAAAAAAAAAGAAGGCCGCTAAATGCTGCTGCGCATCACACGTGTATTATGGTTAGCAGTGAAGGGGTTAATTAAGTAGTTTGTAGGGAGCTTGCAGGGTTAATTTAGCTTTAGTGTAGAGATCAGCCTCCCACCTGACACATCAGACCCCCTGATCCCTCCCAAACAGCTCCCTTCCCTCCCCCACCCCACAATTGTCCCTGCCATCTTAAGTACTGGCAGAAAGTCTGCCAGTACTAAAATAAAAGGATTTTAATTTTTTAAAAAATGTTTTTAGCATATTTTCATATGCTGTGGTGTAGCATCCCCTCCTTTGCCCCCAACCTCCCTGATCCCCCCCAAAACAGCTCTCTAACCCTCCCCATCTGCCTTATTGGTGGCTATCTTGGGTAATGGCAGCTGTCTGCTATTATTTCACAGTCAAAAAAGTGTTGTTGTTTTTTTAAATGTACACTACTGTTACACCAGATATGAGTGATGGCACTGGGCAAGTGGGCACAGTATACGCTGTGAGCCTGACACACACGCTGGCAGGCAGGCAACTGCAATTAGATTACACAGGAAAAAAAAAAAAGCAGACTGATGTTCTAGCCCTAAAAAGGGCTTTTTGGGGTGCTGTCCTTACAGCAGAGATCAGATGAGTCCTTCAGGACTGTAGTGGTCGTGGACACTGAATACACTAGCCTAGCTATCGATTTCCCTATTAAATCATCAGCAGCTACACCGTCCCTCCTCTCACTAAGAATGCAGCTTCCAAATGAATCTAAAATGGATGCTGTCCAGGAGGTAGGAGGGTCTGGGAGGGAGTCTGCCGCTGATTGGCTGTAATGTGTCTGCTGACTGTGAGGTAAAGAGTCAAAGTTTACTCAATGATGACGAATAGGGGGCGGATCGAACATCGCATATGTTGGCCTGCCGCGGCAAACGCGAACATGCTATGTTCGCCGTGAACTATTCGCGACATCACTAATTTTAACTAATAAACTTTCTAGATTGTAAGTTCCCACGGGAATAGGAATCCCTCCTGTATGTGTTTGTAAATTGTGTCATGTCTCTTACAAGTCTTGTATTGTTTTATTTAAATGAATTGTATCCATGGACAGCGCTGCGGAATATGTTGGCGCTTCATAAATAAAGTATTATAATAATAATAATAATAATAAAATAAACTAAGCCTATTAACCCCTAAACCTCCAGCCCCCACAACTACTAAACTAAACCTATTAACCCCTTAACCGCCAGCCCCCCACATTGCAAAACACTAAATTGAACTTTTAACCCCTAAACCTAACACCCACCTAACTTTAAATTAAAATTACAATATAACTAAGTTTAAACTATAAATTAATAAAATAAAAAAATACATATTAAAAATCCTAAATTACATGATTAAAAAAAACTAAATTACAAATTAAAAAAACTAATACTACAAAAAAATTAAAAAAATCTAAAATTACAAAAAATAATAAAAAATAATAAACAAAATTATCAAAAATAAAAACAATTACACCTAATCTAATAGCCCTATAAAAATAAAAAGCCCCTTAACCTACAATATACTACCAATAGCCCTTAAAAGGGTCTTTTTGTAGGGCATTGCCCTAAGTTACAGCGGAAAAACGGAGCACAGGATAAAAGTTTTTTTCAAAGCATTTATTTTTGAAAAGCAGCACTACAGTATAAGAATAAAATAAATACTTGCAAGTACAGACTGTCTGGTATGACGCGTTTCGGCCTAAGCCGTCATCAGATACCTAGATAGTAACACATACTCAAGCCTTTTATAGGCATCTACTGAACTTAAATGGAACCACCTGAAAACCATTGTGTGTACAATATGATTCCTATTACAATTCTCTAATCATTTTAACCTTTAAATCCCCACTTATAACTGCACACCTAAATAAACACATAGGTAAACACAACCCTTAACTAAAGCAATACTGTCAAAGTAAATACTTGCATAAAGAATTACCATAATTACATGTATGTTAATTAATAGTTACATATTCACAACTCATATATCCTAAATATTAGATTAATTTACCATTGTTGTGTAAATAAAAAAATAATACATACAAATTAAAGCCTTCTTATTAAGGTTGCATAGTATTATAGTTTATCTAACCTATGTGCAAAATATAAGGGTACCCAAACTAAAACTAAATAAAAAGGAGTTAAATAGTGTGTGACTGCACACATATAAATAAATAAACACATGGGTAAACACAACCCTCAGCAAAAGCATTACTCTCATACTCATAAAGGCTATACTTGCATAAAAAGTTACCATAATTTCATGTGTGATAATTCATATTTAAAGCTCATATGTTCTAAATGTTAAATTAATTTCACACTAATATGTAAGTAAACAAATAGTTACAAAATAACGCCTTCTTTTTGGGAATTTATAATCTTACAGTTTATTTAACCCATGTGCAAAATTTAAAGGGACCCTGACTAGAAATAAATGAGGAGAAATAAAGTTGAGAGAATATATGAATGTAGTTTACAAGACAATGTTCTATTTCCATACATTAATTATGTCAGCCTCATTATTAAAACCCTGAGGCAATCTGGTATTTAAATTAAAGATCCAAAAAAATTCTCTTCTGTGACCATACTGGGTGAAAGATAGTTGCCCAAATTACGATTCCTCTTGGGAACAAAATTACAACCTTTTTGTATCACATCATATAGATCCTTATCTCCCTTCAAAATAGGCAGATGTTTCCTTATGATGCTTTTGACTTGCTCGTACTGATTTGAAAAAGTAGTAACAAAAGTTAATTTACTCTTGTCATGACACCTTTTGTTTTTAGGTACTTCCTGCAAAAGATCTTTTCTTTCTATTTGGAGTACTTGTTGAAAAGCTCTATCTATTGCAAAATTTTGGTAACCCCTCTGTAAGAATCTGTCCTTAAGCCTAAGGCTCTCTGTCAGAAAACTGCTTTGTTCTGAACAATTACGCCTGAGTCTTATAAACTCACCCTTGATGATTCCAAAACCAGTGTGCTTTGGATGTGCACTTCTTGCATGCAAGATTGTATTAGATTGGAGCGGCTTTCGATAAAGCTCACTCTCAATTTTGTTCTCATCACAATTGCCCTTAAGTAACACATCCAAATACGCTATTTTCTTGGAATCTAACTAATGGATGAATTTTAAACCAACTGAGTTGTTATTGAGGAAATGTACAAAATCCTCCACCTGAGAAACTGTGCCCTTCCATACAAAAACCAAATAATCTATATACCTTCTGTAAAAATGGATGCAACTTTTAAACTGATTCCTATCTCCATAGACGTGGGACAGCTCCCACCAACCCATATAAAGGTTGGCGTAAGATGGGGCATCTTTGCCCCCATCGCTGTCCCACATCTCTGGAGATAGTACTCACCATTGAACAGAAAGTAATTATGGTTGAGGAGGAATGCCGTTATCCTTATCACATAGTCTTTAAAACAATCCTCAAAACTGGTAAATTTATCAAGAAAAAAGCGGATTGCTATTAAGCCCTGGTCATGCGGGATTGCCGAATACAATCCCACAACATCCACTGTCAACCACAGAAAATCCTCAGACCAAATTTCATCATCCAACAACCTTAAAAGGTGTTTGGTATCCTGTATGTAACTGGGAATTAACTTGAGTATGGGTTGTAAAAGCGAATCAACCCAAGTGGATAACCTCTCCAAAAGAGACCCTATCCCAGAAACTATGGGTCTGCCTTTTATATTCTCAAGGGACTTGTGTATCTTTGAAAGATGGTGGAAAATAGGAACAATTGGTTCCGTAACATATACAAAATCAAAAGTGGATTCGTCAATAAAACCCTCCTCCCTACCATCATCCAAAATATGATACACAAGTCCCTGGAAAACACCTGTGGGATTACCATCCAGTCTGCAATATACCTCTGTGTCCTCAAGTTGTCGCTTGGCTTCTTTCAAATACTCAGCCTTCAACATCACCACAATATTACCTCCTTTATCTGCTTTCCTATAAACAACTGATTCTCTATCCCTAAGCTTTTTGATGGCCTCACGTTGTTTGAAGGAAAGTCTTTCAGCAGATACTAGATTGGATAAACACCTTAGGTCTGTCTCTACCCAATAGCGGAAGGCCTCTAGAACACTGCCCCTTGACTTCATGGGGTAAAACACTGAGGGGGGCTTGAAACTCAAACCACCCTTGGTTAAACCAAAATTATCCTTGTAGGTCTCCATTTCCAATTCTAAGAGAGACATGTAGTCACTAGCCTCATCAAAATTAATATCACACAATGTGCCTAGGCTCAAAGGTGAAAATTCTTGTATTTCTTCAGAATAGATATCTTTATTGGCAGCAAAATATTTTTTCAAAGTTAGTTTGCGTATAAAACAATTTAGATCAATAACAGTATCTAGAAGATTAAAGTTAGCACTGGGGACAAACCCCAAACCCAAACTTAAAACTTCCAATTCATCTCTCTCAAAGCTTTCTGTAGTTAAATTAACAACTGCTAGATTTTGTACTTGTTCTTGGTCTTTACTGCTCTCAAACCATATCTTTTTGGCTGGGCGCTTGCCTCTCCTTTTCCTCTTTTTACTCCTATTCTCTGCTTTGTCCTGTCCTGCTGAAAAACCTGCTCTCCCTGTTTTGAATTGTCTTCCTGGACTGTATCCATTCTCTGTGTACCCAGTATTTTCTTTCTGACCATTATGTCTGTAATTGCTGCACTTGTATTAGAACTACACTCTGGAACTACAGTTAAATCATCTTGCTTATGACTAACCTGCTTTGGAGTTACCTCTTCTACTCCTGATGGTTGTACCAGATCTTCTTGTGCTTGATTGAGTATGGTAGGAAGAAAATCCTCCTCATCTGTTGATGAGAATTCAGAATCTGAAATTGAAAAGGAAACATGTTTGTTGCCACTTTTAACATTTTTCTTTTTGTTATGGAGCTTTGCCTTATTTCTTCTCTGATTATGTGGCCACACATATACACTATTATTCTTGTAATCTGACTGATCTCTGTCAAACTTCCTTATCTTAATAGTGTCAATGTCCCCTTTAATGGCAGTAACTGATTCTCCCAGGACATCATCAAGTCTTTTATAATCTTTATGATTAATGAATAGATTTAAGTCCACTTGTAACTCTGTAATTTCAGATTTAAGTTGATCCAATTGTTGTTTCTTATAGGCAATCAACATAATAATCAGTCTGATTGAGCAATCTGTGAGAATCGCATTCCAGTCCTTTATGAAATCAGCATCAGTCACAGGAAAAGTTGGAAATTTATACACTCTGAGCCCTCTGGGTACCATGTTTAAAGAGACATACTTTTCCATAAGATTAATATCCCACCAAGTTTGGTATTCCTTCAAAAGCAAGGACTCCATTTTTTGGAAAATATCAGATATAGAATATTTTTTAGTCTTGTCAGACAGTAAATCATCCAATGATGGTCTAGTGAGTTCCATGTCAGAAACAGCCCTTAATGAAAAGGGAATAAGTTCCATGGTGTTTATTAAATACTTATTTTGTCTATAAGGAATTAGATCATAGACATTAGTAAAGAAAAAAACTTTTTTTAAACTTAAGTATCACTCTGAGTCGTTACAGTTTCATAATGCACCTGAGTATTAGACCCCCTTGTTTTGCAAATGGTAGTGGAATGGGTACAGCTGTATAAGGGAAAAGTATGTCAGACGACAAGCCAATATCACAAGAGTCCCTGTCAAACCAAACAACACTCTCACATGCCGAGGAATACCTTGATTCAAACCTCTTTTTTTCTTCAACAATTACCGCTTCTGCCAGATTATTAGACCATTCAAAGTAAAAAAACAAAAGCTTAAATTTACTCACATCACCTTCGTGTCAAGATAAATCTTCTTTGTTCACTTGAAATTCGTGCATGAAAGCTCCAGCAAGCGGAGAGAAACACTCCTGAGTCGTCTAGCAAAGTCGGCTCAAAAGCCGCAACAAACGGAAAACTCGGCGCCAATGTCCAGAGCTCCACAATGTGGTCATCAGCAGGGGACCTTCACTGCTACTCGACACGGAGCCGTGGCTCTCTCCCTCAAACTTGCAAAGGCTTCACTAGGAAGAAAACACTTGATCGCCAGGGTGATCACCCTAAGTTACCTAGAAAAAAAATACAAAACAGTACAAACAGTAAAACCCACCACCCAAACAACATCCCAAAATAAAAAACCTAAGTAAAAAAAAAAACCCTAAGCTACCCATTGCCCTTAAAAGGGCATTCAGTTCTTTTACAGTACCCTTTAAAGCCCTAATCTAAAACAAAAAAAACACCCCAAAAAAATTAAAAATAAACACTAACGCCAGAAAATCTACTCACGGTTCCTGAAGTCCGGTCATCCATCCTCATATAGGAGGAGAGAAGTCTTCATCCAGGCGGCGACACCTTCATCATCGAGGGCATCTTCTATCTTCATCCCGGCGGCACAAAGCAAAGCTATCCTGGATGGCGATGACATCCTGCGAGGAGCATCCTCTTCATAAGATCACTGCCGTACACTGAAGTTGAATGCAAGGTACCCGTTTAAAAATAGCGTACCTTGCATTCCTATTGGCTGATTTAAATCTTCATATTCAAATCAGCCCATAGGATGAGAGCTTCTGAAATCCTATTGGCTATATGTAAGCCTTATTGACAAATGCAACCACCGTTAATGTGAGCAGCCACATTACAGACGAAAGAAGGGCAAACAAATACAAATGCAGTGGCGTTTACCAACTCCATGGTGCAATTAAGGCAGCAGGGGAATGATATTTGGTAAATTGTACTCTAAGATGAGTGGTTGTTATTAATTGCGCTCCTTTTTTCCGCTCAAATCTTTTATTTTGTCTATTTGTAAGGTTGACATTTACCTAGTCATTATCATTACTGTTATTACTATGGGTATTCTCTTGCATACCTTCTGTATTTGAAACTGTTAATATCATATTATTATTGATCTTTTCTTCATTGATCTCTGAAGTAAGATAACTATTCATTTTTTAAAATATCATACTTAATTTTTTTATTAACTTTATTACATAGATGTTCTTTGCACTGATAGTGGAAAAATTACCTTCCTTGCTATAAATATTTTATTATTCTCTGGTCATGAGCGATTAGTATCATTGTTCATATGTATATTTACTGAATGTTTATCATTACCCAGTTCTTGAGCACAGTATACTACGTACTTTATATGTTAATGGGTCATTCTAGTAACTAATCTTCCCCTGATCTTTCCCTGGTCCAAAAGCAGCCACCTCATATGCTAATCCTCCTCTACTCTGTTGCAAAGTTTGGTAAGGTCCATGAGTGGCCTTAGATGTTATAGGAGGAGTGAACTACAAAAAATATTGTAAAATGGAGGTTCAAGAAACTATCTTGCTGTTATACACCATATTTTCATTTGGGTTCAGACTGTTATTTATTCTTAACCCGACACGCCCCCCCATCCCTTTTTTTGTAGCGGTGTTTATCCGCTGAATCTCCCTTCTTGTTACATCTGTATTAAAGGCTCCCCATACGCCCAACTGTGGGTCATACTAAACTTTTTCTACCCCATTACGGATGTATAATTTCTGTGGTTATCATTTTTAGAGTAATAAAGTTTCCTATATCAATTGGTTCATAAGCAACCATCGAATTAACCACTACCAAATGCTATATATTATAAAATGAGACTCTCAAATTATCGATAACAATGCAGTGTACAACTATCCTCTGTTGATGTATGGAATTTACTGTCACTTTTGTAACTACTGTAAAGAGACAACCTTTATTGTTCATGTATATTGCTTGTTATATTCCCTCAATGATGTTTATTTACCAAGATTCTCAATAAAAGATTATTTAAAAAAAAAATGCTATAAATATAAAAATTAAATAAATAAAAAAATAAGAAATCAAATAATACAGTATTCTAGTGTATATATATGATATGAAAAATAATTGGGTGCAGTAGAAATTAATTAGGAAAAAAAATGTATGTCTAAATCTACAGCACAGACAGTTCTGACCCACAATCTCCTAATAAGTAAACTATTATAAGTAACTGGGAGCACCTAAAACAAATCAGGGTGAAGTGTGATAGACTGTTGATATGTTAAAATTAAAAATCAATATAGTATTAATTTTTACAAAATTAAATGTAGTATAATCCATCAACATTATTTTCTATGGATGAAGACTACAGATATTATACAGTATATGATTTTTATCACTCATTATGCAATTTTTTGTATTGGATTCATCTTATGGACACTTTTTTTATGCATATGGACATTTTTCACACAATTTGGCCATTCTTACTATATATGCATATATGTTAAAGGTTTTCTATGGTACCGGTCCATACAACTATTAAGTGTTTTTTTGTTTATATTGATGTATTATACTACATTTCATTTTGTAAAAATAAATAATCTATTGATTTTTAATTTTAACATATCACCATTTTATCACACTTCAACCTTCTTTGTTTTAGGTGCTCCCAGTTACTTATAATTAGACTTGTGCAGCTTCGAAAAATTTGGTTCGGTTCGGATCGATTCAGATCGATTCGAATTTCGGTTCGGATCAATTCGAATTCGGAAGAAATCGAATGAATTTGTTTCGGATTCTTTCGGATTCGTGAAAGATTTGATTCGAATCCATTCAGAATTTCGGTAAGTGTTAAGTGGGATGTGCTGTGTATTACACTAGTATACTGTACAATACTAGTGTAATACACGGCCATCCGAATCCATCCGAATCTACCAAATAAATTTGAATCGATTTGGATTTATTCGGTAGATTCGGCACTACCGCAATTCGGAAATTCGAATCAATCCGAATCTCCGAATTCGACAAATTTGTCCGAATTTCGATTCGGACCGAATCGAATCGCACATGTCTACTTATAATAGTTTACTTAGGTTTTATTAGGAGATCTTGTGTGTCAGAACTGTTTGCAGTGTAGATTTGTTTTTACAAACACTCAAAATCTGGCCTAGTTTGTTTTTTTGAGGCCTTATTACTGACAGTGGGGTGTGCTTATGCAATTCTCAAATTGCTCCAGGCCTAGGGAAAAAAGATTTAAAGGAGTAAGAGACAACTACCACAGATTAAGCTTTGCATAAACTACCAACCCAACCCAGAATATTCATAGATTTTTTAATTGTGGTTGCTACTCTATACTGTGTAAAATGTTAACCTACAGCCAATTAGAGAAAAAGCAAAGGGAAAGTGAGTGGATAAAGGAATAAAACAAACTGGTTTATCAGCACAGCAATATAAAACCTAACTATGCCCTGATATAACCTCATTAAAATATATCAATATAAGTAAGAAGATGAATTATTTAATAAAGACTTAATACAGAGAGGACAGGACAGGCATGTGGCATTCTCAGTTATACATTATACAATGTGCCTTAGAGGACCTGGCCATTTGTCATACATCTGGTGGAAGTGAAATATTGTGTAGCAATTGCAGACATGTTTTTGAGGAGTGTTAATAAAAACCCACAGGGGATGTTCATGCCTGGAGCTGTCTCTGAAACACTTTCAGCCAGAAACTGATTAGTTGCACAGATTATAACCAGGTGCCCATTATCTGCCTGCATTTTATACTGTATATCAGAGCATGAACTTTAGAATCTAGGTAGCTTCCTTACAAAATGGCAAATGGTAAAGAAATGGATGTTTGGTGCTTTTTATTATTTCACCTCATTACATTCAAACTTTATATAAAACATACAGATGAACCAAGTTAGTTACTGCTAACTGATATTCCTAACACATTCTTCCATAAAAATATCAATTCATGTAATGCCTGGCACCATTATATAAAATCACAGATCACAGGACAATTGAAATGAATTTTGGGTTTTGTAAACAATTAAAAAGTTAAGACCTTCAAATTATTAGCATCTTAAAGACTACATTATTGCATGGATAACACAACCAAACAGCATACAACAATGAGGTAAACTAAATAAAACAAATTACTTTATTTAAAGAAAATTAAAGTAACGTGGCATATCTGTAAAAATATCCCATGAACATCTCTATGTAAAAAAAGGAAGATTTTTTTACCCCAAAATTTTCTTATTAGCCACACACAATTGCAAACATCCAATCAGGGAGTGTGCAACTGAAGTGCAGGCATAGTCACATTATTTCCTTCCTTTGTTTAAGGAAGTTTACTATGAAATCCCATGAGATCACAATAAAGCAAAGTTTGAACTCAGAACTGATGAGGCTGATTGGCTGTTTCTTTTTTTCACCATGGAATGTAAAAATAGCTTTAGATCACAGAGCACTTACTCTCATGTGCTAAAGAAATTTTGAAGTAAAATATCTTCATTTTTTCATGGGTTATTTTCTTTTCAGCTTTTTACAGTTATGCAGCATCAATTTTAAGTAATTTAGAATACAGGTATTATGTCAATATTTTGTTAAAATGTCTTCATTATAATTTAAGTCAATGGATGTGAACACATATATTAAAATATTCAGTTAGAAACAGAGATACATTTTGACGGCAGATAAGAACCATAAGCCCAACGTGTCTGCCCTTAATATTCTAAAAGTGTACATTTTCTTTTTTTTAATAAATATTATTTTATTGAGGTTTTAGCAAATATTACATGCAACATTTGCCGTGTTACATTGAAAAAACTTTCAAAGCCAATTTTAAATACCAACTAACAACATTATCACCTAGTTCGGCTAAAGGAAAAAGTTTGGCAAATAAAACAGATGCCTCCTTTTTTAGATGACATTCTCCCAATGGTTAGAAGGCCACTCTTGGGCCTATATATATATATATATATATATATATATATATATATATATATATATATTTATTCCTAAAATTTTGATAGAGGGGAGTTATGTCCCCTCTATCCAGCAGAGTACTGTACAAGACTATGCAGAAGGAAGAGATGTTAGGATATAGTATGTAATAAAACACAAACACAGAAGGAGATTAGCAAAATTGTTAATTTAGAGGATTACCTCTAAAATGTTATTCTGATCAGCTGGGTATGTATGACCATGACGGTTGTTTCAGATCAGTAGCGTAGACAGTACGGGAACAGCTTAGGCTGCAGCTGACGTCAGAGGAATTTCCTTGTTCCGATACACTCCCGGAGAGTAGCAGAGGTTCCAGAGAAGTACATAGAAGGTTACTAATCATACAGATTTTGATAGGTAAGAGATTCTGTATTGCTGTATGTTAAAAAGACGTACCTCTTCCTTGCAGCTTAGAATATTTCGAGTAGTACCCGATGAAGGCAGTACACAGTTACCGTAACAGTAGGTACTGAATACAGATTTGGTTGATTATAGATTCAAGCAGTTATCCAATGGATTGTATGCGTCAGGACATGCTGTCCAAATTCTAAACAAATGAAATATTGGTTGGATCCTATATGAAGAGGGTTACTACAGGGTAACCACATTTGGATTAACAAGCTTGGTTATTAGGAAGGGGCCAATAAAAAGTTTGCTGAGTTTCCTACAAGGTGTGTGTAGTTTCAGATGTTTAGTGGATAACCTCACCTTATCACCTATGGTATAGGAAGGGGGGTCCTTCTTTTGGCGTCATAGTATAATATTTGCAGTTCCTTAGCATCTTTAATTTTGTCTTTAGGAATTGTGAAGCTTTGTATGAGAGAATTTGTTGTGTCATTAATGTGGGGGGCATGAACTTTCCCTATGAGGGAGGAAATGGAAGATAGGCTGATACCCATAGTTAGCAAAAAACAGACTAACCTTGGTGGTGGAATTTACAGTGTTATAAGTGAATTCAGCAGTTGGTAATCAGGTGGCCAAAATATTTTTGCTGGTATGTACAACAGCAATGTAGATACTGCTCTAGCCATTGATTAGTTCTTTCAGACTGTCCGTTAGTTTGCGAATGGTAAGCTGTGCTTAATCATTTTTTTATTTGTAGAGTGGTGCAAAGTTGACTCTAGAATTTAGAAGTGAACTGGGAGCCACGTTCATAAGTAATCATAGTAGGAAGGTAATGAAGCCTCACTATGTTATTGATGAATAAATTAACTGTTTGGGAAGCTGTTGCAAGGCAAAGGTGTGGAATAAAATGTGCCTTTTTAGTAAGTAAATAAACTACAACTAGAATTGTGTTATTAGATGAATGGGGTAGTTCGACAATAGAATCTATCTCTATGTTCTTCCAAGGTCTTTCAGGTATAGGAAGTGAGAAAAGTAAGCCATAAGGATGGTTTCTTTCTGCCTTAGAGGTGATACAGGTATGACACGTTAATATGTGGTCAGTTGTATCATTTACCATTGTTGGCCACCAAAAAGATCTCTTCAATAAATGGATAATTTTTTGAATCCCTGGGTGTCCAGCGAGGGGGGATGCATGGACAGTCTGAAGAATTGATTTCATGAAATTTGTGGGAATATAAAGTTGATGTTCATGGTACTAGAATCTATTATTTTCCTTGATCAGTCTTTCTAAAGGAATTGTTAAATCTGATTCTTTGATCCGATCATATAAATCTGTGGTTAATCCAAGGAAGCGATTAGTAGGTATGACTTTAGTGGGGGATTCTTCCATATAAGTTTTATGATGTCTTCTAAACAAAGCATCTGCCTTGCCTTTTTATTGCCAGATCTATAAGTGATGATGTAGTTGAAACGGGAGAAGTTTTATCTCCATCTGACTTGATGGGCTGTAAGTGTCCTGTTAGTTTTTAAATATTGAAGGTTTCTATGGTCCGAATAAATGAGTATAGATATTGTAGTCCCTTCTAGTGGATGACACCAACGTTCCAAGGATGAATTGATTGCTAGTAACTCTTTTTCTCCAACTGGGTAATTCAGTTCAGCAGAGGACATGACTCTGGAATAATATACAACTGGGTGTATACGGTCCTTAAAAGTCTTTCTTTGGGAAAGGACTGCTCCTATTGCATAGTCGGATGCATCTACTTCTAGAATGTACTGCAGTGAGGGGGTCAGGAAATTGTAGTATATGTGCCATTGTAAATCTTTTCTTCAAGTGTTCAAAGGCTTGTTGGGCTTCAGAAGTCCATTTGAAAGTGGAGTTATTTCTTGTAAGGTTGGTTATAGGTCTTTTTTGATAAAAGTTATCAAATCCCAGGAATTGTTGTACTTCTTTCTTGGATGTTGGTACAGGCCACTGGGTAACTGCTTGACCTTTGTTACCTTCCATTTACATTCCAGACGCTATGATATGGTATCCCAAGAACAATATACTTTTCTGTCTTGGCATATAGTTGGTGTGTTCTTAATCAAGAGAGTACCCATCTTACGTGTCTCACATGATCCTCAAAGTTGTTTGAATAGATAAGAATATTGTCTAAATATATGACCATACATATATCCAGAAGATCACGGAAGATATCGTTGATTACATTTTAGAAGATTACAGAAGTATTGCAAAGTCCAAACGGCATCACTGTATATTCAAATAATCTGTATATAGCACGGAAAGCGGTTAACCAGTCATCTCCTGAATGTATTTTAATGAGGTTGTAGGTGCCTCTTTAGTCTTATTTTGTAAAAATTGTATCTCCTTGTAATCTCTCTGAGTTCTGTAGTCAAGGGTAGTGGATAACAGTTCTTAAGTTTTTTTTTTATTTAATTCTCTGTATTCAACGCAAACTGTTACGTACAAAGAATATGCCTGCTCCAGCAAGAGATATACTGTAGATGGTCTGATAAAACCTTTTTTTAAGTTTTCATCGATATAAGCTTTTAAATGCTCTAGTTATAGTTGCGATAATGGATAATTGTGACCGTAAGGTATAGTAGAGCCAGGAAGTCGTTCAATCGGACAATCATATGGTATGTTAGGGGGTAAATTTTCTGCCTCTTTTTCATCGAAGACGTCCTGAAAATCCTGATAATGTGTATGCAGTTTCCCTTCAGTTAATTGAAGCAGGTTCATGGATGGGTAACAAGTTTTATTACAGTATTCGGAATTCAATCTTATGGATAGATCATTTTAGTTTATTGTAGGTTGGTGAAGTTTATGTCAATTTATACTGAGGATAATCAGAAAGATGAGGTCATGGTATTACATCAAACGTTAGATATTCTCTATGGTTATAAGTAGTACTACCATACAAAGGTCTGGTGAGTGATAGGATCCATGGAAATTTGATTACCATTAATCACACAAATAGAGAAAAGGTTTTTTTTTCAGTAAATGGTATTTTATTTTTATTAACTAAAGATTAATCAATGATGGCCTCAGCGCTAATTCAATGTTGATCCAACTGTAATGAGACAAGGAGGACACAGTAAAAGGATTTATTAGATTTAGTAGTTAAAGGGATAGTAAACACCATCATTTTTACCTCTGTAATTACCTTGTATCTAAGCTTCTGCTGACTGCCTCCTTATCTCAGATCTTTTGACAGACTTGCATTTTAGGCAATTACTGCTGACTCCTAAATGTGGAAAACTGTCAATTGCATTCAGACAAGAGGCGGCCTTCAAGGGCTTAGAAATTTGCATATCAGCATACCTAGGTTTAGCTTTCAACTAAAAATAACAAGAGCTTGATAACAGAGAACTTTATGGGTAACAATGTCATAGCAGATATCAATGAAATGGTCTCAACTCCAATGCCACCCATTTGCTTCCCCCAAATTTTCAACCTTTTCTTTTCCCAGACATTTGATGGATGATTACCATTTTAATAATTGGCTAAAGGGAAAATGGCAGGAATTTGCCTATAATAATAGAGAGGCTGTAAGTAAACCTGAGATATACAGGGAAACATTTAAGGCATTTATTAGAGGGGAAATATTAGCCTACCTCTGCAAATAGAAGAAAACATTTAAAGCAAGGTATATTTAGCTTGCAAAGCAAGTGAAAAACATCTACGAATCATATATAGCTACACAAACTAAAATTACTTGGGAGAAATGCTTAATAATTAGACAAAAAAGAGAACTATTCCTAAAATGAATTGACACAAAGAAAGATAGAAAACAAAAAGCTAAATATAGGGGCAATTATGGAAAATCTGCCAAATTTCTCTCCCTACTAACTAAAACTAACAATAACTCTATTGCGACAGTTATTGTAAATGGCCGGAGAATCATCGATCAGAAAGAAATTAGAGAAGCCTTCTTCAAGTACTATCAAAAAATATATACTAAAAATTAGGTAAGCATATACAATAAGGAAATATTTGGAATAAATGCATCACACTTATCTTAAATCAACAAGATCTTGCAGAACTAAATACCCCCATGTCTAGAGATGAAATTATAACCCACATACAGACTGCTAAGGGAGGTAAATCACCAAGTCCTGATTTTATTTCGGCTGAATTATACATATGCTTAAAAGAAGATATAGCCCCTGCATTAGTTAATTTGTTTAATCAATACTTCATTGAGAACAAAATGAACTCAAAGTATTTTACTGCTTCTACTATCACCCTGATACTTAAAAAATAGAGATTCTGAAAATATAACTTCCTACAGACCTATCTCCCTTCTTAACAATGATTATAAAATATTAATGTCTATAATATCTGACAGAATTAAGAAACATCTCAGGCAATTAATCCATGAAGATCAGGGGGGGTTCATGAAGAGCAGAAATATTTCCAAGATAATCCGTAGGGTACTCACGATAATAGAATATTATTGGAATAAAGGGACTGAGAGCAGGAGGTTAAGTAGACCCGATCTAGCAATACTTTCAGTCGATGCTGAGAAGGCATTTGACCTAATTAACTGGGACCACCTCTTTACGGCCTTGGAACGATTTTGCTATCAGGGGAATTTCTTAAATTTAATTAATCTATTCTATCAGAAACCTATCTCTAATCTGAAAATTAATAATTATCTTACTGACAACTTAATCCTGGAGAGAGGGACATGGCAGGGGTGCCCCCTATTACCCCTGCTCTTTAATATCTCATTAGAACCACTAGTAATTCTTCTTCACCAGGAGATGGCAGACATACTTGTTGGACATTACAAATCCATGCTGACTCTCTTTGAAGATGGCCTTTTATTTTTAAGTGACTCAAAGGCTTCTATTAAGCAATTTCTAGAATTTTGCAGACCTTTTCAGATCATTTTTGGGTTATAAAATCAATCCGGACAAATCAGAGATCCTATGGATCTCACCTCCGAGATTAAAAGGTTTCCAATGCCCCTTTAAAACAGTCAATATAATTGACTATCTTGGAATTAAAATAAGCAGAGGTCCAGATAAATGGTTCAATTTAAACATTTCTGCCTTATTTGTTAAACTAGAGGAGAATTTAAAAAGATGGATCCAGCTACTAATTTCTCTATCGGCTAGAATAGCTCTGATTAAAACAATCCTTTTTCCTAAATTGTTATATTTAATACAAAACTTGCCATTTATTATCCATTTGAAAGATATTCAAAAATTTCATAAAATGACAGCTAATTTCATCTGGCAACACAAAAAAATTTGGATCTCCTCAATAAATTTAAGTCTCCACCATTCTGCGGGAGGCTTAGCTCTACCTAATTTAAAATTGTATAACGTATAGGTTTTGGTGAAGGTAGTGCTGTATTGGATCACGGAAAAGCAATATATATCTAACTTACAACTTCAATCTAAGATTACAGCGCCACTCTCACTAAAAGCCCTAATTCATTGTAGCAATTCTTCAATTCCAGACCATCTCCTAAAAATGCATATATTTAAAGGTCCTATCTTTGCATGGAAAAAAATACACGTGTGAAATTCGGGTTGACTATAGGCTATCCAAATTTCTACCGAAAAGAGGTAACCCGGAATTCCTTCCCGGCTTGAACACTTCAGAGTTCATAGACTGGTCTGTTAAAAGTATTAGCAATTTAATCCAGGTTAAGGAAGAAGGCCTAGATTCTATGAAATCATTTGAAAATCTTAAACGAGAATTTACGATTCATAACCACAGCTTCTTTGCATATCTTCAATTAGGACATTTCTTTGGCCAAATTACAAAAAATGTTGACTCAAATTGGGAACTGGGTAATTTAGGGTCAACAATTAACCTTTATAAGCAGGGCAAGCATTCCATTTCCTTTTTATATAACATTTTGATTAATAATCTAGACTATTATCATCTGAAGGCCCAACAAGTAAAATGGGTAAAAGATTTACCCTCTTTGATTAAGGATGATATAAAAAAAAAGTTTGAATTAGCCAACAGATCTTCTTATATGGTGGGATGGAGAGAATCACAGTGCAAACTATTAAATATTAACGCCAGCACAAATTGCTAAATGGTCATTAAGTTCCAGATGTAATTTTATACCTGCTGACTTAATACATTATTTCTGGCTCTGTCCTAAAATTAGACAGTACTGGTATAAAATAAATTATTGGTTAAATAGGGCACTGGATAGGGATTTTAAAATTGACAGGAAAACTATTTTTTTCTTTGTCCAGTAGAAAGGCACAGACATTATAAATTGATCAATTCTGTTATTTTGTTAGGAGGAAATCTTATCTTAGCAAATTGGAAAGCAAAACAGGCTCCTTTTTTTCTAAGTTTTCTAAAGAACTCCTAGATTTAATTATAATGGAACAATACCGGCTATCGCATAAGACCGATAGACAAATAGACTTATCCAATTGAAACACAGCTAGATTAATAGCACCACTTAGAAAATTACAAATGTTTAGTGATATGACCCAAAATGAGATTCTCCCCAGAGTTTGGTTAAACTAGCAACCTGGAAATAAATAGTGGCTTTGGAAGGAGGGGAGGAAAGGTTTTTTTAAATATATTTTATTCTCTCCTCTCTTCCTTGTCTGTGTTATTGATTTTTTTTTGTTCTGTTTACAGCCAGATAGAATATGGTTGTAACATTATTTAGAAATTTGTAGGTGTTACTTGAAATGAAATACACTTCTAGGACCAGCACAAAGCGAACTACACCGTTCTAGATAAGATTTTTATACTCAAGCAATGTTATGTTTAGCCAGTATTTCCTTTTTCTTTGCCAAGCTTGAGGTAAAATATAAAACTCCATCAATGTGATTAAAGATGTGGTTACTCTCACACAGAGAGTGGACATGTTATTCCAAGGACATGTTATTCCAACTCCAACAATGTGATTTAAGTGTGACCATATATCTGGTTGATCTGTATTTTCTTTTATGCACTTCTGTTTCATTTTCTGCCCTGCGTGGTATTTACTCTGTCGGTATATCTTGGATACATTGTTGGCTATAAAAAATAAATAACAAGAGAACAATGTAATTTTGATTAAATTTTTTTAGAAAGTTGTTAAAAATAAAATGCCTTATTTGAATCATGAAAGTTTAATTTAGACTTTACTATCCCTTTAGAGAGAGGTAGAATTAGATGGCTTACCCTTCTTTTGTCTCATGAGAATTGGACAATCTTTAACCTCATGCCCTTTTGCTGTGCAATACATGCAAATATTTTTGATTCTTCTTTTTTGATTCTTCTCCTATTCTTTTCTTCAGCGTTTAAAGGACCTTTAATAAACCCTATTTCCATAGGTTCATCTTGACTCCTTAAAGATTTGTTTGTGTAGGGAGTTGTCTGTGGTTTTCAAGGATTTGTATAATTGAGGTATTTTTCGTATCTTCTGTCACGTATACGACAATCAATTGTGATAGACAAAGACATCAGCGGTTCCAAGGTGTTGGTTAGTTCAATTCTTACTATTTCATCTTTTAAGTCCTCTGATAGACCAAAACAGAATTGGTTCCTCAGTAAGATGTTCAACTGGGTATCTTTTGCACATCTTTTGAATTCTGCTATGTAATCCTCTACTGGGCACTTGGCTTGTCTGAGGGAATTTTTTTCCTGAGGACTTAATAGTGGCTCATATGTTTGTTCAACAGTGGATGATTTTATGGATAATATGTCTTTTATATATGATCTGAGATTCTGATTTTCCAATTGTAGTTCTCTGATCCCTTGGAATAACATGGAATAACCATGTGAGAGTAACCACATGGTTAGCAAGCTCTGCTTGATCTATAATATTTTGATGGCTTGGTAATATGTTATATTCTGGTAAGATATATTTTTCCCATAGATTAAAAGATGCTGAAACATTTGTGTGGATCACAACTGCAGTGAATGCTTGCCTTTATACTTGATTATCTTTTAAATAATATTTTAGGTTTACCTAGTTTCGTTAAAGTTACATTATAGGATTAGGACTAGAAAATGTAATTCATTTGTAGTTGTTGTACTCAATTACAATGTTCTAATCAAAAATGGTTCACATAAAGAGTTTGGATCTCTACCACATGCTTAACTGGGAGGGGTTTAGATCAGAGCTTAATCAATAAAGTAGCAGCTGTTTATTCTACCAGAGGATGTCAAATAGAATCCATATTTCTGAAAACAGCAGACAAGAGTCTACGTATTTCCAGCAGAGTACTGTACAAGACTATGCAGAAGGAAGAGATGTTGGGATATAGTACATGATAAAACACAGAATGAGTTTAGTAAAATTGTTCATTCTGAAGATTACATCTGTGATGTTATTCTGATCAGTTGGGTACGTTTGACCATGATGTTTGATCAGATAAGTAGCATTGGCAGTACGGCAACAGCTTAGGCTGCATCTGACATCAGAGGAATTTCCTTGTTCTGATACACTCCTGGATAGTAGCGGAGGTTCCAAACAAGTATGTAGAGGTTACTAACAGTACAGCATTTGAGTGATTTTGAATTGCTGTCTGTTAAAAAGACGTACCTCTTCCTTGCAGCTTAGAATATTTTGAGTAGTACCTGATGAAAGCAGTACACAGTTACCATGACAGTAGGTACTGGATACAGATTTGTTCGATTATAGATTCAAGTAGTTCTCCAATGGCTTGTATGTGACAGGATATGCTCTCCAAATTGCAAACTGGGAAACTTGCATGGTCAAATGAAACTTCTTACACAGCTTGACGAAATTACCAAGTGATGAGGATAGTAATGGGAGGTCTTTTATAAGGATTCTCTAAATATAAAAACTCCCCGTTTAAAGGGACAGAAGGAATTGGAGTTGCTAAGAAATTTTATGACACAATCCTGGCATTAATCTTCTCAGCAATGTATGAAGTGGCATAATATATAAAATTAATCCAGGGATGATGTAATAGACTAGCCTTTTCATAACAGGAGCTCAAGATATTGCGTCCTGTCTTGAACACTGCCCAGACATGCGACATACATTTATTAAGTTTGTAGGATAGAAATACCTATTACACAAACTAGATGGTAACTCTAGGGGGCGCAAAAAAATAAGGACCAAGATGAAGGTGAGGATATAATGAGAACTAAGGAGTAGCCCACTAATTGGATATATGTGAGAAGTAGGCACTAATGTGTTATGGGGCTTAGGCCTATATTGGTAGTGATGGCCTAAGTATGGTAATAATAATGTTCATATAATTACAAATGAACGCAATAGGTGAACAATAACATAAAATACAATATATAAACACATATAGAATATATATATATATATAAATAAATTGCTATGATAAAAAATATAAAAAAATAATAATATAAAAATAAAAATAAAGTCCAGTGAGATCTTAGCTGTATGGGACTTAATCCTCAGGGATATTGCTGATGACACCACTGTGATAGGCCAGATCAGTAACAACGATGAATCAGCTTATAGAGAAGAAATAAGGCAACTGGCTATTTGGTGTGCTGAGAACAACCTGGACCTAAACACTAAAAAAACTAAATAAATTATTATTGATTTTAGGAAATCTAATCGATGTTTACAATTGCCCATTCATATAAATGGAACTGAGGTTGAACGTGTACCAAGCTTCAAGTTTCTGGGCACACACATCTCTGAGGATTTGACTTGGTCTTTGAACACCTCAACTTTAGTGAAAAAAGCACAACAACGTCTCTATTTCTTAAGAACACTGAAAAAAGTTAATTTATCTACTCAGATTTTAATTAATTTTTATCGCTGTACTATTGAGAGTATTCTCACCAACTGTATCACAGTATGGTATGGAAACTGTACTAATTCTGATCGCAAAGCTCTGCAACGGGTAGTTAAAACCGCCCAGTATATCATAGGTGCTCAGTTACCTACCATTGAAGATCTTCAAAGCAGACGTAGTCTTTTAAAGGCCTATCGAATTATTCATGATCCCTTCCATGTTAGCAACAGACTATTTGCCCTTCTACCATCTGGGAGACGTTATAGAAGCTTAAAAGGAAGAACTGCTAGGTTACGGAATAGTTTTTTCCCAAGAGCCATTACTCTGCTAAATAATAACTTTTAAAAATCTCTCTTATGCTCATAGCCTTTTTTAATTTTTAAGTTTTATCCTTCTAATGATTAGATCTTTTTATTATAATGAAGTGCTAAATTAATGGTCTTAACTTCATTTATTGATTATCCTGTTAAGGGCTCTTTCTCACCTCACTCTATATTCACATAACACATATAATATAAAATACACATATGATTCATATAAAACACTCATGATTCACATCATATATATAATGCAAATATACACATATGTGTGCAAGATGACTAATTTTTTTTATTACATTTTTTTATTACATTTTTTTTACACATATATATACTTTTTTGTATGGAATTGATTTTTTTGCACTTGCACTTTATTACACTTGCATTGTACTTTTGTGGTATAGAAATTTTTTGCACAAGTCACTTTAATTTTTTGCTATCTATTAGTTTTACCATTATAGTGCTATCTGTGTATAGGATTGGTTAGATTTTCAAATATAATTTTGTTGTCTCTGTTTTCCTACTTTGTACAATGACAATAAAACAAATCTAATCTAATCTAATATCCCGATGCAAGCACAGTCTCTTTAATGTAGGGAAATTCTCTTGTGTTATACAGATGATGATGGTGTCATGCCCAAAGAAAGGAGTCAGCTCTTTGCCACATGGATGGTCTGGATACAAGCTTTCTCTGTGAAAAAGGGATCACAAAAACAAAGGTGCCTCCTAGTGTGATACAGTTGGAGCAAATGGAATACTGATAATGCCAAATTGATACTCACAAGTGTGGCAGCACTCAGTTGTGCTAATAGAGGCAGACTGGGAACTCTCAGTGTCCCAGCTCACTAGATTCAACAAGGTTGCTGGTCTCTCCAATGTCCAAGATGGACTAAGTACGCTCAGACTCTCAATAGTAAGATTAAAACACCAAAATGTAATGGTATAGGGAAACATAAAATGTCAAATATGTGACACTAAAATAATATAGACAATAAGCAACGTGTTTCTCAGACTGCTGTCTGTTTAATCAGGCTTCTATTCCTAAACTGAGAGTACTGGCTTAAATACACCTAATGACCAATCCCTATCCTCTAAACAGAGACACACCTACTCAGGTGTGTGTACATATAATTGATCCAATTAAATACACAAATACTGATAAAATATGGGTAGATTATCTATAAGTCTCTAACCCTATATTATAATAAAACCATTATTGACAATATATATCACACGATAATAATAAATAAAAATTATATAAAACTATATAACTTTAACATATCTTATGGGGAATATCATGTCACACCATGTAAGATTCATAACATTCGAACTACCAATCTTTATCATGGGCTCATTCTTTATGCTGTTTGATATACAACTTGCTTTGGACATTTTAGTACTCATGGAATGATAGTTGTTTATTCAATTCACCAATGTGGATTTCAATCTGATAATCCTCTGTGACAATTAGAAAGGATATTTCAACTTGTTAAACATGTGATTAATCAAATTATTCTTAAATTCAAACACACCTATATGTTGGCGATATGTCTCATTTGGGTACCACTGGATCGTACCTTATTTGTATCGCTCATAACGATTTGCATGTTATTGTTTTTCCGGAAGGGGGTGTAGTTCACACCTAAAGTTACTTCTGTGTACGTCACTAGTGGCAGCGTGGCTCATATCCTATTAGGGCTAAATATGTCAAATTACTAAGACCTCACGTGGTTGCTAAATTGACATGACAGCCCTCAACTATTTCTGGCTAGAGCCAACGTGTGAATCCAATATACAGACGGGATTCACATCTTCCTAAATTGATATAGCTATACCTATAATGTACTATAAATGCATGGATATTTAAATGGTGATAAATTAAATGAAAAAGTAAATATTGGAATTATATCAAACCTTGCGAACATACAAATATTCTTGATTACTTTTATATATAAAAAGTCTAAATATCACATATCCACTAGATAGAAAAGTATTGAAAATATTATTTAATTTTAACATGATTATAGACTATTCTAAACCTATATAATCTTAATAATAGCATGTAATATATTATATAAAATAATGTGAATACATTCAGGGTGAATCAATACGTAATGATGCTTAATGAATACTAAACTGATAAATTATAGTGAGTTATATGCTACCTGGTAGCTAATCTAATACTCTAATCTAAAAAGAATATAGTTAGTGATAAAATATGGTATAGAATTGTATATAATAATATAAACTATGTGTGATTACCTAAAAAATGTGCTACCATATACTAACCTAAATAAGTGATATGTGTGATGATTATGATGTTTATAAAACTATTAAATGTTACTAATAGCATAGTGTATCATATAACTAATAAACCTAATGTTAGTTAATCAGTAACAAGTGATTGTAGCAATGTGATGTGTGATCGATCTCAATGGATATGTATTCTTTAGATAGGTAAACCCTTTCTTTAACTAAAGCCCTTATATATACTATACTCTCTACTAACTGGTATTGCATGCAGTTGAGGTTTGTGACATGATATACACCCAATAAGATATACAATTCTACAAAAAATGCATAGGGGATTGTGAAAATTTATATACATAAAAGATTATAAAGGATAATAATGAATTATAAGAACATTCAAAAAGCAGACATATCTATGTTCTCGTTTAGCCCCGCTGGAAATTGGGTACCAAATTTATAAATCCAGTAGGTTTCCCTCTGGCAAAGATTCTTAAATCTATTGATAACCTGTTTGTGATGGGTCATTTCGAGCGGAGTTATCCGGAACTGACATTTGGAACCAGGGTGACATTGGACGTGATATCTAGAGACACTATGTTTGAGCTTTCCCTTATCTATATTTCTAAAATGTTCACCCCATCTACTTCTAACTTTCCTGATAGTTCTACCCAAATATTGGGCCCCACAAACACAGGTAAGTACGTTTATTACAAAGTTGGAACTGCAATCCAATCTATCTTTAAGTTGATATGTATATCCTGAATGAATTTATTTAAAAAAGAAAAGCCCTAAAACCTAATATTGGCAGACTGTCTGCCAGTACTTAAGATGGTGTTTAGAAGTGTGTGGGGGTGAGAGTTGTTTGGGAGAATCATCATCGGAGAATCAACCTTTAACCTAACGTGACGTCACACTAGTCACAGGATTGTCCACACAGTGGTTGCAAGCTAACAGTCCTCCTGAACGCAGATAGAGCTGTCGAGAGGATTTGAACTACTAACTGCATCACCATCTGAAGTTAAGATACTGTTTTATTATTGGTTCAAGCCACTAAGATATAGATATCAGCAGTGAACAATCCTTCATTAGAAATTAAGATAAAAAACGCCTTGTACAGTTTTTTCCAATCAAATGGGTTTGAATAGATATTGTCATTTTCATTGTTTTTATTCATTCAAAAACACTTTGTCTTATGTGTATATATTAAATTGTATCAGTTTTACCAAGTAACGATTTCTTCAGCCATGGATTTATATTTATATTTTTATTAGCATTGCTTTATCCCCATTTGTTATATTAATAATTGAGATATATATAGTGATGGGATGTAATATGGGCAATAACTCTCTATATGAGGCAATTTAAGTCTAGCTCGCTATTCAAGCCTAGGGGAGATAGGGTTTCAAAGTTATATATAAACTCTGTATCTTGTATTAGCAGTTTTTGTTTCAAATTCCCTCTACTACTGACTTTATGGATTTTCTTAATACCCTAATATTTCATTGCTTGAACTTTGCTCTGGGGTTGTTCTTTGAAGTGTCTATACAGAGTTGTATCATCTCTTTCATGTTCTATTGCCAATATATGCTCTCTAATTCTATCCTTTAACTTTCTGCTAGTCTGTCCAAAATACTTTAAATTACATTCACATTGAATCAAATATATTACATTTATATCGGTACATTTCATTATTTCTGTTATTTTAAATTCTTTTCCTGTTTTTTCTGACTTGATTTTCTTTATCCTATTACTATATTTGCAAGATTTGCAGTTATGGCAGGGAAAGAAACATTCTATTGTTTTCTCCCTTTAAATCTCTACTTCCACATTCTTTCTTTTTAACTTTATATTCGCTTGGGCCAGTACATTTTTAAATTTGTTGGCTCTTCTATAAACTAATTTCAGATTGTTTCCCAATCTGTTTACTATTATCGGATCTTTTTGTAAAAGGTGCCAGTGCTTATTCACAATTCTTCTAAACATTTTATGTTGTGCCGAATATGTTATGAATGGTATTTCTAGCTTTCGCCATCTGTGTTAAAGTTTGTTCTTCCTTCCTTTATTACTAATAAAGTGTCTCTATCCATGTGTTTAATCTTTTACACTGTTGTATTTATTTTATCTTGATCATAACCTTTTGTTCAAAATTTTCTACTAAAATCTTAGATTGTTCAATACTTAATAGATCAGAACAATTCTTTCTTATTCTTAATAGTTGTCCTTTAGGTATATTCTTTTTCCAGTTGCCATGATGGCAACTTCTGGAATCTATATAATTATTCGAATGTACCTCCTTGAAGAATGTTCCAGTTTTAATTTAATCATTGGTAATCTCTATTTCTATATCTAGAAAGTTAATCTTTGCTGTATTCGTGTTTGAAATTGAATCCATAATCATTCTTATTTAGATCCTCTATGAATTAACCCTTTGAGTGCTAATGACAGCTCTGAGCCATCATAGAGTTTCTCACTCTGGTGCTAATGACGGCTCGGAGCCGTCATGAGCACTCTCCCACCTTGAGGGAGATCTGGGGGCTCCTTACTGCTCCTACCCTGGCGATCGTGCCTGTAGAGTGACAGGCATTGCCGGGGCTTCACGTGATGCGCGGTGACGTCACAAGCAATTACGTGATGACGTTACCGCACAACTTTATTTATACTTAACAATGTTAAGTATAGGAGGAGGGGGCATGCTGCTTAGAAGCCTGTATCTCAGGCATCTAAGCAGCTACAGACCCCCAAGACCCATTGTTGGAAAGGTAATCACCTAACCTTTTAAACAGTAAGTCTTGGGGGTCTGTAAAATAAAAACACAAGGTTCGCACCCCAGGGGGAATTTCCAAGAATCTTTTCTTTGAACTCCCCCATAAATAAGTTGGCATAACTGGGTGAGAAAAGAATACACATAAAAAATACCTTTTCTCAGTTCCTCACTGAACCCATCTGGCTAATTATATTTAATGCACTGTACCCCAATCCGATATATTATTGTGCAATCCAACTCAATAAACTTAAACTATATGGAAGATGTGTAAACAATTCAACACAAGTAGCGCAATTGTTTATTCCCTAATTGTTATAACTGAGTGAGAACCTTGTGACCATTGCTGTCCCCTTAGTGTGTAAGAAAAAACTATCCTCAAATTTGAAGTAATTCTTCTTGAGAATAAATTCTATACACTGTATTTTAAAATTGCCTTGAATATCTGTCATATTCATATCTTTCTTTAGATATGAGTTAATTGCTTGTATCCCCAAATTATGGTCTATATTTGTGTATAACAAACTTACGTCACAGGTCACTAAAATTAAATTATTTTCCCATTTTATTTCTTTCAGAAAATTAAGGAAATGTGTGGAATCTGATAGATAGGATTCAAGTTTTTTCACATATATGTGTAAAAATAATCAATTTATTGCGATGTTTGATGTAATGGAGTCAATACCTGAAATTATAGGGCGGCCTGGTAGGTTAATATTGTTTTTATGTATTTTTGGAAGAAAATAAAATTCTGTGTTCTAAAGTGACTAAATTGTATGATAATGCTTCATCTAATAATTCCTGTAATTGTGCTTGGTAAATATCACCTGGACCATTTTTTTAATTGTTTATAAGTTTGTCTCCCAATAATCTGTATGCTTCTTTCAAATATTCTGAATCCTTCATAATCACTGTTCCACCACCCTTATCTGCCTGTGTTATCACTATATCTGGATTGTAGATTTTTAAAGGTCTTTCTTTCTTTTTTTATTCATATTGCAATTAATATTTATGACGTTCTTTATGTCCATGGGAAAACAAGAAAAGCAGACACTCCCCCCTCCCTGCATATGAAAATACAGATAACATAAACAGGAGCTAGCAGGAGTCTGTAAACCTATGCATACATCTGACACTGTGGTGTTTGGTTAGGAGTCTGAAAATAAACACAATAATGTTATTAAAAAATAAGCAAAACTATACATTTTTACAAAACATTTATGCAACGAAAAATCTAGTGTACAATGTCCCTTTAAAGGTTCTTAAAGGTCTTTTGTCCATAGTGAGAATGTAGGACATGGCAGTAGCTGCTTACCTAAACAACATTCTGGTACAGGCTGCTTCATTCCACATGGCACAGAAGAATAAGGACACAGTTCTTAAGTTCCTTCATTCCAATGGTTGGAAATTCAACCTTCTGAAAACCTCTCTACTACTAAAAACATAATTGCCTTTCCGGGCTTCATCCTAGTCTCTGTAACAATAAGACTATCTCTCACCGATGCTCACAGACTCAAATTGCAGAAGCCCTATGCTCTTCTCCAACAAAGTCTTCTTCTGCCACTGCTTCAATGCATGGAAAAGGTTTGTCAAATTATAGCAACTTCCGATGCTGTACCTTTTGCCAGATTCCAGTTACAAAACAAAAAGAAAACACTCTGCGCTATTAATAATATACCCCCAAACAATAAACAACAGTCTTGATATATATAGACCACAAGTAACAGCACAGTCACAACATTGACCGGTGGGTGCAGTCTGCTGTCTCAGTACATATATGCACAAATACCTCCGTTTGCAGCCGCCAGTCTCTGAGGTGAACGTCAGACAGACTCAGATATCTGTCACTAAAGTTTTCCGTTAGTCGGCCAGATCTATTCTGGCTGGAAGCTCCGTGAAGCTCTGCTCCGATGTTGGCGTCCTCGCCCGGTGTATTCCTCTAGGGCGCCTGATGATGATGTCACGGCCACGCTGTGTGCGGCACAATCCGATGCAGCTCTGCAGATGTGGAGATCTTAGGCTTGTGCATATATGTTACAGCTTTAAATGTTGCAACAGTGGAATGGAGATTGCAGCAACCTGTTTCAGAAGATCTCTTACGACTTCAAGATATTGATGATTCAAGGAACCTCTTTTCTCTATATGACTTAGGTAGTAATTACCACAGATGCCAGCCTGCTGAGTTGAAGTGCACTATGGGGTTCCTAAAAATCAGGGTTCTTCAGAGTTGGCCCCTGTTAAAACATGACTCTAATTTGTAGTTTCAATCAGACAATGCCACAACAGTGGCTTACCTCAATTACCAAGGTGGTACTCAAAGCAGTTTAGCAATGAAAGTGGTAGACAGCATTCTGACTTAGGCAGAATGTCATAATTACGCGATTTCAGCCATTCATACTCCTCAGTGCTTTCACCCTGGTGAATAGTCCTTCAATCAAGAGGTATTCGACAAGATTGTAAATTGTTCTGTGACTCCAGACATAGACCTCATGGCCTTGAAATCTTGAGATGAACAAGCGACTCAAATAGATGAACTATTGATTCCCTGATCATTAAATCTGATTTACATAGTTCCTCCTTTTGTTTTACTATCCATGATAACAATCAGGATAAACAGGAAAGGGCTTCAGTGATGGTAATTACTCTTGCATGCCTTGCAGGACTTTCCACACAGATTTGGTAGAAATGTCCTCAATGATGTTTTCTTCTCTCCCAAGGTCCCTTTGTCATAACAGGCACTTGTCTAGGAAAGTGATTTCTGTTCCTGCTGCAGTAAAGCATGCTGTATCTTTAAGAAGGCATAGAAGATCAATTAGGCCCTAACTGTATTAGTCTTTTATATTAGTTCTCCGTTTGTAGCATGATGCTGTTGCTCTATTGAGTTTTCTGACTTTTACTCAGTTTATTGTTTGACTATACCCATTTAGTTTTGGCTTCCCCCTGACTACACTTCTGTATTAACCCCTTGATTTAGAATGACTTGGTATTTGAATTTAACTTATTGTTGGTTCTTCATTTGTTGAATGAATCTGTTATGCTTTTCAATTTGAGGCTTTGCTCTGGATTGTTTCACTTTTAAATTCCTCCTTTTACTTTTGATTCCTCTGCTATCAGGAGATTTAAATTTATGTCACCTATGCAAGTTTGTCTTTGTCTGGATAACATTACTAAACTTTACAAAGGTATAGTATGTCTTCCTTTGGTATTAAGATTGATTAAGATTGATAAATGTACAGTTAATTTATAGTACTTATTTGTTATTTTTGTAGGTGCTGATTAAAATACTAGACAGAGTTCAGCTAATAAGTTTAGTCTTATTGTTCTCTTAAGACTAGCCTCTGATTGTTTACTGCTTTTAACTTATAGTCTCTCAGGAGGGTTTGTGGTGAGTTGGTGTCTCAGCAATCCCAGCCTCCAGGAAAACGGTTTGCTGTTTGTTACATAATACACAAGCCTAAAAATGGAATCATCAGAGATGGCCCAGACTGTTAAGTCTCTTAGTGTGGAAGTAGCTTCTTTTGCTAAATCTTTGCAATGCAAAATAGTCAGTCTCAGTTTTTTCAGTATTTTAACTAAAAACCTGATCCCACAACCCACAATCCCTCTGAATGACTCTATATTATTGTGGAACCTAATTTGTCTATGCCAGATATATTTAAAGGGGACTGGCAGCAGATTAGAAACTTTCGGCTAGATTTACAGTTTTGTCGGTAAAGACCTGCGTAGCTAACGCAGCTTTTTTTTCCTACCGCTGCTTCCAAACAACGCTGGTATTTAGGGTTGTCTGAAGGGCTGCGTTAGGCTCCAAAAAGGGAGCATTGAGCCGAATACCAGCGTCGCTTACGGTAGCGTTAAGCTGGCAAAACGTGCTCGTGCACGATTCCCCCATAGGAAACAATGGGGCAGTTTGGACTGAAAAAACCTAACACCTGCAAAAAAGCAGCGTTAAGCTCCCAACGCAGCCCCATTGTTTCCTATGGGAAAACACTTTCTAAGTCTGCACCTAACACCCTAACATGAACCCTGATTCTAAACACCCCTAACCTTACACTTATTAACCCCTAATCTGATGCCCCCGCTATCGCTGACCCCTGCATTACACAATTAACCCCTAATCTGCCGCTCCGGACCTCGCCGCTACTATAATAAAGTTATTAATCCCTAAACCGCCGCACTCCCGCCTCGCAAACCCTATAATAAATAGTATGAAGCCCTAATCTGCCCCCCCCCAACGTCGCCGCCACCTAACTTCAAGTATTAACCCCTAATCTGCCGACCGGACCTCGCCGCTACTCTAATAAATGTATTAACCCCTAAAGCTAACCCTAACCCTAACACCCCCCTAAATTAAATATAATTTTAATCTAACAAAATAAATTAAATCTTATTATATAAAGTATTCCTATTTAAAACAAAATACTTACCTGTAAAATAAACCCTAAACTAGCTACAATATAACAAATAATTACATTGTAGCTATTTTAGGATTTATATCTATTTTACATGCAACTTTGTATTTATTTTAATAATTTACATTAGCTACTAAATAGTTATTTACTATTTAATAGCTACCTAGTTAAAATAATTACAAAATTACCTGTAAAATAAATCCTAACCTAAGTTACAATTAAACCTAACACTACACTATCATTAAATTAATTAAATAAATTACCTACAATTACATACAATTAAATAAACTAAACTAAATTAAAAAAACAAACAAACACTAAATTACAAAAAATAAAAAAAGATTACAAGAATATTAGGCTAATTACACCTACTCTAAGCCCCCTAATAAAATAACAAAGCCCCCCAAAATAATAAAGGTCCCTATCCTATTCTAAATTAAAAAGTAATCAGCTCTTTTACCAGCCCTTAAAATGGCTTTTTGCGGGGCATGCCCCAAAGTAATCTAACCCCCTGAAGATCTCCCTACCTTGAGTCGTCTTCACCCAGCCGAGCCGAAGTCTTCATCCGATGGTGCAGAAGAGGACATCCAGACCGGCAGAAGTCTTCATCCTATCCGGGCAGAAGAGGACATCCAGACCGGCAGAAGTCTTCATCCTATCCGGGCAGAAGAGGACATCCAGACCGGCAGAAGTCTTCATCCTATCCGGGCAGAAGAGGACATCCGGACCGGCAGACATCTTCATCCAAGCGGCATCTTCTATCTTCATCCATCCGGAGCGGAGTGGAGCCATCTTCTTCCAGCCGACCCGGATCCATCCTCTTCAAACGACGCCTACTCGCTAAATGAAGGTTCCTTTAAATGATGTCATCCAAGATGGCGTCCCTCGAATTCCGATTGGCTGATAGGCGTAAGGGGATCTGCGGTACGGAACAGCCAATAGAATGCAAGCTATATCTGATTGGCTGATTGGATCCGCCAATCGGATTGAACTTGAATCTGATTGGCTGATTTAATGTCATTTAAAGGAACCTTCATTCGGTGAGTAGGCATCGGTTGAAGAGGATGGATCTGCGTTGGCTGGAAGAAGATGGCTCCGCTCCAGATGGATGAAGATAGTAGATACCGCTTGGATGAAGATGTCTGCCGGTCTCGATGTCCTCTTCTGCCCAGATAGGATGAAGACTTCTGCCGGTCTGGATGTCCTCTTCTGCACCATCGGATGAAGACTTCGGCTCGGCTGGGTGAAGACGACTCGAGGTAGGGAGATCTTCAGGGGGTTAGTGTTAGGTTTATTTAAGGGGGGTTTGGGTGGGTTAGAGTAGGGGTATGTGGGTGGTGGGTTTTAATGTTGGGGGTTGTTGTATTTTTTTTTACAGGCAAAAGAGCTGATTACTTTGGGGCATGCCCGCAAAAAGCCCTTTTAAGGGCTGGTAAAAGAGCTGATTACTTTTTAATTTAGAATAGGGTAGGGACATTATTTTGGGGGGCTTTGTTATTTTATTAGGGGGCTTAGAGTAGGTGTAATTAGCCTAATATTCTTGTAATCTTTTTTAATTTTTTGTAATTTAGTGTTTGTTTTTTTGTAGTTTAGTTTATTTAATTGTATGTAATTGTAGGTAATTTATTTAATTAATTTATTGATAGTGTAGTGTTAGGTTTAATTGTAACTTAGGTTAGGATTTATTTTACAGCTAATTTTGTAATTATTTTAACTAGGTAGCTATTAAATAGTAAATAACTATTTAATAGCTATTGTACCTAGTTAAAATAAATACAAAGTTGCCTGTAAAATAAATATAAATCCTAAAATAGCTACAATATAATTATTTGTTATATTGTAGCTAGTTTAGGGTTTATTTTACAGGTAAGTATTTAGTTTTAAATAGCAATACTTTAGTTAATAAGATTTAATTTATTTTGTTAGATTAAAATTATATTTAATTTAGGGGGGTGTTAGGGTTAATGTTAGACTTAGCTTTAGGGGTTAATACATTTATTAGAGTAGCGGCGAGGTCCGGTCGGCAGATTAGGGGTTAATACTTGAAGTTAGGTGGCGGCGACGTGGGGGGGCAGATTAGGGGTTAATAAATATTATGTAGGTGTCGGCGATGTTAGGGGCAGCAGATTAGGGGTTCATAGGGATAATGTAGGTGGCGGCGATGTGCGGTCGGCAGATTAGGGGTTAAAAATATTTATTATAGTGGCGTTGATGTTGGGGGACCTCGGTTTAGGGGCACATAGGTAGTTTATGGGTGTTAGTGTACTTTAGAGCACTGTAGTTAAGAGCTTTATATAGCGGCGTTAGCCCATGAAGCTCGTAACTACAGCCTTTCCATGGGCGGTAGGAGTTTTGTCGGTAGAGGTGTAACGCTCACTTCAGCCAAGACTCTAAATACTGGCGTTAGGAAGATCCCATTGAAAAGATAGGCTACGCAATTGGCGTAAGGGGATCTGCGGTACGGAAAAGTCATGGCTTGAAAGTGAGCAGTACACCTTTACCTGGCCGACTCTAAATACCAGCGGGCGGCCAAAAGCAGCGTTAGGACCCCTTAACGCTGCTTTTGACGGCTAACGCAGAACTCTAAATCTAGGCGTTTATTATGGGCTCTAAATACAGTGAGTTTAGGGATGTTTTTGAAAAGAAAAATACAGCTAAATTACCAATCCATAGACCTTATGATTGTCACATTGAACTTGTCAGGTGCTAGTGTTCTTTTTGGCAGGATTTTTCCTCTATCAGGACCTGAACTTATTTAAAGAATATATTGAGGATAATCTTGCCATAGGATTTATAAGACCTTAAAACGTCTTCTGTTACTTTCTTTGTTGAAAATGAAAAGATCGGGATTTAAGGACCTGTGTGGATTATAGAGCTCTGAATTCAATTACAGTTAAAAAAACATTACACGCTTTATTTCATTAATGAGTTATTTGATAGAGTGAAGTCAGCTACAAAATAAATCTAAGATTGACTTCAGAGGTGTTTATAATCTTGTTAGAATTTGTAAGAGTGATAGATGGAAGGAATATTGGGTAATGCATTTGGTTTTTGTAATGTTCCTGTGACATTTTAACATTTTTTGAATGACATTTTCAGAAATATCCATAACACCTTTTGTGTTATATATCTTGATATTTTTTTCTCAGCCCATTTGAGAACATGAGTTGCATGTAAAAGAGGTTCTGTCTCATTTGCGTAAAAATCATCTTTAGTCCGAACTTACAGGACAGTCTAAACTTCTATCAAGTATCCTCTTTCAACATGGAGTACCTATAATGACTGTGAGTAACCTGTGTAAAATTTGAAATATTTTGCTGCATTCTGTGGCCAAAAATGGCCGCAAAGCTGAAGAGTTGTAGCATCCAATCAAATATGTCTCACATGTACGTTTTCCAGCAGCAGTCACGCCACATTGAGCAAGTGCAATGGGGAAAGGAAGTACACATCCGGAAATTTTGTGTAACCAACCTTATTTTATACCAGACCAGAGAAGAGTGAGGACACATAAAGAGTGACACTTAAGACACCATAACTTTTTTTACTTTGCTTTTGTCTGTCTCTGCAAAAATTACCATGCCTTACCGGTGCACATCTAAAAATAAAAAGAGCAGGAAGTGTGCATGTGCAACAACGTTCAAACTACATCACACTGAGAGCATCAGAAAAAAAGAAAACATGATGGAAAAGGAGAAGTGTTCTGACTATTTTGGTCCACAGAAAGTGACAAAAGATTTAAAATTTTATAAACTATACTCTCCGCTGTTACAAGTGCTCCAGCATGAAATAGGATACTTGGGGGGCAATAACGTGAAACATGTTAGTTTGTGTGGACTGTACCTCTAAGAAATGTCTTTTTGATGTTACGTCTGTTTACTTTCTGAGTTTTATATTATCTCCAGGGCATATTGAGATGGGCCATAGAAAAGGTTCAAGCTATTAATAACTGGCTGGATCCCACACATGTGAAATCTGTGCAAAGATTTATTGGTTTTTCTCATTTTTATAGTAAATGTATCGGGATATTCATCCATTTTTGCCCCTATGACTAAATTGACTAGTTCTAAGTAAAATTTTCATTGGCCTGTTGAAGCCCAGGAAGCTTTTGATAAGTTAAAGCAAAGTTTTGCTTATGCCCCTATTTTAGCCCAGCCAGATTTGTCTAAACCTATCTTTTTAGAGGTGGATATTCCTGAGATGACTATTAAATGTCTCCTGCTGAATGAAACTAATGCTCTAGATCGCTGGTTTTTAAATCTGTCTGCGGGCCTCCCTTACAGGCCAGGTTTTCAGTATATTTGAAATGGAGCACAGGTGAAAAAATCAACTGATTAGTAAACATGGTTATTGTATTTGCTTTCCTCCAAGGTAATCCTGAAAATCTCTCCTATTGGGGAGGCCTGAGGGCAAGTTAGAAACCCATGATCTAGAGAAATGGAGATAATTGCTGGAGGGGGCATTACATCTGTTTACACTGACCATAAAATTTGATTATTTGATTTGAAAAACGTTTAAAGCCCAGACAAGCTCAGTAGACTTTGTTTTTTGCAAGGTTTTATTTATTGATTACATATTGTCCTGGTTAAATAAATAGCAACACAATACCAAAAGCAAAAATGAGAGGATCAGTTACAAAAACAAAGTAGATGATGCAAAGAAACTTTTTTCCTTCATGCACCGCAGCAACTTAAACTGCAGTGTACCCAGAGCAAGTGTACATTTCAATCTTTATGTAGTAGAGATAATCAGAAAGATACAGTCTCACCTCTGCTGTCTTCCACCTGCTTTTAACTTTAACTTTTAGCTTTTAACTTACAGCAGGATCCTTTGCAAGTAGAGCCGGCGTCATATACACCTCCACCCTGATCTGTATCTCCGTATCTCGTCCACCGCTACCCGGCACTTTTCCAGAGGCACCGTGCTTCCGTGCCCACCAGGGGGCGTGTCCAAGTTACAACAGATGATCCTCCAACCGGATAGCTAAACAAGTACCACATGCGCCATCACTTCAAACGCCTCCACTCGGAATCCTCCAATCCTCAGGCTGCCTTTCGTTGCGCCTCTCTATACGGACCAATACTGGGGCTCCACTGGTATTTCAGCGTTCTGTGCTCAGTGTTCAGCGTAGTGGTATTTGGTGTATGCTCTGGGGATAATTTGCAGCATACAATGCAGGGACACTAGCGCTCTCAGGGCAAGGAAATCCACCACAAAAGAAAAACATGGAGCGCTAGCGTATGTAAAACATAACCTTTATTATGGTTATTTAAAAACAGGACATATAGTCAATCAAAAAAGACAGAGATGGGATACCTCTGGCTGGCAGGCTTACGCGTTTCGGCAAAGCCGTAATCATAGCATACTATGCCAGCCACAGGTGTGCTTTATATACAAAATTAGAAACAACACCATTGGTTAAAAGGACATGTCATTTAAAACAACAGTACGCCCAGAGAGATTTTTGCATTTAACCCCTTATATTCCGGAGGTGAAAGAACAGATTTATCCTTGATTACATTATAAATCTATATAGGTATTTTTGAGACATATGAGGTTATTCCCAATAAATAAATCGTCCATCATAGACGTTAGATAAATACTTATGTTTGCTACCTCCAGATCACAGTCACAGTTAATCCCGTCATATCCATAGCCTATAGTAACGGCCTTCTATTTAAACAAATTAAATTATAGATCTGATTTCATAGTACAAATGTGCACTATCGTCACTTTAAGACTAAAAAAGTGTCAGTATAATGATCTCAGATTGTGTCAGTCAGATATGAGGAGAGTTATGTGTTTAATGTATTATTGAGTGGTGTTATTTAATATCTTATAGTTTTATAAATATTATGAAAAAGATGGGATCGGGTATTATTATTCCCAATAGTTTATAAGGTCGAATTCTGAGTTCAGGCCTTTTGGTATCCTGGTATCCATTTTTAGGATCCACAACATTTCTCTTTTAGATAGAGTTACTCCACGGTCACCCCCTCTTTTTGGTCTAGGAACCATATCTATTGGTTGCCATGAAAAACAGGTAAGGTCCTTATTATGAACCTGAGCAAAATGATGCACCACAGGGGTAGTCGCCTTGCCCCTCCTGATGGTAGACAAGTGCTCAATAATTCTTGTTCTAATATCTCTAGTGGTGAGCCCGATGTACTGTTTTCCACATACCGTACAGGTTACACAGTAGATGACAAAGGTAGAGGTGCAATTAAGACAAAAATTAATCTCATAAGTCTTCCCTGTTGCAGTAGAGGTAAAGTGTTCTGACATAGGGCAACGAAAGGCAGCCTGAGGATTGGAGGATTCCGAGTGGAGGCGTTTGAAGTGATGGCGCATGTGGTACTTGTTTAGCTATCCGGTTGGAGGATCATCTGTTGTAACTTGGACACGCCCCCTGGTGGGCGCGGAAGCACGGTGCCTCTGGAAAAGTGCCGGGTAGCGGTGGACGAGATACGGAGATACAGATCAGGGTGGAGGTGTATATGACGCCGGCTCTACTTGCAAAGGATCCTGCTGTAAGTTAAAAGCTCCCCGGGTGGAAGACAGCAGAGGTGAGACTGTATCTTTCTGATTATCTCTACTACATAAAGATTGAAATGTACACTTGCTCTGGGTACACTGCAGTTTAAGTTGCTGCGGTGCATGAAGGAAAAAAGTTTCTTTGCATCATCTACTTTGTTTTTGTAACTGATCCTCTCATTTTTGCTTTTGGTATTGTGTATCTGTTAGCGCATCTGGGCAGCGCTCGAGAGGTCAGTTCTAAAACATGCAGGGGGACTTTAATATGGACAATGCTATGGTCACTCAATATTTTTCACTACAACCGATAGAGACTGGAGGTGAACCGGATACAGAACTGTCCAGGATTTTCTCAACTGACAAAGCTTATTCCTCTTTAGGGGAACTTTTTGATGACATGGAAAAGCTTAAAATCAGAGAAATAAAGCTACAATGGGGCATTTGGTCTATGAATAAGTATATTGAGTTGTGTATTGTCCCAAGAGGATTACGAATTAACAAGTATCCTACATTTGATACTAATGACTCTGAATTTATAAAAGCTTGGAACATGATATTAACAGAATGTTCTGTGAGATTAATGTTATTGCTTTGTGAACATAAAACAAAAATGCTGTCGTGTGTTAGAGAAAACATATGTGAAATACAAACAGAACTCAATTCCAGAAGAAATGACATAGATTATGGTAGATTTGACATGGTTTTAAAGAACACTATTGTTGAGGTTAAGAAATCAGTTATTGACACTAAACACAATAAATACATACGCGACCAGACAGACTATGACACAGACTCAGTTTATGTGTGGAACCGGACAAGACGAACTCAGGTTCGCAGACAACAGAACCGTAGTAGAGGGAGACGTAATAGGAGGGGTAGGAGACAGACCCAAGTGACCTTTTCCGACACTGAGGCAGAGTCCGGGGACAGTGCTAGTGGGGATGAGACTACAACACCGAGAGGTATTCTAAAAAATAGCCAGGTTGAGCCCACAAATGTTCATACAACAACACATATGAATACAATTTCTAATCAGAATAATGGACAAAGGGAGACAGGGAGTAAATATAAAGCCAGTGAACCAGCCAAGGTATTAACAGAACCTAGGGGCGGACTAGCTAAATCCACCAACTCAGATATTGGGCAAGAACATTTGCAACAGGTTTTTTCCTTGCCCCAGAGCAATCCAGACAGAGGGGGAAGGGCCAGAGGCCAACAGAAGCCAGGATACAGGTTGAGGGAAACGAGGAATCAAACAAAATACAAATGACATGTGTTATAAATCTTTCAGATACTGTGTTAACAGATGCCCAGATACGTGTATTAAGTCTTGGTTTGGGCTTTGTACCAACCATGAATTTTAATCTCTTTCATACAATCATTGATGTGAATCGGTTAATCCGAAATGTAACATTAAAGGGTCACTTTTCAGGCAATGATACTATGTCTATTTGTGAAGGGGAGGGTCCCAAATGGGTCACCACCAATCTAAACACTGATCTTAGCTTTCCCGAATCATGTGACTTGGTTTCACTAAACACTCTCATGCTGGAAAGTGAGGGACTTGAATCTTTGCAAACCACTAGCAAAGCAAGAAGCTTAAAACCTCCTTCTAAATTCTACCCAATACAAAGTAGGGGGAATGTAATTGAAAATTTCTATAAAAGAGTGGAGCGTGATCTCAAGCTTTTGGCTGACTCTACTGGCCGCAATACTTCAAATAATTTGAATAGAATTGAAAGGGAAGCGTTGTCCTCCCTGGCCAATAACCATGATCTGGTCATAAAAAATGCAGACAAGGGTGGTTCAGTGGTAGTAATGAATAGGGCGCAATATGTCAATGAGGCAATGCGCCAACTGGATGACAGACAATGTTATTCAGTTCTAACCACGAACCCTACAAGCCGGTTCAAGAGAGAACTTATGCACCTTTTAGATGATGGAATGGAAAATGGCTTTATTGATCAGGACACTATGTCATATATATTTGTGGAACATCCGGTCACTCCAGTATTCCATCATCTACCTAAGGTGCATAAGTCCCTCACAGATGTGAAGGGACGACCTATAGTAAGTGGTATAGGGTCTCTCTTTGAACACTTGTCTCAATGGCTGGACATGATTCTACATCCATTTGTTGAAGCTCTCCCTAGCTATCTCAGGGACACCAAGCACCTTATGAATCTGATAAATGATGTTGCATGGGTGGAAGAGAATAACCAGTGGGTCACCATAGACGTTACAGCCCTTTATTCTTCCATTCCCCATTCAAAGGGATTGGAGGCTATGTCATTCTTCCTCAGGGGTTGGTCCTCCCTTACTGAAGGTTTTCAGAGATATGTACTACAAGTGGCTGAGTTCTTGTTAACTCACAATTTTTTTGAATTTGAGGGTGTGTTCTATCTCCAGAGATGTGGGACAGCTATGGGGGCGAAGTTTGCCCCCTCTTACGCCAACCTATTCATGGGTTGGTGGGAGCTGTCCCACATCTTTGGAGATAAGAACCCCCTCCGTGGTTGTATTACCTTCTACCGCCGCTTTATAGATGATCTAATCCTCATCTGGGAGGGCAGCCCTGATGATTTGGAAAAGTTTCTAGGGAAACTCAATGACAATGATATTGGTCTAAAATTTACAAGTGAAACTCAAAGGACCAAGATTAACTTTTTGGATGTAGTACTGAGTGGGACTCCTGATGGTCGGATTGAGACAAGCCTATACAGAAAACCTATATCAGGCAACTCACTACTACATGCAAGAAGCTGCCACCCCAGACATGTGCCGTATGCTATAGCCAAGGGGCAACTCATAAGGGCCAAACGGAATTGTTCCGAGGCCAATGAGAGTGCCAACCAAATGATGGAAGTAAGAAAACGTTTATCTCAGAGAGGCTATCCTAGAAAGGTAATAAATAGGGCACAAAGGGAGGTGGATAGAATGGACAGACGTGATTTGTTAAGGGACAAACCAAACCAGACAAATGGGAAGGCCCAGAAGGAAGTTACATTTGTCACTGAATACAGTGCACAGTATGAGGAAGTATGCAGAATCGTCAAATACCATTTTGGTATGCTAATAGCAGACGATAGACTTACACAATGTGTTAAAGAAGGGCTTAGATGCTCATACCGACGAAACAAGAGCTTAGGCAATATATTGTCCCCAACAGTCTTACCGAAGACTATCACCCAGGGGAGTGCCTGGCTCAGTTGTAAAGGCTCCTACAAATGTGGAAGCTCAAGATGTGGAGCATGTGATTATCTAACTATGTCAGAACACTTTACCTCTACTGCAACAGGGAAGACTTATGAGATTAATTTTTGTCTTAATTGCACCTCTACCTTTGTCATCTACTGTGTAACCTGTACGGTATGTGGAAAACAGTACATCGGGCTCACCACTAGAGATATTAGAACAAGAATTATTGAGCACTTGTCTACCATCAGGAGGGGAAAGGCGACTACTCCTGTGGTGCATCATTTTGCTCAGGTTCATAATAAGGACCTTACCTGTTTTTCATGGCAACCAATAGATATGGTTCCTAGACCAAAAAGAGGGGGTGACCGTGGAGTAACTCTATCTAAAAGAGAAATGTTGTGGATCCTAAAAATGGATACCAGGATACCAAAAGGCCTGAACTCAGAATTCGACCTTATAAACTATTGGGAATAATAATACCCGATCCCATCTTTTTCATAATATTTATAAAACTATAAGATATTAAATAACACCACTCAATAATACATTAAACACATAACTCTCCTCATATCTGACTGACACAATCTGAGATCATTATACTGACACTTTTTTAGTCTTAAAGTGACGATAGTGCACATTTGTACTATGAAATCAGATCTATAATTTAATTTGTTTAAATAGAAGGCCGTTACTATAGGCTATGGATATGACGGGATTAACTGTGACTGTGATCTGGAGGTAGCAAACATAAGTATTTATCTAACGTCTATGATGGACGATTTATTTATTGTGAATAACCTCATATGTCTCAAAAATACCTATATAGATTTATAATGTAATCAAGGATAAATCTGTTCTTTCACCTCCGGAATATAAGGGGTTAAATGCAAAAATCTCTCTGGGCGTACTGTTGTTTTAAATGACATGTCCTTTTAACCAATGGTGTTGTTTCTAATTTTGTATATAAAGCACACCTGTGGCTGGCATAGTATGCTATGATTACGGCTTTGCCGAAACGCGTAAGCCTGCCAGCCAGAGGTATCCCATCTCTGTCTTTTTTGATTGACTATATGTCCTGTTTTTAAATAACCATAATAAAGGTTATGTTTTACATACGCTAGCGCTCCATGTTTTTCTTTTGTGGTGGATTTCCTTGCCCTGAGAGCGCTAGTGTCCCTGCATTGTATGCTGCAAATTATCCCCAGAGCATACACCAAATACCACTACGCTGAACACTGAGCACAGAACGCTGAAATACCAGTGGAGCCCCAGTATTGGTCCGTATAGAGAGGCGCAACGAAAGGCAGCATGAGGATTGGAGGATTCCGAGTGGAGGCGTTTGAAGTGATGGCGCATGTGGTACTTGTTTAGCTATCCGGTTGGAGGATCATCTGTTGTAACTTGGACACGCCCCCTGGTGGGCGCGGAAGCACGGTGCCTCTGGAAAAGTGCCGGGTAGCGGTGGACGAGATACGGAGATACAGATCAGGGTGGAGGTGTATATGACGCCGGCTCTACTTGCAAAGGATCCTGCTGTAAGTTAAAAGCTCCCCGGGTGGAAGACAGCAGAGGTGAGACTGTATCTTTCTGATTATCTCTACTACATAAAGATTGAAATGTACACTTGCTCTGGGTACACTGCAGTTTAAGTTGCTGCGGTGCATGAAGGAAAAAAGTTTCTTTGCATCATCTACTTTGTTTTTGTAACTGATCCTCTCATTTTTGCTTTTGGTATTGTGTATCTGTTAGCGCATCTGGGCAGCGCTCGAGAGGTCAGTTCTAAAACATGCAGGGGGACTTTAATATGGACAATGCTATGGTCACTCAATATTTTTCACTACAACCGATAGAGACTGGAGGTGAACTGGATACAGAACTGTCCAGGATTTTCTCAACTGACAAAGCTTATTCCTCTTTAGGGGAACTTTTTGATGACATGGAAAAGCTTAAAATCAGAGAAATAAAGCTACAATGGGACATTTGGTCTATGAATAAGTATATTGAGTTGTGTATTGTCCCAAGAGGATTACGAATTAACAAGTATCCTACATTTGATACTAATGACTCTGAATTTATAAAAGCTTGGAACATGATATTAACAGAATGTTCTGTGAGATTAATGTTATTGCTTTGTGAACATAAAACAAAAATGCTGTCTTGTGTTAGAGAAAACATATGTGAAATACAAACAGAACTCAATTCCAGAAGAAATGACATAGATTATGGTAGATTTGACATGGTTTTAAAGAACACTATTGTTGAGGTTAAGAAATCAGTTATTGACACTAAACACAATAAATACATACGCGACCAGACAGACTATGACACAGACTCAGTTTATGTGTGGAACCGGACAAGACGAACTCAGGTTCGCAGACAACAGAACCGTAGTAGAGGGAGACGTAATAGGAGGGGTAGGAGACAGACCCAAGTGACCTTTTCCGACACTGAGGCAGAGTCCGGGGACAGTGCTAGTGGGGATGAGACTACAACACCGAGAGGTATTCTAAAAAATAGCCAGGTTGAGCCCACAAATGTTCATACAACAACACATATGAATACAATTTCTAATCAGAATAATGGACAAAGGGATACAGGGAGTAAATATAAAGCCAATGAACCAGCCAAGGTATTAACAGAACCTAGGGGCGGACTAGCTAAATCCACCAACTCAGATATTGGGCAAGAACATTTGCAACAGGTTTTTTCCTTGTCCCAGAGCAATCCAGACAGAGGGGGAAGGGCCAGAGGCCAACAGAAGCCAGGATACAGGTTGAGGGAAACGAGGAATCAAACAAAATACAAATGACATGTGTTATAAATCTTTCAGATACTGTGTTAACAGATGCCCAGATACGTGTATTAAGTCTTGGTTTGGGCTTTGTACCAACCATGAATTTTAATCTCTTTCATACAATCATTGATGTGAATCGGTTAATCCGAAATGTAACATTAAAGGGTCACTTTTCAGGCAATGATACTATGTCTATTTGTGAAGGGGAGGGTCCCAAATGGGTCACCACCAATCTAAACACTGATCTTAGCTTTCCCGAATCATGTGACTTGGTTTCACTAAACACTCTCATGCTGGAAAGTGAGGGACTTGAATCTTTGCAAACCACTAGCAAAGCAAGAAGCTTAAAACCTCCTTCTAAATTCTACCCAATACAAAGTAGGGGGAATGTAATTGAAAATTTCTATAAAAGAGTGGAGCGTGATCTCAAGCTTTTGGCTGACTCTACTGGCCGCAATACTTCAAATAATTTGAATAGAATTGAAAGGGAAGCGTTGTCCTCCCTGGCCAATAACCATGATCTGGTCATAAAAAATGCAGACAAGGGTGGTTCAGTGGTAGTAATGAATAGGGCGCAATATGTCAATGAGGCAATGCGCCAACTGGATGACAGACAATGTTATTCAGTTCTAACCACGAACCCTACAAGCCGGTTCAAGAGAGAACTTATGCACCTTTTAGATGATGGAATGGAAAATGGCTTTATTGATCAGGACACTATGTCATATATATTTGTGGAACATCCGGTCACTCCAGTATTCCATCATCTACCTAAGGTGCATAAGTCCCTCACAGATGTGAAGGGACGACCTATAGTAAGTGGTATAGGGTCTCTCTTTGAACACTTGTCTCAATGGCTGGACATGATTCTACATCCATTTGTTGAAGCTCTCCCTAGCTATCTCAGGGACACCAAGCACCTTATGAATCTGATAAATGATGTTGCATGGGTGGAAGAGAATAACCAGTGGGTCACCATAGACGTTACAGCCCTTTATTCTTCCATTCCCCATTCAAAGGGATTGGAGGCTATGTCATTCTTCCTCAGGGGTTGGTCCTCCCTTACTGAAGGTTTTCAGAGATATGTACTACAAGTGGCTGAGTTCTTGTTAACTCAATTTTTTTGAATTTGAGGGTGTGTTCTATCTCCAGAGATGTGGGACAGCTATGGGGGCGAAGTTTGCCCCCTCTTACGCCAACCTATTCATGGGTTGGTGGGAGCTGTCCCACATCTTTGGAGATAAGAACCCCCTCCGTGGTTGTATTACCTTCTACCGCCGCTTTATAGATGATCTAATCCTCATCTGGGAGGGCAGCCCTGATGATTTGGAAAAGTTTCTAGGGAAACTCAATGACAATGATATTGATCTAAAATTTACAAGTGAAACTCAAAGGACCAAGATTAACTTTTTGGATGTAGTACTGAGTGGGACTCCTGATGGTCGGATTGAGACAAGCCTATACAGAAAACCTATATCAGGCAACTCACTACTACATGCAAGAAGCTGCCACCCCAGACATGTGCCGTATGCTATAGCCAAGGGGCAACTCATAAGGGCCAAACGGAATTGTTCCGAGGCCAATGAGAGTGCCAACCAAATGATGGAAGTAAGAAAACGTTTATCTCAGAGAGGCTATCCTAGAAAGGTAATAAATAGGGCACAAAGGGAGGTGGATAGAATGGACAGACGTGATTTGTTTAGGGACAAACCAAACCAGACAAATGGGAAGGCCCAGAAGGGAGTTACATTTGTCACTGAATACAGTGCACAGTATGAGGAAGTATGCAGAATCGTCAAATACCATTTTGGTATGCTAATAGCAGACGATAGACTTACACAATGTGTTAAAGAAGGGCTTAGATGCTCATACCGACGAAACAAGAGCTTAGGCAATATATTGTCCCCAACAGTCTTACCGAAGACTATCACCCAGGGGAGTGCCTGACTCAGTTGTAAAGGCTCCTACAAATGTGGAAGCTCAAGATGTGGAGCATGTGATTATCTAACTATGTCAGAACACTTTACCTCTATTGCAACAGGGAAGACTTATGAGATTAATTTTTGTCTTAATTGCACCTCTACCTTTGTCATCTACTGTGTAACCTGTACGGTATGTGGAAAACAGTACATCGGGCTCACCACTAGAGATATTAGAACAAGAATTATTGAGCACTTGTCTACCATCAGGAGGGGAAAGGCGACTACCCCTGTGGTGCATCATTTTGCTCAGGTTCATAATAAGGACCTTACCTGTTTTTCATGGCAACCAATAGATATGGTTCCTAGACCAAAAAGAGGGGGTGACCGTGGAGTAACTCTATCTAAAAGAGAAATGTTGTGGATCCTAAAAATGGATACCAGGATACCAAAAGGCCTGAACTCAGAATTCGACCTTATAAACTATTGGGAATAATAATACCCGATCCCATCTTTTTCATAATATTTATAAAACTATAAGATATTAAATAACACCACTCAATAATACATTAAACACATAACTCTCCTCATATCTGACTGACACAATCTGAGATCATTATACTGACACTTTTTTAGTCTTAAAGTGACGATAGTGCACAATTGTACTATGAAATCAGATCTATAATTTAATTTGTTTAAATAGAAGGCCGTTACTATAGGCTATGGATATGACGGGATTAACTGTGACTGTGATCTGGAGGTAGCAAACATAAGTATTTATCTAACGTCTATGATGGACGATTTATTTATTGTGAATAACCTCATATGTCTCAAAAATACCTATATAGATTTATAATGTAATCAAGGATAAATCTGTTCTTTCACCTCCGGAATATAAGGGGTTAAATGCAAAAATCTCTCTGGGCGTACTGTTGTTTTAAATGACATGTCCTTTTAACCAATGGTGTTGTTTCTAATTTTGTATATAAAGCACACCTGTGGCTGGCATAGTATGCTATGATTACGGCTTTGCCGAAACGCGTAAGCCTGCCAGCCAGAGGTATCCCATCTCTGTCTTTTTTGATTGACTATATGTCCTGTTTTTAAATAACCATAATAAAGGTTATGTTTTACATACGCTAGCGCTCCATGTTTTTCTTTTGTGGTAAATAAATAGCAAAACAGATGCTTTGTCTAGAACATTTGAGGATCTGTTAGTTGTTGCGAAACTATTCTTGCTCCATCCACTTTCATTACAGTAACTGTTTCTGTTATAAATAAATTGTGTAGTGGTGATCCTGTTCCTCTTCCTTCTGAATATTCTACCTCTTTAATTGATGGTTTCCCGGATGGTTTGACTTTGTGTAATGATAAAGCGGTAGTTCCCCTAGAGCTTTGCTCTGAAATATTGAATCATTTTATCATGCTCTGGTGTATAACCGCTCAGTAGATGGGGGGGCAGTGGTAGGGAATTTGAGACACTAAAACCTTACCTGGGGAACATTATCCTGGAATTGGATAGTTGAGATTCTGTGATTCATAGTGGATAAGAGTTATCGCAAGGTTCATGAAGTGTAAAACACATCTATACAACATATTCAGGCTTCAAAGGAAACGGATAGAATTGAGCTTCAGAAAACATGAATGTAATCTTGACATACACAGCAAAAGACCCATAGAGAACAATTTGAATGTGGTAGGTGACATTCACAATAAGCAAACTGGAAAAAGTGTGGTATTATTCAGAATCTATGATATAACTTTACTAAGTAAAGTGGTAATGCAGGGTTCACAGTACATATGTATGTAGCAGACTTTGGCGGTGCTGTGCTACTTCAAGGGATTTGAAGCTGTCCACGTCCTCAGTAGATGAGTCTCCAAACTTTGATCATCTCCAAAATAGTGCAGCACTTTCCATACAACTTGGTGGTGCAAATTCAGAGCATACTCACAAGATATAGGTGAAAAATCAGCCTTTATTTAAAATCAGCAGGATGTCACCAGATGCAGCTTCAGGAATTATATTAATACAAGCTAAACGCATTTCGGCTATTACAATAGCCTTCTTCAAGAGCACAATTAAAGCAATATGAAAAACAAGCTGCAATCACAGTACACAATATAGGTTGGAGCAGATGACAGACTAGTATAAGTAGAGTAGCTCTGGTGGTAGATAAGTTGCAAGTTAGAGTATTAAATACTGTTGTGGCAATATTTGGAGAATCACAGTATGGCAATTTGGTTATCTTAAATACATATATGCAGAGTCCTGGGTATATATAATTGCAGCAGAATATATATATATATTTTTTACATTATTTTTATTGAGGTAAAAATGGCTTTTACAATATAGTCATATCAGGAAAGATACAATTTACATATGTCATGTAGGGATAAACGAAACAACAAAAAAGGTCAATACAATACAGCATGTGGAAACATCAACACATAGCACACCGACATGACATGATATTCTAGGAACCTAATTTTTTTCTTTTGTTGGTTCATAATGTTCTCCAAGCAAACAGGTCCACTCAAGGGACCATAAACTACAGTCAACCACTGAGGACACATTAATGAAGCTAATATCAAAAAGTCCAGTGTCAATGGATATATAATAGCGGCAAATTTTGGGTACTGAGTGTAACCAATATCAAAATATAAAAATACAGGAGAACACCTAAATTACTCTCAGATAATGTCAGTTAACATCAAACGCCATAAACTGATAAAAGTGTTGTGCTGAAACAGTCCTCAGTTGCCACTGTAAGCATAGTTAGTTATTAACATTGAACATTGGTAATAACATAAACAATAGTACAATTATTAGTCTAGACAATCTTCCGTTAACCAGAAAATAATAAACATAGCAAATTTCTTGTACTAGGGCCCGAAGAACCTATTTAAGGAATGTAGGAGAAAACTTAGTCACGGTTCTTCAGACTTGGCAGAGGCTACTTAACTCTGCCAAAAGGGAATGCGGTGGAGGATGTATTCAACCATTACCGCATAAAAGTGATGGGGGGCGGTGGTTATTCAAGTAATAGTGTACTCCTTCATCATTGTTGGCCCACATACCAGACATTTAAAACAACTCTATCAATGGTGAGAAAATAAAAGAGGATCTAGAAACAGCTATTTCCCAATGGCTCCCAAGTTAAAAGGCAACTTATAAGCACTGTGTAATGCTAATTATATGTTTTGAGTAAAAGTTACTAAAGAGAAATCTAAATGAAAGTACTAGCTTGACATCCAAGGCAAGACAGTGTAGTGGGGGCAATGATTTCTCACTCTTTATAAGGCATAAAATCTATGTTCCACAGAAAGCTGAATGCAAAAAGCTTACTGTACATTCATGTGAGAAGGGGAGCAGCCAATAATTCAAAATCTCCGAGCTACATACAGGAAGTAAACCAGGCAATAATATTAAAGAATCATGCAAAACATTATGTGCAATATAGTGGCGTTGTTAATGTTCAGGTTTAATGCTTAATATTGATCGCCAAGCTTAAGAGCTGTAGCATACCTAAAAGCTGTAGTCCTCTAAGTGTATCAGCCATCAACCCACCTAAATGGATATGAGCACATTAGTTAAAGGAATATACAACGTATGCATAGGGTTATAACCACTGACATCTGATCCAAGAACATATAGAAATTTTAGCATATTGCGCAGATGCAGTTGTATAGTGTACATCCTGTAATTGGAGATCAACAGAGACCAATCACCATGCAGAGTATGCTTCTAAACTGACCTTAAAATATTAAAATGACTGTTGATAGCGTGCGACAGCTTAAAACTGTCAGATATTTGGGCTTGATCTTATACTACACTGCCTGAAAACAAAGAGTACACCAACATACAAAAAAGTAAGCATGAGGCCAGAGGGGAATGTGCATCTCACAACAATCACACTCTAAACACAAAGGAATCAGGAGCAATACATTTTTCATTATAGAAAGAGAAAAGTTGGAGATACAGTAAAACTACAAATTACTAAAACGTCTACATTATAAACTGTAGAGGGGTTGTGTTATCCTCAGTGAGTGGTAGGAGCAAGATTCTCAGAACAGAGTTTTGGTTTGTCTCTCGTGTATGTCTTTGTCTTAACCTACTCCCATTCTCACGGCTATTACGGTGCATAAATAAAGCAAACCCATTCCAGTAAGAGAATAGTTGTCGCCATCATCTGCAACAAGTTAAGCAATATTTAGCAAGAGCAAGAGACATCGCTTCCCCTGTGCTAGAGGGGTATATGATCTCCAGAGCCTTTTCTTCTTAGAACATGGCTTAGTTTTCCATTTGTTCAGACGCTTTGTATTCTTGTTATAAGCTGCTCGGCGAACGGGCCTCATCACAGCCAGAACTCCAATTGCTCCGGGCGTAGAAGTGATCATTGTGCTTCCAGCTGGCATGTGATGAGCAGCAACCTGGTCGTTAATCCGCACTACTGGGGTTGCCATGTAAGTCGAGGTGTCCGCTGTAAGAGGGTAGTCATCTCCACCAGTGTCACAAAATCTCTCCGGGCAGCCATATTTTTGGATGATGGCATCTAATCGGCTCTCAAATTTAGCAAAGTGAGCAGTTAGTAGTCTCTCTATAGACCCCCATAAATCTTTTGCGGAGCTTTCAATAGTCATAGCTCAGAATAAAATATATCTGTGGAGATGTGTTCCTTCCGACAAATCTGGGAAAGTTCCTCTGCCCAACTTAGATATTTTCAATTTCACCTCCACCACTTTTATTTTATGAGGCTGCTAAGTTTGCTTTAAGTAAGGGCCTCCGTTTTTCTCCAGAGCTAAAAGGGCTTTCTGCAGCTTCTCCTCCACTTCACTTGATCTCTCACTATAGCCGTTTGTTTGGTTTGGGCTGTAGTTATTGTATCAGCAGTTTTTTTCCCCTTTAGAATGGCCTCTCGGCCCGGACTAGGCCGCAGCCGCGGACTTTCCTGATTTTGTTCTGGTTCTCAAATTCCGTTTCAAAATTTGCTTTTTGCAAACTTTCTAAAATTGTTTCTACTTATTACCCCATAGTTAAGGGTACTGTCTGGAGTTGATTTCTGGCCTCAGTGGCCACAAATAACTTCTTTTTAACAGTTAAAACTCTTTTCTTACTCAGAGCTCCTTTCAGATGCTGCTGCTTCCATTGCTGGCTAGCTCCGCCCCCTGCAGCAGAATATTGACTAATCACCACTTGTAACAGCAAATAGTTGTAAACTTCAGAGTATGATTCATTTCTAGCTGTCAGAGAATGATCACAGCAAAATACAAACTTGTAATTTAGATTGAGTTTGCAAAATAGCAGTGTCCAGGAAACAAAGCAGCAAATATATGGATACTTGTGATTAGTAGAAATCAGGCATTAGTAGTCATGTAAGGTTGTAAACTTGAATATCTCTAGGAAAAGCGCGCTGGAAACAAACACTAAAAGATCTGTATATCGGGAACAAACTTAAAAGCTATTGCAATGAAAACATGAAGTACAAAGGGGCATCACTTAGCTTAATCTTGTCTTTATACAGATAAATATAACTGCACAAATATTGTCAACTCATGAGAATCTTGGCACCAAGGATGAAATGGTGCAAATAGAGCAGGCTGGTACTCTAAGTCCCCAGCTGACTGTACTCTGGATTTCACAGGTCCACCAGATTAAAGTGAAAAAAAAAATTCAAGCGTGTCCACACAATGGGGCCCATTTTTCAAGCTCTGGATGGAGCTTGAGGGCCTGTGTTTCTGGCGAGCCTGCCAGTTATGAAGCAGCGGTCTAAAGACCGCTGCTCCATAACCTGTTCGCCTGCTCTGAGCAGGCGGACAGACATCGCTGCAATTCAACCCGATCGAGTACGATCGGGTTGATTGACACCCCTCTGCTGGCGGCCGATTGGCCGCGAATCTGCAGGGAACGGCGTTACACCAGCAGCTGCAATGCTGAATACGGAGACTGAATACCGCACTGTCGGATCAGGTCCGCTAGACCTTTGATAAATATCCCCCAATATGTTATCATGTGTCAGCCAAAATTAAATATTTGAGAAAAAAAAACAAGTATCAAATCTATTTTTTAAAAAGATAGCTTACTTGGTTATTTGCAACACATTTCTCAGTCAATGCTGTCCATTTGCACTGTGTTTAATTTGTCCCTTTGAAAGCTTTCAGGCAATTCTCACTTCCTCTCCTCCTGCTCCGATGTCAATTAGTCATCTGGATGATCCTGGCCGATACATTAAAAAAAAAAAGACTGGCTCAATTCCTCAAATAAAAAATATTAAACTTCTTCTTTATTAAAACAATACCAAATAAAAGATCACAGCATGAAAGTCACTAAAAACTAAAGCAAGCAATTACAAATTGCCCTCCTCATGTCCAAAAGAAGCTTTAACATTTTTAATTGAGGAATTAAGCTGGTCTGTTTTTTTTTATGTATTGGTAAAGCTTAACTGGAATGAACCATTGGGCTCTTTATCAAAAGAAGATCCCCTCAGCAGGGGCACATACACACCAGACAACCTCAACCTTTAACTATAGAGTTCAGCATATGTATATCCACTAGGATTTTCTTTCAAAGTATATTGAGTTTCATTCAACTAATAGAAATGCTTGCATAGCCGATTGAATTGAACTGAGGTTATATTGATCTGAATTGAGCCAGACCATATTACAGCAAGTTAAAAGTTTCTCTGTGTTTACATACACTTGGGTTACATTTTGTTTTATTGATTGATCTGGATGAATATGAGCTCCAAAAGATTTTGGATTCTCATATTTCCATAAGTTGCTTGGAATAACTGGTCCGGTGAAAGGGCTATGGTCTATGGTCATGGGAGCCATAAAAACCAGGCTCCCTGTTTGGTGGCGTCTTTTCATAGAACTTATCCATCCAGGCTCTGTAGGCGCACCCTGAGGTTGCGCTTAAGGGAGAGGCTCTGTCATAACAAGCACTTGCCTAAAAGAGCTATTTCTGTTCCTGCTTAAGTGATGTGTGCTGAACCTTTAAGGAGGCATAGAAGATCAATTAGGCCCTAATTGTAGTAATGTTTGAAGCATAATGCTGCTTCTGTATTGAGTTTTTTACCTGTACTCTGGCAGTTTATTCTTTGACTATACTGGTTTGATTTTGGCTTCCAACTGACTATGTTTTTGAATTAACCCCTTGATTTGGACTGACTTGGTATTTGACTTAAGCTTTTCTTTGGACTCTGCGTTTGTTTAATGATTCTGTACTGCTTTTCCTTGTGAGGCTTTGACCAGATTGCTTGACTTTGAATTTTCTTTTTTACTTTGTATTTGTCTGCTATCAGGAGATCTACATTTAAGTCTCCTATGCACTACATCTGGATAGAGAGACTAAACTTTTACAAACGTATGTTGTTGTTTTTTTTATATTTAAGATGAATACATTTACAGTTGTTTCCTTATATATATATATGTTATTTTATTTTGTAGGTGCTAATTAAAGTAGTAGAGAGAGTTCAGCTACTAAGTTTAGTCTCATTACTCTCATACACCTAGCCTCTGCTTGGTTACCGTGTCTAACGTGCAGTGTCCCAGTATGGGTTGGTGGTGATTTGGGCATTTAAGCCATTAATTCCAGATTGTATAGTTCTGGAACAACAGTACTCATCCTGTACAGGAAAACAGTTTGCTGCTTGTTACACCCTTCTTCCAGGCTACAAGATACATTTATTACAAAGTCTGAAAAGTTTTCCCTTCCTGGTGTGAGTCTAAGAATTACCATCAGAAATCTTTCAGTATTTCTTAAATTCTTACATTTATGAAGGATGGTCTGGATAAGGGTTTATCAGTCAGTTCCTCTAAAGGCCAAATGTCTGCCCTTTCAGGCTTGTATTGGGATTTTAAGATGTTCTGACATTTAAGTCTTTGTTCAAGCTTTGGCCAGGATAGAAACCCTCTGTGGAACCTTAAAGGGGCAGTTTACGCAATTTTTTTCTCCCCTTTAATTTGTTCCCAATGATCCACTTTACCTGCTGGTTGTGTATTAAATTGTTTACAAGTATTTCCATTACCCTTATATTGGCATTTGAAATAGTTTATTTAGCCTGTGGTATCCCTACCCATTCTAAAAGTTTTTGGTCTCAAGGCCAAGCTGTGTTAACACAGCCAGTAGAAGAAATTACACTCTCAGTGGGTTATAGAAGAGATAAGGTAATAAAATGTTAATTTTCCATTGTTCTCTCCAAGTATTGGTGATTGGTTTATGGACAGATACAAGATAAAGAAGCAGGTATATGAACACAATGTGATAAAGTAATGTGATTTGATTATACCTACAAGCTTAACCCATGTTATTAGGTTGTGGCTTCAAAACACAAAATCAGCTAATTCATATACACAAATAAGACTTAAAAAAGCAAATCTCATACATTTTATACTCTGCAGCTGGTAAAAAAAAGTAGTTGGAAACACAAAAACAATATTATAGTATACTGTCCCTTTAACTTGGTTTTGAGGGTTCTTCAGGATTAGCTGTTCAAACCTCTATATGGTCTGAATATTCAAATGTTTTCTTGAAAGGTTATCTTTCTCTTGGTCATTTCCTCTGCAAGAAGAGTGTCTGAGCTTTCTGCTCTATCTTGTGATTCACCTTATTTGATTTTTCATCGAGATAAAGCAGTTGTAGGAACAAACTACTCTTCCCTCATCAATAAGGATATTGCAAGGATCAATAAGGATATTGTAGTCCTATCTGTCGGTGAAGTGTCAAAGAAATGCTAAAGAGAGATTACTTCAAAACATGGAGTCATGTAGTATAGGTCTTGAAATTTTATCTGCAATAAACTAAAGAATTTTTCTTCCTTGTTTATTCATTTCTCAGGTCCATGCACAGGACAAAAAGCTACTGCAATCACTCTGACAACTTAGCTTAAAGCTTTTATTCACATAGCATACCTAATAGAAAGAAAGTCTCCCTTTGAATGACTTACTGCTCATTCTATCACAGCAGTCACCACCTCCTGGACTTTTAGAAATTAAGCTTATATTGAACAGCTTTGCAAGGCAGCTACTAGGTCATCTTCACATACCTTTACACAAGTTTACCATTTTGACACATTTGCCTCTTCTGAGGTTGCTTTTGGTAGGAAAATTCTGAAAACAACAATACCTTGTTAAGTATCACTACCTGCCTTAACTATCTTTCGTGCCCTATTTTATTGTGTTCTTTTGTACTTCACAGCTTGGGTATAGCATCCCACATGTGATGGCACGCAAACTTTCAACATCTTATAAAAGAAAGCAAAACGTTTTTATTCCTAATAAATGTATTTCTTTCATGATGATTAGGGTTGGCAAGGCCTGCCCTTGTTTTTCCATAACAGTTAGTGGCAATATCAGTTTGCACTTTTTACCCTGCTTTTCGTTTCCTACTTTCTTCATTTTCTCATTTATTTTTGCCATATGTATTAGTAAGGAATCATTGCAAAGTGGGAGAGATTGAAGCACTGTTGTGTGGGGGATTTACCTCCTCCTGTAGGATTATACTTTAATCATCCCACATATCATGGCTTGTGGAATCTCACTATTATGAAATAAATAAATTGATCAGGGTATGTGTGATATTTGTTTTTGTGAAAAATACAGCTTTTCTATGCCCCTTATTATACAAATGCAATCTAACCAGATGTTAGATAACATTCCAAGGGGCCAAAGAAGTAAATATTTATAAGATTATAGCTGAGACAATGATGTAACTGATTCTTTTTAATTATTATTATTATTATAAGAAAAAAACAAATGGATAAAAAAAAATTAAAGTAATTATATTGAAGAAAATAAAGTCAAGTCTGTAGTTCTAGATTACTGTTTACAGAGTAAGGAAATTGTTTCAATAATTAATAGAAATTATGGTGTGTTAAAAAGGGACAGTAGTATTGAATATAATAAGCAAACTTCCTAAAATTGTTTTCATAAAAGCCCCTAACCTAACAGATAAATTAACAAGAAGTAATTTAAATAATAAATGTTTAAGCAAGAATCAACAAGGATTTTAAAAAAGTGGTATTTGAGGGTTGTAGAAATAAAATCTCGTACCAGCAAAAAGATTTATAGAATAGAAGATTTTATCACTTGTACTTCTAAAAATGTTATTTATTTTTTAGAATGTTCTTGCTACCTAAAATATGTGGGTCGAAAATCCAAAGGAAATTATTTAATGTATGGGTATTAGGTTATTCACCTCACATTGATAAGGGGGTGACATTTACCATACACTTCGGCAATTAGAGATTAAATGGATTTATTAATTATTTTTATATACATATATATATCTAAACTTTTTCTTAATGCACCTTTGGCTTTAGCACACATTTAGTTAGCGCACCTTTGGGTAAGCGTTTGAGTAAAAGACAAAATAGGGTTTTGTAGCGTGCTGCATAGAAGTCTATGAGGCAAGGGATTTAGTATGGCTGCCCTAGCCAGTCAATATATGTGTGCCTGAGACTTTCGCTGGAGCAACAACTTTTTACTTTAAACTTGAAATATGAGAGCAAGAATTAGAGTGCAATTGATTTAACTTGCGTGGTGTTAACGTTAAAAAGTTCTAATATTTTTGTGCTCTATATTGGCTTTTTTGTCTTTTATGTTATATATTAGTAGTTCAATATTTGTATTTCATTATATCATTTTATTTATATATAACTTTGATTGTATTTTACATTTCCAATGAAAATTATTTCTATACAAAGCCTTTTGTAATATCTTAAGTTTGTAATTTGGCAATTGTCCATCAGTTGTTATTTTATATATTAAACCTTTTCTTTTGCAAATATATAATTGTGAAAATAAATAGTTATTTAAGGTTACAACACTAGCATCCAATTACAATTTAAATGTGTAATTTTAAAGTTAAGGATGCCATTAATTGAAGGTGAAATGTGTCCTAAAAGTTTGTGATATATTATACTCACTTTATTAACCTGTACGTGGCAGTTGTATTTGTAATTCCCAGATAAATTTTTTAGCATTGTTTTTAATATATGTATATGTATACAATGTTATTTACTGCCTTTACCACAGAGTTTTGCATAGCACTGGTATCTTAGATCTGACATAGCTTTACCTTGTAGTGTAGCACTTTTTTTCTTTCTTCGTTGATGTATCTTTTGTGAAGGACTATTCCTAAAAATCCCTGTATATATATATATATATATATATATATATATATATATATATATATATATATATATAAGGTAAGGTTAGAGATAAGTACTCACTGGACTTTGGACAGCATAGTCAAAAAAATTCTTTATTTGTGCCATAACGTTTCAGGACTAAGCACTGTCCCTTCCTCTGACAACATACAATCACTGCCCCTTTCAGTACACACCCCATAAGTATAGAAATCCAATTGGATATAAGCTGAAAGTGTCATCATACAGTGTCAAAACCTCAAGGTAATTTACTACGTTGTTAAACTATACACAAAAAATTTCAAATCTCAATCAGGGTCCTCAATCCCTGCAGTGACCGTGGTAGTCATTCATGGAACATCTAATATATTGTCTAAGGTACCCCACGGCGCATCTAGTACATTCAGGCAGCAAATGAACCAATCACGGGTTAGTGTTTATTACTCCAATCACAGAACAGTACACAGTGCACCAGATTCCCAGTGGTCAACAAGTTATGCCCATCTAACTATCCACATGTGCGTGAAACGCTTTAATAACAAAATACTGAGTAACAGTAAGATCTAACTTAGCCTCCACAGCTTCACTAAAAACATTCAGAGTCTGTGCTTATATCATCAGCGGCGCCGATCTACATATATTCACTATGCACAGACAGCTGTAAGAGTATTACCACCTCAATTATGCGGGGTGTAATTCATTGTACACTATCTAGACCAATTATATTACACTAATAAAAGTACAATTGTGCTATATTTGGAACAGTGCTAAAAAATAGAGATTTATCTATTTTTCTTATATATAAAAATTGATTTAAATTGATACTACGGTTTATATATATATATATTTGATAATGATATTGGCAGTCAAAGATATTGAATGAGGTAAAACACAATATATATTGTATTCGATATACCCAACATTAACTAATATGTTTTATAGATCTCCATATAATCAGTATATCATTGGAGTACCTTAAAAGGGGATGTCCATATATATCTCACAATTGAGTACATATACTAAAGATAGTTCTTACTGTTTGTCCAAATTTTGACCGTTGTCACTTTAAATTTTATGGTCAAGTTGCCTCTCTGTGCTGCTGCAGTTCAGCCCGGTAGTTCCCAACCTCGGCTCTGTGAATAGTTATATAAAAAATAAGAAAAAGAGAGCGCACAAGGCAAGACTCAAGTGAAAGGTTTTAATTGAGATCATACACACGCAAATAATTGCACTTACTGGATACATATAATAAAAAGCATTCAGGTGTAGCGTTCACTTCTCGTTGTTCCTCGTCACTCAATGCAGGCTGAAATGAAAATGCCTGTTTGCTGTTGTAGCCGTAAATGTCTGACAGAGTTTTCTGGGGACCCTGATAGTCTACTTAATGACTTGTGGGGACAAGGTAACTTCAATAGTGGCGTCTGTAACCTGTCAGCTGATACCTGACGCATTTCCCCCGGTCAACGGCCGGGCTTTTTAAAAGGTAAAATAGACGGATGTCTAAGAAAATGCGCCTTTTGTATTTAAAGGGCTGTTCACCAACCGGAGCTGGCGGGTGTGTCTACTTACTACCAATCATATTAATCTGATCTGCACATATATCAGAATCCTCACGTTTGCGGTAGTACATTATTAAAATGTGATACAAATACCCAGATTATACATTTGATACATAAATTAATACATTTGATACATAATACAATAAATACTATAAAAATTACTTTAAAAATTACAAATTTTAAAATAATTTCGAAATACGTTAAAAAGATCTGTGATCTTAAAATATGAAAATTGCAGATATACTAAAAAATAACATTGCAATGCAATTGATATAAAACTTAGAAATCAACATATAAATACATCAAGATTAATATGTGCTAAAAAGAATACTATTACAGAAATTTATACACCAAAAAAATGATACCCTATATTACAGTACTTGTTAGATTCATAACAAATCTACTATAATCAGAATTCAAATTAAAATCAATGATATTAATTAATATTTATATCAAGTTTGAAAATTAAAAATTAATTATTATTAATTGAGAGCCTATACTACAGTGTCTATCAAAATTAAATAAATCTGATGAATTAAACTTCATATTTGGATAATTGATGTCCACTATATATAGCGCCTATTCTATTATTAATTATATTGTGCAAGGGATAATTTTATATAAATGCTGCTACATCTATATCTATATTCAAACCCAAAGGTTGTAATATTTGAAGTTTGTATATCCATTTTGTTTCAAGTTTCCTCAATTCTAATAATCGATTTGGTTTTAATGATGAAATGCAATCTATAACTTGAACGTTTAAAGAGCTAGGGTTGTGTCCATGGCACTCTAAAAAATGCTTAGGGACACTGTGATTGGTCATTTTTTCTTTAATATTATAAATATGCTCATTTACTCGCCGTCTGATCATATGTTTTGTGCGGCCTACATATAATAGGCCACACCCACATTGTAATAAATAAACTACATATGCGGAGTCACAATTACTTCTAAATTTGATGTTAAATGTTTCTGTAGACCCAATATTTGTAAATGTTGGTGCTTTGTTAATATGTTTACACATGTTACATCTGGTTTTACCACAATTCATGGTCCCTTTCCATTCACTTAACCAGTTTGCTCCTGCCTGAGTATTTACATTTTCTTTTTTATTTATGACAGTTTTAAGTTTTCTTGGGGCAAGTATATTTTTAAGGCTCATGCCTTTCCTGTATGTAATGGTGGGTTTAGCATCAAAATGTGGCCCTAATACAGGATCAGATTTTAGTAGTGGCCAATGTTTTTTGAGAATCCTCTCCAAACATTTAGAACCTTCATTATATGTTGTAATAAACCTTGGTGGATCTGCTTTATTTGATTGTGATTTCAACAGTTTGTTATATATATAAGACCCTATTAGTTCCTGCCCTGATTCTTTATTTATAAAAAAAAAGAATTTCTATCTTTAGATATAGCTTTACTTTTGGCTTGTTGTATAATGTCCTGACTATACCCTTTTTCTAAGAACTTATTTTCTAAAATTTGTGCTTCCACTTCAAAATCAGCTGTATGGGTACAGTTTCTCTTAATACGCAGACACTGACTATAGGGAACGTTGTTTATCCAGCACTTTTGTGTGCACTTTTGGCCTTAATGTAACTATTGCAGTCACTACAGCCACTATACCTGTAATATCCTTAAACAAGACTAAATCTAAAAATTCAATCTGTTTCTCTGAGTGCGAATTGGTGAATGTTAAGTTAAAATTATTATTATTTAGATGAGCCATACACTTTTCAATTTCCTCAGTATCCCTTCACCAGAGTATGATATCATCTATATACCTGGCATATGATAATATATTATTTAGATAGGGGTTGTTACGCCATATGTACATGTTCTCAAAAGCATTTACATATAAATTTGCATATGATGGGGCAAATGTTGTCCCCATCGCTGTTCCCCTTGTTTGTAAATAATATTTGTTTTGGAACATAAAATAGTTATGATGAAGAATAAAATCAATGCACTCAGTTAAAAATTGTATATGCTCTATAGGAATAGTCAATTTTAATTATTCCTCTTTAATTTTTTCTATACCATTATCGTGTGGGATACAGGTATACAGTGCAGCCACATCGCATGTTAACCAATGCATATCATCCTCCCATTTTAGCCCTTCAAAATTTTTGATAACCTCAGTAGTATCTTTGAGATATGCTTTAGTTTTTTTAACTATTGGCTGAAGGTAAAAATCGACATATTTAGAAAGAGTATCACAAATTGACCCTATACCCGACACTATTGGCCTTCTGGGTGGGTTTTGAGGGTCTTTATGGATTTTTGGTAAGTGATAAATAATTGATATATTAGGTTGATTGGTAAATATAAATTTAAATTCATTTTCATTAAGTATACCTTTAAATTTTGCTTTATTTAACATTTTATTAAGTTCTTTGTTATAAATTTCTGTGGGATCTGTCTGTAAAATTTGATATGTTTCTTTGCCATTTAAAAGTTTGTATGCTTCTTGTAGATAGTCATCTTCTTTCTGAATGACTATTCCTCTGCCTTTATCGGCGGAGCGTATTATACTTTCTTCATTATTTAAGAGTTTTTTAAGAGATTTTCGTTCCATAGTAGATAAGTTGTCATTATGTTTATTTAAAAAATTATTATTATTTTCATTTTTGAACCGTTCTTCTATCTCATTAAGTACTAACTTAGAGAACATTGACAATTGTTCTCCTTGAGATCCTACTGGATTAAAAGTAGATTTACCTTTAAAATATGATAACAGAGGGGCGCCTCATGTGTAGAATTATCTCGGTGGTAACAGAAATATAATAGAATAGCCAAATGGGTACTCACACACTTCAAAAGCACACTTATGTGCTGGTAGGGACAGGCTGTAGATTTATATAGGTATAACAGCTCACCCGTTCTGGGATACTTCCAATATTGTAATGCTGCAGCAAATATAATAAAGCAGACAGTGAGCACTATATGTGCAGACCATTAAAAATAAAACCTAGGTGTGTACTTAGTGGTATAGAGTGGGTACTCACATACTCCCATAGCACACCAATGTGCTAGTAGATGCAGGCTGCAGATTCAAACAGGTGTTGCAGCTCACTCAAACAGATAATCCTTCTGGTGTTGAAAATGAGAGGAAATGCAGGTTTGGTACTCCACAGTGGCTGTATCCTTTTCAGTAGAAATGAGCAGATGGTAGGAAATTAAATCCACTCCCAAGATAGAAGTTAAAATTTCTTTATTAAAAACAAGTAAAAAATTAAAATTAAACAACAACACCAAGGTTGTTGTAAAGAGTGGATTTAATTAATTAGATACACACCCATTAGAAAGGAGTCAATTGTTTGTTTGTATGTAGGGTATAAAGAGCAGAGGTAGGAATGAGTATGATATGCCTGATGAAACGGTCTGCTGACCGAGAAACGCGTTGCAATTATTGCGGCCAATTGGTTAACCCTTTAATCCACTCTTTACAACAACCTTGGTGTTGTTGTTTAATTTTAAATTTTTACTTGTTTTTAATAAAGAAAATTTTACCCCTCATCTCCCAAGTGGACACATTATGTAATGAGGAGTTATTGACCAATGGTTCAAATCTATTATTAGTTTCTACTTGTGATGGAGTATTGACATGATTTTTAGTTTCAGTGTCTCTATAACTCTGCCTTCTTCTCCACTGGGGATACTGATCAGAATAATTTTGTGTGGTATGTGGATAGTTTACATCTTCAGATTTTGTGTTATGAGGATTAGTATAATTTTTATCATTATGTATAGACCTTGGATAGTACACTCCTTCTTTGTTTTTATTTTTATTATTATATTGATTATTATAAGGTTTATTTTCCATATATTGTTGTGTATATGTCTTTTTGGGTTTAATGTTATATTTTGGTGTAAATTCCTTAAGATTGGTTTTGGTTTCAATAGTATTTTCGGAATTACCTTTAAGAGATTCTGGTTCTTTGCTAGATTTTTTGTATGTATACACCTTATTTTCTCTAAAATCGGTGATATCTCTTAAGTTTTCTTTGTTTAGTAAGTTGCAGATCTCTATCTAATTGACTTACCCTAAATTGTATACTTTTATTTCTATTAATCCATTTTTCTATATTCTTATATGGTTGTATTTTTGTTACTATCTCATCTAATTCAGTCTTTAATTTGTTTAATCTATGTTCCCTATACTTGATAAGGCATTCTTGGGTTGCAGTTTCCCATTCAGTAGTAAATTCTACCTCATCTAAATCAAAGGCTGGTTGTTTAAATATTCTTAATCCTTTCGGGATAACCTTATGTGTTAAATAATTCTCCAGGAGGATTAGATCCTGCCAATCTCTAGCTTCCTGGTATAAAAGTTTTTCCAAAGATTTAAAAAGATCCTCTGGGTCTGTTTCATGTGTAATATAGTCATCATTGTTAGAATCTAATAGGTTAAGAATTCTTTATCTTTTATCTCTATGAGAATTATGACCAAATTCCTTAAGTATAACATTAGTCATAATCTCTGACATTGTTTCTGGCCCAGACTCTAGCATACGCCACTATTGAAGTTACCTTGTCCCCACAAGTCATTAAGCAGACTATCAGGGTCTCCGGAAAACCCTGTCAGACACTTATCTCAGCCTGCATTGAGTGACGAGGAACAACGAGAAGTGAACGCTACACCTGAATGTTTTTTAGTATATATATCCAGTAAGTGCAATTATTTGCGTGTGTATGATCTCAATTAAAACCTTTCACTTGAGTCTTGCCTTGTGCCTTTTTCTTATTTTTTATATAACTAGACTAATCATAGTAAAAGGCAGTTCCAGCCACGCCCCCCTTACCCGTCGTTTGTCAGTAAATAAACAAACAGGTAGGGCTATATCTTCGTACAGGAGCCATCTGTAACCAATCCCACAAGTGGTGATAATCACTCCCCTCACTAACCACATGTTGTTAGTAAACAAAGAGGCCGAGCTCTGTATCAGCATGGGAGCTGTCACCTATTGAGCCACGTCCAGCGCCCACATCAGCCAATGTCAGCAACCCCAGATGCCTATACACATCAACGTAAGTTCCCATATCGCCCCCGCACCTCGACAGTGACCTCAATCGCCATGATGTACAGTCACGGGCTCCAAAAAAAGGACCTGTATATCGCCAAGTATCCACAATGCAGAAACCAAAGTAGAAAATCACTCTGCTGTCAAACACAATATCCCACTCGGGGATTAGTGAAATTCATAAAGATATATATAGACAAATAAACCTTATCTAGTGTATACCATCTAAACTCACCCTACTAGTCAAACCCACTACTAATACCATCCTAACAATGTTGATTGTTCAAGGGATCTATCATGTCTCGCATTGAAACAGCCCGCTGTCACTCTATATAGCCATATCTTGTGACCTCCGTATTTTTTGCA